>NW_017731381.1:2391350-2402413 GCF_001890085.2 Hipposideros armiger
GTGATCCGGGTTAGGTTTCCCTTTTTATTCAAAGATAATAATTGATTTCAAAATGTGCAACTTCATGAACTGCCATGGTTGTTTACAGGCAGCCCTGCCCATTTTGACATTGCTATGCAGCTGTTGGAAAAGGATTTTTTTTTTCAAAATTGGTTTGGAATGGGAACCTTTTTCAGTATTGAGAAATATTATCCCAATTTACCTGCAGCAATGTTCCTTGGATGCTGACATGCCACCCAGTGCATATTTCTGTCAGAAATTCATGGCAGAAACCTCCCAAAGCCACCGGGTCATGCACTCCATTCAGCGGCACAGGAGGGGAGGGGCTTTGAGTCCTCTGTTCAGCTGCAGAAATATTTGGGTGGAATGGGATTTGCAAATAGCCTCATGATGATGAAGCCACCTCTACTGAGGGGCCATGAAGCCTCCTCCCCCTGTAGTAGGCCCCACCCACTTTCTCCCACCCACCTGCCTTCGCCAGTCCTCATCCTGATTGAGCAACACGCCTCAAGGATTTGACAGTTCTAGCAGGAAAGATACAATGGGGAGCTGGAAGAGGGTGTCCCAGCTGAGGCTGGTTCCAGGCCTCGGTCTCCCTCTCTGTCCCAAGGCTGCCTCCTTAACCCCCATCTGCAAGCTCATGACCACTCACGGCAGGTGGACTGATGGTGCCTGGGAAATTCTGATCAATTCCATGGTGATTTATTGAGTGTCTGTGGAGAAAGCACCGTGCTAAGCAGTTAAGTGGACAGGTTCTGTAATCTAATGTGTAGGAATCCGGTTTCACTTACTGGCTGTGTGATATTAAACAAGTTACATCTCTCTTTAAGTCTCAATATTAAATGGGGATAATGAGCTTTACTTTGCAGGGTGTGAGGCTTGAGCTAAAGTGCATGGTCATAAGCACTCTGAGCGGTACATGGCAGTGATAATAGGGGTCTCAATGGGGTCCTAGCAGGAAACAGATGGATAATTCAAGGAGAGTTTAATGAAGGAACTATTTACATGGTAGGCAGGTGAGGGAAATGAGGCACAGTGTAATGTGTGTGTGTGTGTGGGGGGGGATTTAGTAAGGGAGACATGGGTGGAGGAGGGAGCAGTTTCCAGAACTTAGAAGGTCACGCAGAGAGGAGCTGGGACCTTCCCCAAGGGAGTTGGAGCAGTAACGACCCCTCCCTCTTCCCACCTTCTATTTGCTGCAGGGAACTCCTTCTGAGGAACAGAAGATAAGAAGATGAGGCAGCTCAGTGATGTCTGAGATTCAATTTTCTGAGCCATAGAGCAGGTAGAGAAGGATGGAAAGATGTGAAGGATGGGAGGGAAGGTATCTGCACCCCTGCCATTCATGCAGGACCTGCCATATGCCAGGTCCTAGAAACTCAACAGGGAATGAAACACGGAAGTCTAAATAAACAATCACAGTATAGGGCAACAAGTGCTATTATCACATAACAAGAAGGCACCTCTCATCTAGGTGGTTCAGAGAAACAGTGTCCCTGAAAGCATCCTTGAGCCCTTGAGGTGCTGAAGGATACACAGACTTTAAATGCAAGAAAAAGGGCATTGGGAAAGAGCATCCTAGATTGAGGGAAGATGAGAATAAGGGGAGTGTGGTGTGGAAGTCAGGGAAAGCCTGTGTGGATTGGGGGAGGGGGGTGTAAAAACAGGAGAGGGTGCTGGGGGTGCCAGCGAGGGCTGGGGCACTCACAGAGGTACCTGTTGGTCAAGTTAAGGAGTTCAGGTTCTATCTTGAGAGCCACTAGGATCTATGGCTGAATTTTAAACAGTAGAGTGACTAGTAAGATCTGTGTTTCAGCAAAATGGCTTTGGTCACCTCAGGGAAGAAGGAGTCAGTCGTTATGACCCTGGCCCATGAGAAGTGGCGTCCAGGTCCACAGACATACCTGGGCAGGGGAGGAATCTCTCAGCGAGGTAGGGAAATCCGGACCTAGTGCAGGGAGAGAATGCTTCTAACACCGAGGCTCCCAGGGAATGTTCCTAGCATGACAGAAAATCTCAGCCAGCAGGTAATTCAGTGCTGTACCTGTCAAACTCTACCGTGCATAGGGTCACCTGTATGGGGATCTTAACAGCAATGCAGACCCTGACTCAGTAGATCTGGGGTGGAGCCTGAGATGGGACATTTCTAAAGAGTGCTCAGGTGATGCTGATGACAGAAGAACATATTTTTAATGGTCAGGGTTTGGAGGCCAACCGCCTCAACCTTCTCTTTTACAGATGAGCTCATTGAGGCCACGGGAGGGCATGACTGGTGGCAGATCTGAGTGACTTGGTGGCAGAGCCCCCAGGAACCTCGCTTTGAGGCCTCCAGGTCAGAGTTCTGATGGGGTCCTCAGGACCTTCTGGGAGAGTGCTGGAGGCCAGTCACTCCACCTGCTACTTAGGGGTGAAGGGGAGAGGAAGGGAACATTGGGTTGATGAGGTAACAGTGTTTCTGGCATGGCCTTGGCGAGTGCAAATCGATCTGCCAACATGTGTGAGGAGCTCTCCACACATCAGCCTGCTCTGAGGGGATCATGAAAGCTGACAGAAACCTCTGGTGGGCTGCCAAAGGCCTGCTTCCCAGACACACGGATGGGCAGAAACGCTCAACACAAGACTCCAAACACACGCTCACCCCAGTGCAATCCATTTGCAGAATGATTCGGCAATCTGTATCAAGAGTCACAAAAGTGTTCATTCTATTTAACCCTGTGATTTCATGTGGGGGAAATGTCTAAAACGGAAACACACCAAATAGAGGAGAAAGAAAAACAACCACAACATTGAAGGGCTACTAGGTAGCGATGACTGCAGCACACAGTAGGTCCTCAAGTAACCTAGTCTTGCTCCATGTCATTTTGTTATAATGTTGATGAGATGCTATAGGAACTTAATTCTTGTTTATATCACTGAGCCTATGATAAGAATGGTTTTGTTATATATATTTCACTTAAGGTCGTTGAACCTATCGATGATGTTAAGTGAAGACTTACTGTATATCTAATTCTCACAATGCTTCTACACTGTAGGCTTAAATATTGCTTCTCTTACATGCATTTTTTGAAAACATTTAAGCATATAAGATAACACTTTCAGAGAGGTTAATTTTCCCCAAAGGCTTCCATCAAGGTCATGTTAGAACTGGGATTTGAATCCAGGGCAGTCTGACCTGAAGGCCATGTTCTTGCCACCAACACATGACACCATCATAGGCGTGAGGTTCATTACCGTGTTATCAGGAATATGGAAAACCAATAGAGGAATGGTAAGTAAATTAGGGCATATATACACTCAATGGACAATTACGCCGCCATTAAGAAAGATAAGCTGTTTCTACGCTGCTCTAAAAGCATCATGATTGTGATAAAATGCTTAATGAAGAATTGCAATAGAAAATTTTATGTAATTATAGGAAGGTAAAAGAAGTGCGCATATTAACCAAGATAAAATACAAGGCAGAATAATTGTGCTAGGGGAAGAGATTATAGGTGATGTGTTTTTTTCTCTTATATCTAGACTTTCTGTAATGCTGTTGTAAACACTGACTGGGGAAGTCTAAAATTACTGAACGCATGTGTTGGTGGGAAGCGTGCAGAGATGGTGAATTTATACAGGATCCTTAAGGGAAGTTCCGATGCTGTCCTGTTGTCCTGGAACCTCTATGCCTGCCCCTGTCTTCCTGTGGGTCTGTGTTTCAGTCATAGTCATGCGAACTCTCTAGATGAGCTATTCTAGTGTAGACTCTTGCACCTGGCATCTCCCTCAGGAAGGACTCCACAGTGCTTGTGCCTTATTCCAAGTAGCAGCGCCGTCATTAAAAAGAACTGCCTTCCAGAATTGCAGACAGCACATTTACACAGAGGGTGGAAAAGGGCAAAGTGAGCGGGTAAGCATCACTGATGACAACATGGCTGAGGCTGGGAATTGGAGCACTCGTCTCCTAGACCTGGCTCATGGGACCCATTCCTGAGGGCTCCAGGCAGAGCAGAAGAGCATCTTGCTAAGAGACAAGACAGCTGGAGTGAAGGGAGTTGCCAAGGCTGTTCTCAGATCCCATCTTCCCCACACCTCCCCAGACACGCTCTCCATAGGTCTTTTGAAGACCAAGCTTCATTAGGGCCGAGGGTATAGCAACAACTTCAGCGAGTGAACCTGTGGGGAATCAGAGGTGCCGGTTCGCCTAGCACAGTCCTTCCCGGGAGGCTGCCAAACCAAACCTGCTTGCGTGGGGTGTCTTGTTACTTTCCGTGCACCCTGACATGCTGCCTCGGGTATTGTTGTAAATAGACTGATCCCTAGGAACCTAAGCCTGCTGCCGGTCTTAATGTCCAACACCTCTCATCATCTCAACTTGCTATGTTGAGTCGAGCCATGAGGTGAGAGCAGCTCTGAGACGGACAAATCCGAACCTTGCTTTAAGCTACTGGCAACTGGACCCTCAGCTGCTCAGTGAAGCTAGAGTGTCTGGGAAGTTTCCCCAGCACCTGAGACCAGCTGTTTTAGCTTCTTACTGGCCCATAACGCTGAGGTATCTGCAAGCATTGCCACAGAGTTCATTAAGAATTAACTATTGTGAAAAATATTTGAACCTGAAACATGCTCAGAGTGGAGGGAAAAAAAAATACTAAGAAATTGCTATAAAGACAGCTTGTGTCGGACAGACTGATGAGTGAGTACAGGGTTTCACCCATCCTCATATCAGTGTTTGGAAAACAGCTGGGGGTGGCACACAGGCTTCCTCATGAATGCTACCCCATTCCATTCGAGTGCAAATGACCACCTAGGGCGCTATGAGGGGGATTATGAGACCATGTCCGAGTTCAATGGAAGAACGTGCCCTGATCATTCATCTGTCATGGGATTGGTATTAGGGGGGAGTGGGGTACACTCATGCCCCATATGTATCTGTATGTGTTAGGGGATAAGCAAACTGAGACTTAAATTTTAAAACAAGGAGAAAACAATGACCACCACTTCTAATTTCAGGGTTATGGATTTCCATCCAAAACGTGTACAGATTGTCCTACTCCCCTCCCTTGGATCCGTTCCCGTTGAACAGAGAGAGCTATTATTTTGAGTCCAGTTCTGTAATTGATGGAAGGCATGTGATGTCTCTGCTTGCTATTGACGAGTCTACGGAGAAGGAAAGGAAAGCAGAAGTTCAAATTTTGCTAACCAGCTGTCTAAAGGGATCCAGGTCACTCTGATCATCCCCTAAAAATTCTGTCTTACATCTAGGAACATCAATCAGCGCACTCCAAAACAGAATGATTGGAAAGTAAATTATGGTCTATGAGCTCAGAGATCAGAGCCATTAAATGGGATATAGTTAAGCAGACTGCATCAAAACGGGAAAATGTTTGGCTTAACGAAAACTCAGATTTTGCAATGTGGTCATACTCATGCAAAAGATGCGATAAATGCACAATGACTAGGTACAAAAATAAACTGATGTGAAATGGTTGGTATGTGAGGGAGAGGGATAAGGGACCCTTTCCACTCCCAATCTTCCTAATGCCATGTAATGTCATCGTAATATCACTAACATTAACAAAGAATAAATTACTTTAAAAATCAAGCAATCATAAGGAAGCAGATATTTAAAGATCTATTACAATTGTTGCCTTAACCTTGATTCAAGTTTGGAATCGAGTTGGATTCATTAAACAAATGTTTACTGAATACCTACTTTATGTCAAGTGCCACGTTAGGTGCTTGGGGTATAGCTGTAGAAACATCTCTCACCTTGACAAGTTCACCTATTAGCAGTTGGGTTCTATGAGTTAAATATAAACATATCGGTCATTGGAAACTCATGTAGTCTATTATAGATTATCATAGGATTTAGGACACAGTCTTATGATTTTATATGGTCTGCCGGGTCATATCTGTAACCAAGCATTACTGAAACTTAGCATTACTCCTATCACTGTGCCTCAGCCATCAAAGAGAAACTCTCCAAACTTCATTTATTAATTAAAAAAAAAACACAAAAAACAGTGCCTACTGTTTTCCAGACACTGTGTAAACATTGGGTTCTCCAATGGTTAAGTGATATATATGTGGGTCCTGCTTTTGTAGCACCGACAATACAAGGAGACACACTCATAAATAATATATAAAAATTAGTAATTGTGATGCATGTTATCTGGGAAATGGAAACAGTGATAGAGAATAATGGTGAGTAGGTGGAGTCCTCCTTTACGGCTGTTAGGGAGGGTCTTTCTGAGGAGGCGGCATGCATGCTGACACCTGTTGTATGAGAATGAGCTGTCTACGGAGGAGGAAGTGGAATAGCTTTCTGGGAACTGAGACGCCTATGTGCAATGAGCCTAAAGCAGGAGGGAACTCAGCAGGGTGAAGGACATACAGAAGGCCAAGGAGACTGGAGAGAAAAGGAGAATGCAAGATGCAAGGTTCTTTCGGACCCAAGTTAGCAGTTTGGATGCTACGCGTATGCGAAATGCAATATCTCTATCAGGAAGGT
This sequence comes from Hipposideros armiger, assembly GCF_001890085.2. Classification (NCBI taxonomy): domain Eukaryota; kingdom Metazoa; phylum Chordata; class Mammalia; order Chiroptera; family Hipposideridae; genus Hipposideros; species Hipposideros armiger. The sequence continues at coordinate 2,397,841 of NW_017731381.1, forward strand.
AATACAACTTTGGGAGACATTAAAGAAAACCTAAGTAAATATAGAGATTGAATTGTGTAAAGATGTCAGGTATCCCCCGTTGTTGTTCTACGTGTTCAATGCCGTTCTAATAAAAACGACAACAGGGATTTTCATTTACATTTGATTAGTGGGTTCTGAAGTGAAAGAGCCTAAGGCAAGAACAACCAAGATGCTTTCGAAGAAGGATGAGGAGGGAATCTGCTCTGTGAGAGATCAGGATTAACTGGGAATGAGAATAATTATGACCGTGTGTGGTTCTGATGTATGGTGGCCAGTGGAATAGAGAGCTCAGAAACCAATGAGTGCATTTATGGAGTTTTGGCATATGAGGTGGGACAATTAAGTTCGCAAACTCACCCCAGAAAAAGTGCTACAAATCTCATTGCTGAATATCACTACAGTTGCCTTCAAAGTGCTCCCCTTGGGAAGCTATGCACTGATGCCAGCACCTAGTCCACCCTTCAAAGCAATTCTGGAACTCTTTTTCTGGAAGAGCCATCAGAGCTGTTGTAGTATTACCCTTGATGTCCTGAATGTCATCAAAATGTCTTCCTTTCAATATTTCCTTTATCTTCAGGTAAAGAAAGAAAGTCATTGGGGGCCAGATCAGGTGAGTAGGGAGGGTGTTACAGTTATTTGTTTACTGGCTAAAAACTCCTCACAGTGTCATTGGAGCTGGTGCATTGTCATGATGCAAGAGCCATGAATTGTTGGTGAAAAGTTCAGGTTGTTCTCATCTAACTTTTTCACACAGCCTTTTCAGCACTTCCAGATAGTAAACATGGTTAACTGTTTGTCCAGTTGGTACAAATGCATAATGAACAATTCCTCTGACATCAAAAAGAGGTTAGCAACAGCATTGCAACAAGTTCGTGAACTTAATTGTCATGTCTCGTATGTCACATAAGGCTGGGTAGATCAGGGGAAAAGAGGGACAGTTCTTAAAGGACACGGGAAAAGTATGTATGCATATAGAAAAAAAAGAATTTTGACCCCATCTCACACCATACACAAAAATTAACTGCAGATATATCAAGGACTTAAATTTAAAGAGCAAAACTATACTTTTGGTAGAAATATAGGGAATCATCATTTTTACCTGGCTTTACAGAAGAGCTTAACGACACAGAAGTGCTGACTATAGAAGCAAAGACTGGTAAAACCGACGATATTATAACTGAGGGATTTTGTTATCAAAAGCTATCTCACAGGAAATAAAAATAGCAAGTTACATATGGGACAAAACAATATCAAGAATATATAAAGAACTACTACATATCAATCAAGAAGACAGATATTACAGTAGAAAAATGGGCAAAAGACATGAATAGACATCTCACAGAAAAGGAAGTACAAATGAGGAACAAATATACGACAGTATATTCAACCTGATTAATGATTGAGGGAATACAAAGCAAGGCAACAAAGAGATGCCATTTTATACCTACTTAATGAGCCAAAATTTAGAGTACTGACAATACCAAATATTGGCGAGGATTTAGAAGTATAGGAGCGCTTATACTTTGCAGGCATGAGTGTAAACTGGTGAGACTAGTTTGGAAAATTGCCTGGCTTTTTTTTTTTTTAATAAAGTTGAACATTCATTTACCATATGACCTAGTTTCTGGACATAAACTCAAGAGAGTAACTTTCATATAGGCAATAAGAGATATGTACAAGGATGCTTATATCATCACTATAAATAGAGGCAATATCCTGGAAGCAACCCCAAATCTTATCAAAGGCTAATGGATAACTGTTGCAATATCTCCACACAATGGAATATTATACAGCAGTGAAGAGGAATGTACTACAGCTGCACTTGTCAACAGGGATGACTATTAGCACAGAATATGGAATTAAAATGTTCCAAAAGATTACATACAACTTACAATCCTTTGTTGAAGTTAAATGATTAGTAAAACAAAATAATACACTGCTAAGGAGTGCATACAAGCAGTAAAACTATATAAAAAGAAAAATATGCATAAAAGAAAAGAGATACCAAGAAAGGAGTGATGATTTTTATGACATATATGTTGAAGAGCTCTGAAGAAGGTCTGGAATGTATGTATTCATGTATGTACACATGCATATATACATGCATAGGTCCGCATGTCTGTACATACGCATGTATGCATTCAGTCCATAATAACGTAGGCCAAGGCCCTATACTTAGGTATAAATTAAATTCTAGGGAGTCAAAGAAGAGGGGTCATTGGCTCAGGGTGAGGGGAGGAAATCCACCTGCCATCTTCTGGGGCCAATGAAAACATCATCTCTGAATCAAAAATTTAAATTACAGCATCCAAAGGTTTTTCAGAGTGAAGGCCCCAAATGTCCTTGATGATACATGAAAACTTGCAATGGCCCTTCACTTGGGTCCCAAACAAAGACCAGTTCTAACCAAAGCAAATGCAGAAGACCTGGCCCATTAAACGCTGCTAGTAGATCTATGCTGCAAGCCCAGTCCTGCTGGAATTCTAACAGGAGTGTGTTACTCAGGTAAAACATCTGAGATGAAAGGAGAACAACTAACAATGTTTAAAGGGAGACACTTGGCAGCTTAAACACCGCCTCTGGGCACAGCTTATTGAAAGGACCGTGTAGCCAAAGAAAGGGCTCCATCTCTGGCCACGTGGCTGAGTGCACAGGGCATGAAAGCGCATTTTCCCTCCCACGTAAACAACGTGAAGGAGAGCCCACGCGGTGCCAGACGCTTTTTCCCTCCACAACATTAAAAACATGGGATTAAATTTAACCTGTAAATTTGTTTTTTAAATGCATAATTTTCCTTTAGCAAAAGTTCGAGAGAGGGATTATGACGGAAGTTCATGAGACACAACTGAGAGCCTATTGAAATACAGGGAGTTTCTCCCGGGACATTTGTATGTCATGGATATGAGGTGACCTGGTGCCTCCAGCCCAGGACAAGAGAGACATAGCCCCGCATCTCTGACATCTCCTCTAGTTAACTCTCCAAAGAAATAGAGCCCTTCTGAGGGTGCAATTGAGAATATGGGTGAAGGCTTCACCCACATGTGGACAAAGGAATACATATGTGTATACATGTGCCAAGGTATAACTACATAAACTCAAAACATGCATGCTTACACACACACACATACACACCAAGACAAACAAGTGTACCTTGCAGTATTGTCTGTGTAGCAACCTTTACTGTGTCCCTTAATTTCCTGAACTGAACGATTATAGTGTGAGAAACTTCTCATTGCCAGGAGAACATGATTTGTTGTTCTACAGGTAACAAGCCATATGCATCTGTTGATTCCTACTGTCACACCGTTATCTGGCTCCATCACAAATATCTATGTTGCAATAGCAAAAAAAAACCCCACAAAACCACGCTGAGGCAAATGTATAGGCATTCTTGATATTTCACAAGTGGATGACAGGCAGCGCTAATGGCCCCACTTACATAAATGCAACTTACTCACTTCAGAACACAACTTCCTGTCCTCCCAGGCTCTGAGTGCCAGAAATCATTGTTTTCAATCAGAGCTGTTTCTATTGAAACACCTGTCAACCTACCTGTCAGCCCAGCAGACCTGCGTATGGCATCTACCCACGGATGCCTGCATTTTTGAGGTCTCTGGAAGCGAAACATCCCATGGATGTTGAGTGATGGGCTGTGGGTTAGGAAAAATGGCTCCTGGACATCTTGGAGCCCTGACTCTTAAGATGTAAGGAAGGCCTCTGGGCAAATCTATGAAGTTTTATGTGTGCATACGTCTTTTCTAATCTCACAAATCAACAAAACGAACTTCTACATAGGAGAGAGAAAAAGATTGATAAGGGAAGGTCTGTGGTGGGCTCCAGCATCAGAGTTGCAAGATGTCATTAGCAAGATGCAAAGGGATATTGACAGAATGATACGGCCCTGTGTGCCTTCAATTACCCACAAACTGTTTGTTTAGCAACCTTACGGGAAAAAGGCCAATGCTTCTTGAATTTGAGCCTTAAAAAACTGGCACCCACCTGTGCCTGAGCCAGCTGACGGTAATATAACATCAGACAGAGATGGATTCTGACAGAGTGGGAGTGAAGACAGGGTCAAGACTGTTTATTTAGTGGGTATTTGGCTAGGATAACATATCAGAGTGGATTGACTGGAAAAATCAGAGTGGATTTTATACTGTGCACTTCCCAAACCTGGGTGTACGTCATAAAAACATCCAGAATAATGTTTAGCCTCATATCTGGGCATCATGGCCTAGCTAAGTTGACAAGCAAAACAGTCATCACATAGTCCATGTACTTATGGGCTAAAAGTCTAGTAGGAGACTGGATGATACCAAAGCACACCAACAAAATAAGTGCAGAGTGTGAAAATAGTATGAAAGTGCTGGATAAAGTGGACAGCAGAGGGGACAAGCCTCTTGGAGGTGAAGAACAGAAAGAAGTCAGCCATGAGAAGTATAAGGTGAAAAGTCTTCTAGGCAGAAGCAATGACATTCACAAAGTCACATGAGCTGCAAAAAACTGGATGTGCTTGAGAAAATGCTAGAAGACTGGAGGCTAGAAAGCAACG
>NW_017731381.1:2403143-2407193 GCF_001890085.2 Hipposideros armiger
TAAATCAAAGGATAGGAGGAAGGTGTGCATGAACATCCAAATGGAGCCAGCACCTCCTACGGGCCTCTCCGAGCGCTTGCTCATGAGCTCATGCCCACTGCTGGTCTCTCTCTCCATCAGCGTGTGCCTGCTCCAGTCCCGGGCAGAACGCCTGTCTCAGAACACGCCCCCAGCCTTCTTGCAAAGCACTTGTGCAATACACTCACACACCATCTGTATGCTGCAAAAATATTGACAGCCCTCCGACCCCGTCCTACCTTTTAAAGGCACTCCCACATAGGAATGCCCCTTGTTTTATGGAAGCGAAGCCTGTGTTTTGTTTAACTCTGAAGGCCGGGCACCTAGAATAGCTTGCAAGATAAATGTCAATCAACTCTAGCATAATCAAGACACCCATTCCTACCTCATTAGGGTCCCCTCATTCCCTTTAAGCTCCTCAGATGTATACGCTGTAATTAGAAACTTAGGGAGTCTGACTGCTAAACAGAAAAGCTTACAGAAAAGCTTCTCATGTCTGAATTTTAAATATTTTCACACTCCGTTAACCCAATTGCTAGTGTAACATCTCTTGGCCCCGTTCCCTCACACTGCATGATTTTTATTTTTGGACAGAAACGAGACCAACTAATTGAATTGAGACATGTATTGATTACTGTTTTTTCATGAACTCTGAGCAGCTTGTCTGTGAATGATTTTATTGAGGCGTTTTAAAACAACTGTTTGGCTGGATTGTTTCCCCCTTGACCTCATCCAGGCTGTAAGTGCCCGCCTGCAGTTTTGATGGCCTGGGAGCTGTGTTGTTCACAAGAGCACAGTTGGCATGGGAGGGGCCCCAGAAACCCTCTTCACACGCAGGCCCTGATTGGGGAGCCCCCGATATCTCACTCAGACCCAAGCAGGCTCTGGAGGAGTCTATGGGAATGGCCTGATTTCCACATTCCTGGGGAAGCTACTCAGCTCTTTGGACCCCCTGTGAGCAGAGACATTACTCAGTTCATTCAATGGCCACATTATTCATGCAGGGACTGCAGTGTTTTGATCAAGCAGAGCTTCCCAGAGCCAGACTATGAAATTTTAAAACGTCTCCTAGACCTGTGCTTCTCACATTTGAATGTGCACACGAACCACCTGGGGACCTTGTTAAAACACAGACTCTGATTCAGTGGGTCTGGGCTGGGGCCTAAGATCTGCTAGTTTGTGGACATGAGGCCTTCGGCGTTCCCTAACTGCACTGTCTGTCAACCCGAGATCACACAAGGGCATTCTGCGTCTCCCACTCAAGTACAGGTCCCTGAAGACCTAAGGCCGTGGTTGAATTTCTAATCCAGGTTAGCAGCAGGAAAGAGGCCGATAGGACAAAGTTTTCACATTGCCACCTAGGTACAAGGTCTTTCGATAAAAAGCCAAGCTCATTGCAACATCATAGATGATGGAAATATTCTCGCCTCCTGGCACAATTTCCAGATGTCCTCAAGATGTCTGTGCCTCCAGAGCCCCATTAGCCACACAACAGCAGGGTGATCTTTTAAGAATGTAAATCTGATTCCTTCATTCCTCTGCTTAAAATCCTGGGGCTTTTTATTCCTCTTGGGACAAAGCACAAACTCTAGAATCCCTGCATCACATGACCCTGCGCACCCACGGTCTCATCAGGGTCCTCCGTGCCCACAAAGCTTCCTAGTTGCGAAACATGCCGAAGTCATTCCTACCCCAGGGCCTTTGCATGAACTGTTTTTCTTCACGTGTCATCGCTGCTGTACCTTCAAAGACTCTGGCCTCAGGCAAGGTTTCAACAGCAGAGCAACTCCAGAATGAGGTATAGACCTTTGATTCTGTGGGTTTTATGTACATTTCTTTTTTCTCTCGATTCTAACCCAGTTGAAGCCTGGAACAGTCAGTCTGACACCTTTGGGTTACAAAGAGAAGACTGAAGCCCAGAAAAAGAATGAGACATAATCAAAGCCACTCAGATTTGAGGGGGAGGGCCAAACAGTCCAAGGACGGACCCAGAGATTATGACTTGGACTCCTCGGGAAGAAAATTTAATCTTAACCTACTACATAGTACTTGGACCTGCGGTGTTTGACAATATTTACAATATTACACAGTCATAAGCCTCATTTACGTACCTCCCCTCCTCTTTGGCTTTTGGCTTTGCCAAGTCCAAGGTCGTACATGGAAAGGCGCAGACAATCCTGAGTGCCTCTTCCATTTGTGCTCTCCTATTTTTCTTTGTCACAAAATATACTTTTTGAGGCCAGAGAGGGATGATTTGTAATTTATGGATTTCTCTCTAGAAATTACAACCAGAACCTCATTTAAAAAATCAAATTGGTTTCATCTAATTAAATTTGGAAATTGCCTCATCAACACATACTCTCATATAAATGTCTTTAAAAACAAGGTCTCCTGCTTACTGTCTGGAGTATGATTAGGTTGAGCCCAGTGTGAAGGTGACTCCCCATCTTTCTTCTCCGGAGGAGATATATATATATATATATTTTTTTTTAAATCAATTGTGAAAACTTTCTAAAGAATAGTGTGATTTGGAGAAGTGCTTTCTCAGACATCAATGCCCATGTGAACCACCCAGGCGTCTTGTTAAAATGGAGGCTCTGGTTCAGGAGGTCTGGCGGGGCCTGAGATGCCGTGTTTCTAACCGGCTCACAGATCCCTCACAAGCTGCTGACCCATGGACCACACTGAGTCAGGAGCAAGACATCTGCACTTGAATTCAGGACCCATGGCTTTGTCATCTCCGCTGTGTGACCTTGGCCTTTTGTCACTTCGCCTCTCTGAGCTTCAGTTTTCTCAGTTTTATGTATTGATACGAGCTAATGTGTATTAATGAGATTTCTAAATGCCAAACACAGTACAAACACATATTTATGTTTACATGTAAATATAAATGAGTTATAAGGGTTCCATGTAACTTGGGTTGCGTAATGACCCCAAGGTTAAGTGGCAAGTACGTGGCAGACCTGGGATTCAGAACTAGGCTGTCTGACCCCAAAAGTTAAGAGTCTTATTTTCTGAGGCCTCACTCGCTTGTGACGCACACGGTCCCAGTCATGTTTATGCTCGAAATATAATGGCCTAAGCCCACGACCTCCTTAGCTCCCTTTGCAGCATCATCCAAGAAGACAACCTAAAATTTCACAAATAAGTCAGACAGCTACGGACTTCTAGATACAGTTCTCTGTAATCATAGCCCAAGTAGCAGCCAAGAAGCTACCTGAAGGTGTCTCACAATAACCGTTTCCATGGGAATGCCAACAACCCCGGCAGCTGGCCTCTGAAAATCCCCCAGGTGCTGGGTTCAAACACAAGTGAGAGACAGGGTGCTTTGTCCCAATCTGTGCTCACCTTTATACCCAGAGCTCTAGAGAATGTACCTCAACATCAGGGAGCTTTTGCTCCAACAGGTTTCTCACAGTTGGGTGTGCACCCTTATTCTCTCTCCATCTATTTCTTTCTTCTTATCATGGAATAACAATCAAGGGTTTCCCAGCCCAGCCCAGTACACGATCCTATTAGAGGAAGAAGTATATGGCTCCCCAGGAAGTAGTCTGAGCAGAGATATGGCTCCACCTGCAACGTGGCCGAGACCAGGGGTTTCCAAGTACAAGTAAGTACAAGGACCAGGGCCTTGTCGTGACAAAGCTGCCCTCAGCTCAAAGCAAAACGAGAACAAAGAAGAAGGTTGTCATGAGTTATTCCCAAAGCTAAACTTATTTGATTGGAAGTACTGCCTTTTATTCTGAAATTATGTCCTTTCTACATTTTTGAAATTATGTCTTGTATGAAATGATGTTAACGAAAGATGAAAAAGCACTCTATGTTGGTCCCCCAAACCTTTACAAATGTTTAAAATGACCTGTGATCTCCAAAAATCCCGAGCATCTGGTGTAGAGACCCATTTACATAACAGTAGCAAGCAACTCAACCTCCAAGTCCTGTATCCTTTCCCTCGGCTTTACAAAGACTGGGTTGCTGTACACAATGGATCTCTATTTTGTGTGTGTGTGTGTGTGTGTGTGTGTGTGTGTG
>NW_017731381.1:2407288-2452563 GCF_001890085.2 Hipposideros armiger
AGAGAGAGAGAGAGAGACACTGTGGCCCCTGCTTTACAAACAGCACGCAGCTTTGAAATGACTGGGTTTCGTTTCAGTTGAGCTTCCAGTCCCTCTCTTCCGGAACAAGGTACTGAATATGTTCGGGGCAAGGTGTATCGCTATGAGAGCCGCCCTCCGCGAGCAGCGTTCCCAGCTACAGGAAGGAAGCTTCTCCCCACCATGTGGCCCAAGATGGAGATGTTAGACAGCTCTTCTTCTGAGGGTTGCTGGATTTAGTGAGAGAGGCGTTTTCTGAAGGTATTTTTCTCCCTTGTACACCCTGGGTAGTTGTCTCCTCCCTCAGTGAGCTCCGAGGGCCACCCAGGTCTCTCTGGGGAGCTTCTGTGTCCATCAGCTTCATCTTGAATATTCCTCCCTCATCAAGTACTCCTTGGCTGGCCTCCCCAGAGCTCACCCTCCCTTGGGATGGGGGTATCCTCCCCCGAGCACACTCTCCATAGATGTTCCTTTGTGCACGAGCACTCAGCGTGTTTCAGCCTGGGGATGCCCGTGACCTTTCTTCCCTCAGGGTCCCTAGAGGAGCCCTGAAGCAGCAACTATCACCCCCACTTTACAGATGAGGAACTGAGGCTTAGGAGAGAAAGAACCTTCCAAAGGTCCCTTGAGGCTGGTAGAGCTACTAGGAAGGAGGCTAGGCCCCATCTCCCCGGTCAGCTTCCATGGAGGCCTGCATTGCTGTGTTTTCCTATCAGACCCTGTGTCACAGTCTCCTCTGCCTCAGATTATAAGGCTTGGGAGGAGAGTCCATCTTGTCTCCATCCCCATACTAGAATTTAGCTATATCAGCCTTACTGAAGTTTGTTTACTTGTTTGTTTTGCGATGGACTTTTATACAATTTGTTCTAATTTTGAAGGAGTTCAGGAAGCCACATTGTGTTGGCTTATGGGTGCATTCCTGCCTGAGGAGGTTCTGCTCCATCTCTGATATGATACGGCCCTAATCCTGAGACATCATCACCTGGATACCAATCAAACATGGCTTGGCCACAGAGCCATGTTAAAGCTCTAGAATCAGGTACCCCCAGGGTAGAGAATGGCATTGGGGTTCTTTGGAAGCCCAGGGACTCATGGGTAGGATGGGCATTATGGGAGTGCTGAGTGTTTTGGTTTTCCACATGAACTGGAACCACCATTGGCCAGGCCTGGGTCTTCTTGGCTCTGCCAGGACAACCTGACTCCCTGAGTCCTGGCTCCTTGCTTCCCGTCACTGCATCGTATGTCCAGATTTCTTCACCACTGGCCTATCAAGACAGCACAACTGGATGCCTCTGTGTTTCCCTCCCACTGTATTGTCAGCAACCCCTTGGTAAGTTGTGTCTTGTTCACCGTCATGCCCTCAGTGGAGATCTGCACACAGTAGGTATTCACCAACTTCAGGCTGAAGTCCACTGAATAAAACCACAATACGTGATATAGCAAAAGGGGCCGCCTTACCTCATACAGCGTGATGACCCCATTGGTCTCGTTGGGAGGTTTCCACTGGATGTAGATCTTCTCCTCAAAGGGCCCCCCTTGGATGGACTCTAGAGGAACAGCTCCTGGAACTACAGAGGGGAAAAGTTAGAACCTTGATGTCACCTTCCATCTCATTTCCCCGGCCCCACTGACCTAGAAAGGAGTCGGCAGAGCTTTTCTGTAAAGGGTCACATAAGAAAATACTTCAGGCTTTGTGGAACCTACGGTCCCTGTTGTATTGACACAACTTGGCACTTAGAGCACAAAAAACAGCTGTAGACAATCCATAAATGAAAGGGTGTGGCTGCCTTCCAATGAAACTTTATTTCTAAAACCCGGCAATGGGCTGGAGTGGACCTGAAGGCCATGGTTTGCTCATCCCTGCCCTGGAAGGCCAGTGGCTTTTCATCTGCCGACTGAGCAAGCCTGGTCTTGAACTAAACTTGACCAGGGTAGGGAGGACGCCGTCACTAGGCCCTGGCCCTGCCAGCAGGTGGGTTCTGGAATCAGGCTCTGGCCTTAGGCCTGGTATTGGGGATTGCAAAGTGAGCTTCACAATCACTTTCCTAACCCTTCCGAGTTTTCTCCAACTATAGGAAGAGCTTCCTCAGTTGGGTCCGACAGGAGCTATGTGCCTTGATACCCCAATCCCATTAGAAGAAGCTCGCCTCACTCCAAGAGGGCAGCTAGTTTGCCTAGCTGCTGAGTCTCCAGTGCCTGGAACACAGCAGATGCTTAATAACCAAGGGCTGGTTGGATGACCTATGCTAGCATTTTGCCCTAATGGGCGAAATCTTTCCTGGGCTGCTTTGGGACCCAGTGTCCTCCTGCTCGATTCCACCATCATTATGACAGTCTGGAAGATGCTGAACCGAAAATAAATCAATCCTCAAACTTCCAGTTATAAGCCCCTAGAGAATCATGAATTCATGTAAATCATTACCGTATCTATTTATATTTTGGTATTATAAAAGCAGGTCTTTTTACTAAGCGTTTATGCTTTGATCAGAATTTTACATACATTATTTCATTTAAGCCACAACACTGCTCTCTGTTCAGGATGCACTGCCTCTTTTGTGCTGATAAGGGAACTGAGGCTAAGAGAATGAAATAACTTGCTCAAGGTCATATGGCTCTTAAGTTGCAGAGAGGGAACTGAGCACCTGTGTGTGAGCTTCAAAGCATATACTCTTCATCATCATGCTATGCCTCTCTAGATATAGCCTCGGCCGTATGTTGCAATCAGTTCCCTATTGTTAAATGAAAATACAGCTAGCTTTTCTCATTATGGACACGATACATAAAATGCATTGACTATTAAGAATATACAAAAAGATTAAAGAAAGAAAAGAATAAAATCACTCATAATCCCTGTAACTAGAGATATTTTTATGCTTCTGTATGTATATGTGCATATATATATATATATATATATAATTTTTAAAAATTAAACTCCTACTGTGCATATTGTTTTGTGACCTTCTTTTACCGCTAAACAAATCACAGATTAAAATAAAAAATCCTTAAATGTTCTTTGGGGCCACGTATGTTAATGGCTGCTTAGAGTAGAATATGCCCCCATTATAGTCTCCAATCCTTTATTATTGGGCAATAAAAGTTGGCTTACATTCTTTATAAGTAACACCGTAATGAGCATTCTTACAAATAAGTATTTGCATGGAACTCTGCTGATGTCCCTAAGATAAATTTTTGGAAATCAATGGACTGAGCCAAAGTTAATGAATGATTTTATTTTTAAGGCGTTTGACACATAGGGACAGATCGTTTTCCGGAAAGTGTGTACCATTCTGGAATCTCCAAAAGAAGAATATGCCTATTCCCAACCCTTGCCACCACTGACTATTTAAAAACAATAAGTGTACTTTTTTAAAATACTGGGAAGTACAGATTTGTTTTTCCGTTTAATGGGCCATTTCCATTGATTCTTTTATGAGCATGCTCTCTATGCCCTGTGCTCATTTTCCTGTTTGGCTCTTCATTTTTGTTCATCATTGTTTTATGAGCTTGTAATTATAATCTGTTTTTAAGGAGATAAGGTTTTTTTTTTTACATAGGTTACAAGTATTTTTCTGCCTTTTTTCATTTGCTTTTTAAATCTTTTAGGTATATAGAAGCTTCTAAGTAGTCGGATCTCTGATGGCTTTTCCTTATCCATTCATCTTTTCCACAAATATTTATTGACTATTTAGTATGACCAAGGGACTGTGGTAATCACTAGGAATGTGCCAGTGACAAAGAAAGATATAGTCAGATCCTTGATAAAGCCCATATCCTGAAAAGGGAAACAGACATTCCATAAATAATTACACTCATAATTAATTTTTAAAAGTTGTTATCAGGACTTTTGAGGTAAATACTCAAGGGTTTGAGGGAATTATGACAAGCAGAGAAAATCTAGTCTGGCAAGTCAGGATAATAACGGGAAAATAAGTTAGAGTCAGTGGACAAACAGAAGCTACTAGGGCACAGGCGGCAAAGGTGGGTATTGAGTGTGGTGGATAGCTTTGGGAGGGCAAGAACAGCAGGAGAAAAACCATCCTGGGCAGAAGAGATGGTAGCTTGGACCAGGGTGGTGGTTTGCAGAAGAGAAACAGATTGTGTAAGAGATTTGGGGGTGCGAAACTAGTGGTGATGGATAAGGGTGACGAAAGGACGAGAGGTGTCAAGGAAGACCCCTGCTCTTCTGTTTTAGACAACTGGAGCGGATCAGAGTTCACAGAGAGGATGCTTAGAAGAGGGCTAGTTTAGGAAAGGAAGCTGGTGAGTTCAGTTCGGTTAGACTTCATTTGAGTTGTGCGTACAACACCCACGTGGCAATGTTGAGCAGCAGTTGGGTATACAAGACTGGAGCCAATGTTTAGCCATCAAAACCATGGGCAGGAAATTGATCATACAGCAAGATCTTAGAGTAGAGGGAAACAAAAAAAGCAGGTCTAGGACTAGGCCATGAGGAATTCCAACATTAGCAATTAGGAGGAAAACAAAGAAACTGAGAAACTGGGATGCCATGTTCAGAGAGGCAACAAAAAGGGCTGAGTAGCAGATGCTGTTGGCTCCTTGGCCACTTACTAGTGCTTATGACGGAACACTGGCTACTCTGCCTGAAGGCCGTGGAAACAAGTTTGGTCTCTACCCAGGGCAAGCAAGAAGTGCCAGAGAATGAATGCCCCCAAAACATGCCTCAAGCAATGGAAGACAGGAAGTTGACGGATGAATATCCTAGTGTCCTCACAACTCAGCTGGGTTAACTGTCAGACATATTAATCCTTCTTAAACTATCTCAATTTCTGAACCCCCAGTACTGATTATTATTATTATTATTATTATTATTATTATTATTATTATTTCCAACCAACTGTGGACTGATACTACCATAAAATATATACACCCCAAAAAACAATAGAAAAGTAAAATAGTAAAAGTGAAATTAAAAACAGAAAATCCAAGCTCCTTCTTCTCAAAAATGTAACCTTTATAGCTGTAATTATCTTGTCATGAACCAGAAAGCACTCATGAGTCAGTGCTAGTCCTTGTATCACATTTGGAGTGGCCCTGTTCTACAACCCAGTTATTACAAGGTCACTTTCTGGATAACTCACCTTGGTTTACTTCCCTTCTGTGAGTCACTTCCTTTCCTCTTTACCAGTGGGACCTAGACCAACTCTTAAATAAATTCCTTGCATTAGTATCCATATCTCAGAGTCCAATAAACCCAAACGAAAATAATAAACCCAAACAAAAGTCTTATGTAAAAATACTTTCTCTACACTGAGGTCATAAGAATATTTTCTTAAATTTTCTTCAAAGAGTTTTAAAGTTATGCATCTTATATCTTCAACATATCTGCAGTGGTGTTTCCATGTCAAGTGTGAGCTGGGGATCCATTGTTTTCAATTCTCCCTCCCTATCCAAGGACCACTCAAAAGAAAAAGCAAATTATTTACTCGCGTGATCTGCCATGCTACCTTTGCCTTCCATCACATTTCCACATATGTATGGGTCTACTTCTAGGTTCTATTTTGTCCATTTATTCTATTAGATTACCCTTGTATTGATACCGTGACTTCATAAAAAAGATTTGTAGGGTCAGCCGAGTGGCTCAGTTGGTTAAGAGCTCGCTCAAGAGTTTGAGCTCTGAGCAACAGTGGTTCGATGCCCGGCCCGAGGTGAGCTGCTGCTGAGCTGCCAACAGGTGGCAGGATGGCTCAGCTAAAAACAAAACAAAACAAAACAAAAATTTGTAAGTCTTAATATCTACTAGAACAAGGCCTGCAACTCTGCACTTTTGTTCAGGACTATCTTAGGTATTCTTGCCTTTGCAACTTGCACATACATTTTAGGATGAGCTTGAAAATTTGCAAAATGTGTCTGATTTGTGTAGTGGAATGACATGCATTATAGATCAACTGGGAGATAATTTATGTCTTTATATATTATGTCTTTATAATATTGGATTTTCCCATCCATAAACATGGTATATCTCTTATTTAGGTCTTTAATGTCTTTCAGTGCTTTGTAGATTTCTATATACTATATAAATTAAAATATTTTGTCAGGCTTATTCCAAATACCATATACTTTTATTGTTATTTTAAATAAAATCTAAAAAAAAACCCACAGACCCTGTTTTAGTGCTTATTTAAATAGTTGACGTTTTAATGTTGACTTCTTTGTTAAATATGTTATATTCCCTTGTTAATTCTAATAATTTGTGTGCACATTTCTTTGGGTTATCTATGTAAAGAATCATAGCATCTGCAGTTAATAATAGTTTTGTTTTTTCCCAGTCTTTTAACTCTTGACTTAATTTTCTTGTCTTCAGCCAGAGCCACCAATACAATATTTAGGGGTGAGACTGATGAGCATCTGTGTTTTCTAATGTTAAAGAAAATGATTTTACTGTTTCCTCCTTGAGTATGGTGTTTGTAGGTTTCTTATAGTTATCCTTTATCAGGGTAACTTTATATTTTTTCATTCCTGGAATACAAGGATATTTTCTTTTTAAATCATACTGAGCTTTAACTGATGCTTTTTCCGTATCTATTGTGGTAATGATATGTTTTTGTCCCTCTCTTAGTTTGCTAACACAGTGAATTACATTAATGGATTTACTAATGCTGAAGCAATATTGATTTTCTGAAATAAACAAGCTTTCTTCCTAGTTGTATACAGGGCTGCATTGTTTGCTAATATTCTGTTTGGGGCATGTGCATTGAATTGCCCTTTTTTTTTTTTCATAATCAAAGCTGGTCTGGTTCAGATATCAAGGTCACCCTAGTGTCCTAAAACGAGGGGTGCTCCTTCTGCTCCTGCTCTCTGAGGCAAGATTGGGGTTACCAGTGCCCTGAGTGTTTGTCTGCTTGTACTTTGTAAAACCATGTGGGTCTGGCGTTTTCTTTGATGGAAGAGTTCAAACTACTGATCCTATTTCTCTATTTCTTATAAGATTATATACACATTTTTTTCTTTTAGTCAAGTTTGTACATTTATATTTTGCTAGGACTTTTGCCATATCCCATAAATGTCAAATTTATTGGTATATAAGAATATTTAGTATCCTCATTTCATCCTTTTTATTGAGAAATAACCATAACACAAGTGTATAAAACAAACATACATCTCATTAATTTAATAGTCAAATTTATATCCTCCAAAGGAAACCACTTTCTTAACTTCATAATGGCCATGACCTTGCTTCTCATTATAGTTTTTATTCCTTAAACATACATCCCTAAGCACGAGAGGGCTTGTTATTAAATAAAAATAATAAATACAATAAATAGTGCTAAACTCTGTTACAAAAGTCATTCTGGAAGAATTAACCTTTTACATTAACTTTCAGGCCAGGAACATGTGCTCCCCCAGCATCTATTTATCTGTTCTGTTGAGACTGTGGACTAGTGTTTTGTTCTATTTTCAAATCTTGTTTCTTGCTATAACTCTTAGGGGACATTTGTTTGCATTATCAGATTAGTCCCTTTAATAAAAATGAAAGCATGTTTACATCTGTCCAGTAGCCTTTCTTTATGCAACCTTATAAGAGGTGGTGTGCGATGGTCTAGTTTGGTAGGTCAAGATGTTCTGCTAGTGATTATATGAGATCGTTTTAAATATTTCTAACCTGGAGGGAGAGAATAATTTAAATGCACTTACTCATCCATTACTGGGCCAGATAAGGGGTCTACTTGCCTGGGGGGTGCTGGGAGGAAGGGGCGCGTGAGGGAAGGGAATAACCCGTAGCAGGAAGCTTTTCGGAGAGAGGCCTTTTTTTTTTGCTGTTTTGGGGGAGTAACCTGAGGATATCTGGGGCACTGCCCCTCCCTTTAACTGGAGTGTCTCTTCCTAAAGAGAGCCTTTCATGAAATCTCTCTCCTTTTCTTATTTTTTATTTCCTTATTTATTCATCTGCAGGCTTCGGGCCTCTGCTCTGTGGGCTGGCATATAAAGATGCCCACAATATTGCGAACTCCTCATGGCTTTCGCTCATCTACCAGCTCCATGCCCCCCACCCCTTGCCTCCAGCCCTGCTCCGTCAGAGTTTGAAGGTGTTGATGCAGTTGGGTTTGGAAGGCTTTTCTTCTTGTGCCCCAGGAGCAGAGAAGGGGCCTCTTTCCATGAACTCACAGCTCAGTCCTTTTTATCCCCATTTAGGTCTCCCTGGGGCTGACGATGTGATTTGCCTCCCGGTTTAGCAAGCTCATTCTGGCTCCTGAGTTGAGAAGAGTTGCAGAGGCCAGGCCTGAAGCTGAAAGACCATTTAGGAGATTGAGGCAATAATCCCAGGTTGGTGATCACAGTGGCTGGGACCAAAGAGCCAGCAGCAGAGGCTGTAAGAAACGGACTTGGTCTTGCTATACACTGAAGGACCAGCCAAGAGAAGGCGCTGGTGGATGGGATGTGGGAGCGAGCAGAGCAGCTGCCTGGCAGGAAGCACGGGGGCACCAATCACAGTGAAAACAAGGGGCTGAAGGGGGTTCCCTGGAGTTGCGCCATCAGAGCCATGGATGTGATAGAAGGGCAGAATCAAGGTTTTTGACTCAAGCCACTAATAAAATGGAGTTGCCAGGAAGTGATAATGGAGAAGACCAGGGGGAAGAATGTGTTGGGTGGTGGGTGAGGGATGACCAGGAGTTCAGCTCTGGACACGCTGAATTCCAGAGGCCATTAGCAATCCAGGTGGTTAGGTACAACAGGCAGTTGGATAAATGACTTTGGAGCTGGGGCAGGAGAAAGGCCCAGCCTGGGGCTATCACTTGGGGGAAGTTCATTAGCATATGGATGGATTTTAAAGCCAAGAGATTGGAGGACCTAATTACGGGGAGTGAGTGTGGAACAATGGTGAGCCCACTGTGCCTGCAGCCAAATACAGCCAGCTGCTTGTTTGGTAAATAAAAGTTTATATTGGAACACTGCCAGGCTCATCCATTTCTCGGAGTGAGGTGTTTGAAGTCTAGATTACAGAGGCATTATAGGTTCTTTTAAAATGGCCCCTTGCCCATGGCTAACAGGAATTTTGCATAGACCACTGGTTTGGTTTTTCCTAGTTATATACCCTTGATCCAAAAGCTGTCTGCCACGTCTGACATTGTCCACAGAGCACTTAATACCGAGAGTAGCTTAGGTGCTGTACATACAGGCTTTCATGTAGCACACCTTAAAGCGGCTGGTGGTATCATCCGCATTTTACAGAGGAGGGCACTGAAGTGTACAGAATACAACTACTTCAACCACGGTTGCATAACAAAGCAGTGAATGGAACCTGGATGTGGCTTAGATCCTCCTGTCTCCAAAGTGTTTTTTGAATTCACCCCTGTCTTTCATCACCTGGTAGACACAGGGACTCAGAAAGGCTGAAAGGCAGTCACACCACCAGTTAGTGGCAAAACCAAGATGTCTCAGCCCCAGGCCAAGGCTCCTTTTGCCACACCACACTCCATAAGTCAAGGTGTCCTTTGCAAGGAAGCAGACTTATTTTCCTTTGACCCATTTGGGTCTTTTCCCCCACCCTCCTCTGTCTCATTGTAAAAAGGTTTCTTGGATAAAGGTTCCTTGTTTGTCTTCTAATTCTGTGTTGCTTTACCCTTTCTTTTTTTTCCCCCTTTATAATTCTTTAATGAATCCACATATTCCCTTTCCACAATTTCATTTCTTCTTCTATCTAACAGCATGAAACTTTCCATCCTTTTGACAGAGTTCTACAACAAAGGTTAATTACTTTATAATTTCATTCTCTTAAAAAAAAAAGCACACTAAAATTGCTAATTTTAACTGTGCTTCTTGTCAGTAGGTTCATGTAAATTCACTGCAATTAAACCAGATGTTTTCTTCTGCCTAAAGTCAGGTGGTAATTTAAGGGAAATTTTCATTTTGACATAAAGGAATGCAGAGTGTAATCAAGGGAAGTTTTTTCCTCTCCTCTCCTATCTTATCCTCTCCTCTCTTCCCCTCCATTTTCGTATCTGAGAAGTGGGGCTAATGATGGTGAGCTTTGGGGGCAGTTGTGAGAAGGAACAATTCAGCCATGTAAAAGCACAGAACCTGTACCGTCAATAGAAGTTTCCCTTCCTGCTTATCTTGTTTAGGCTTTTTTTTTTTTTTGCCATTATACATGCCATATTTGTTGGTTAGTTGGTTCATTATAAACTAACTCAGAACTAACTTAAGAAAAATTGAAATAAGGGCCACCATTACATAAGACTGTAAGTGAGTCTCATGGAGACAAGACGGATTTAGATAATTTCAATTTACTTGTATTTTGCAGTCTTGTTGGAGGAAAGATAACCTTTCTGGATAAATTTTTACCTCTTAAGATGTCAAATATATCTTTTTAATGGAACTATACAGTGGTGTGCTAGTAAATGGTTCACAAATAGCTTTCCAGGAAAAACAAAACACCAATGCTTGCCCATTTACATGGTGTAAATATCCCACTGTGGCCAATTTCAAGAAAAGGATGTGGTATCATGGAATACAGAGGTAGGAAGGGAGGCTAGTGATCAGCTCTAGCAAGCTAGTATGAATACAGATAAAATACATCCCTCTGACAAACCAGTGTATAGAAACAGGACCTGGGCTATCGTGAAAGCAGTGTGGGCTTTGATGTCAGACATTCATTTATTCAACAAACAGTTAAAGAGCACCTACTATGTGCCTGGCAGACAATATATATGTGTACACACACACACACACACACACACACACACACACACACACACACACTATTTCAGATGATGGTAAGTGCTATAGAAAAAATAAAGCAAAGAGAGCGTTAGGGAGGTTTGGGCCAGGTATAGGATTATGTATTAGATGACTGGGGTAAAAAATCATGAATGAGATTTTGAGATCTATTTATTGGCTCTGCCATTTGTTGCTTGGTAACCTTGGACAGCTGCCTTAACCACTCTGTGCCTCGGATTTCTCTTCTACACCACTCTATCAACAGCGCCTACACCACAGCGCTTGGCGATTGTACGAATGCAGAATACCAGCACAATGCCAAGCTCCTAGTGAGCATCCAAAAACTATGCCAGCATTTTCCTTGCCCGTTACAGTATCTCAAGGTCATCTGTGTAAACATCAAACAAGTTCTGAGCTCTAAATAAGTGGTGCCTTCAGGATAGACCAAGGTGTGTATAGCTTTTTGCCTTTCTACTAAATGACTTGGGACTGCGTTACTTGTTGCTTTGCTGTTACTGCCTTTTATATGTTTTTTTCTCACTTTTCTCTTTTCCAGATTTTACACGCTGCATCATGTTCCTACACCTGTACCTATCTCTAGCAACATGCAGCCTCCTGTGACCTGAGAAACCAGACGACTAGGCTTGTTAGAAATGCATATAAAGCATAGGTGCTCATTCCTGAGATGTGTCAGTCTTCTCTACAATTAAAGTACGTTTACTGTATTGTAGTAAGTGAAATAATGTATGCATTGTATGTGATTAATCATATTATATATCAACTGCCAGGGGTGCCCAAAATATGTATACACATGACTTGCGTTCATCTTTTGTTATTGGTATACATTGAGTATTGCGATTTTAATACAGTTTTTTTCCTTTCTTAAAATGTGTGTACCTTTTTTGGCACCCTCTGTACATGGATAGACTATACATTATATTATTAATCACAGATGTTTACATAATTATTATAAATTATACGGGAGCCTAAATTTCCTTATTATAAAAATAAGAAACCTAATATCATTTCCTTGTTCACATTTGGGGCTAAGATTAAATAAATCAACACTGCTGGTGAAAACATAGAATGATACGTCGTCTGTGGAGGATTATGTCAACATCTAACAAAATTTCATATGCATTTACCCTTTGTCCCTAGCAGTTCCACTTCTAGGAATTTCCCCGGAAAATACATCTCCACAAATGCCAAACAGCATGTGCGCAAGGGTGTTTGCTACAGTATTATTTGTCATAGCAAATAATGGGGAACAACCAAAGTGTCCATGGGAACCCTGCTTGAATGAACCATGGTAGACCCACACAGTGAACTCCCATCAGCTCTACAAAGGAACAACACAAGTCCCTACAAGCCAACATGGAGTGATTTCCAAGATATATCAAGTGAACAAAAACACAAGATGAAGAGTATATCTATGATGCTGTCTTTTATATAAAACATAAGAGGAAGAAAAATAGTTTTTAGTTTCATGCAAGATGAACTATAGGAAAGATCTACCCAGAATGAATAAAAATGGTTACCCTTCAGG
Organism: Hipposideros armiger; assembly: GCF_001890085.2. NCBI lineage: Eukaryota > Metazoa > Chordata > Mammalia > Chiroptera > Hipposideridae > Hipposideros > Hipposideros armiger. The sequence continues at coordinate 2,419,530 of NW_017731381.1, forward strand.
TGTGGCTAGGAACCGTGTGAAAGAGATAGATGGTGGCGATGCTTCTCCATGTGCCTCTTTTTATTTAGTTTTGACTTTTGAATCATGCAACTGTTTTGATGGATGTTAAAAATAACGACACTAAATAGAAAAGGAAGGGGGGGAAGCAAACCTTAAAACTGAAACAAATGAACCTAACTGAGTATCAAACTGATAAAATAACCATACAGTAAACAAAAACAAACAAAAAACAAACCACCGAACCTTTGAATACAGTATTTTGGCTGCCAAAAAAGAGAAAAAATGAAAAGAAAAGTCTTTAACCTTAGTACCTTTCTTGTTGGTTAGAAGAATTGGTATTGTAATTCTGAAGCTATTTTTTATGTCTTGTAAAATGGAGCAAATGAAAAAAAAAATGTGGATGTTGAGAACCGGGTTCTCACTGTGGGAGAAGGGAGATATATGTATGGAATGAGAACAAATGCAGAAGATTCCTGAGGTGTTAAATTTGAATCAGCATGAACTCATGATTTAAAACAGATAAATTATATTCCCCAGCTCTACCTACTCGAAGAGTCTAGAGGCAATAACGCCCCACTGAGCACACCTAAGTTGTATATCTTCCTGCCAAAATACCACTCCCCACTGAAAGCAACCCCAGATCCTTAGATAAGTGGCTGACTTCAGGTGTGGGGCAGAGACATTCCAAGGACAATCTAGAATATTGTGCTGTGTCAGAAGCAAGGAAGACTAATGAGAACGTGTCCAAAGGACCTAGAAGCCCATTTGAAGGGCCTCTGACTAGCCTTCCAGGAGACCATTTGAGCATTGGAAAGAATTATACATATTACTGGATATTAATACATTGAGTCAAATGATCGATGAGTCACAAGGGATACTAAAACTGGGGATGGGGGTGACGAGAGAGAAAAGCTCTTCTATAAAGAAAAATGTTAATAACATGCAGAGGGAATGATAGATTTAAAATTCACCTTTTTGTTAATACCAATGTACTACTGGATTCAGGTGAGGATTATGAAGGGGTGCTAAAACCACTGGGTGAAAAGTTCTAGGGGACCAGGATGATCACAGAACCTGAACTGTCACTGCGCAGATGAGTTGAATTACAAAGGGAAATGGGTATTGCATTTACAGTGGTGGGACGGGGTGGTCGCCGGCTTACTAAGTGACCAAATGCAGCATCACCCGTGGAGGGGATCCTTTACGTTATGTACCTCTTGACATGATACAGTGAGAAATATACATCACCAACCCAGGTCGCATTTTTGCCAAAAATGTCTCGTCATCTGGTTTGTCACATAAGGTCAGGTTTAACATTTTTGGAAACGTGTACGTGGATTGTCTTTTTGGTGATTTAAAAGTGAATGCTCAATTTCTCAGGTGTTCTATAGTGTTGAGGCTCTGTAGGAGAATGTCCTTATCTTTAGGTCATGTACAGGAAAGAGCTCAGAGGTCAGCTGTCATGATTTCTGTAAGTTCCTTTTAAATAGTTAAGAAATATTATAGGTAGTTTTAGATATGATATTTCCATACCATATGTATCATATCGATATATGAATAAGATATATGTAGCAAAGCGTTAACAAAATGTTGAGGCTAGGTGAAGGGTTTACAGGTCTTTTTTGTACTATTGTTTCAATTTTTCTATTGCTTTGAAAATTTCAAACTGAAATCTTGGGGATGCGTCATTGCATATAACACACCTGTTGGTGCCTGGCACACATGGGCACTCAGTAAATGGCAGTCTAAACGAGACCATCGTCAACGTCGTGTCTGACTTTCAAGGCCTCATATATTCCATTCCGCAGTCTGGGCTATCATCTGGTAAAAGGTGGGGAAGTAACCACTAAGTAAATGAACTGTGGTTTTGAATGAGACATTAGTGAAAAGGGGAAACATCAAGAACCCGTTTCGTCTCTTTCCAACAGCTGCTTCTCCAACGAAGCAACGGGGCTCAATGGCCATGAACTTCTCTCACCAGCAGTGGATTCCTTCCCAGGCCCTCAAAGACACTGGGGTGCCCGAATGACAAATTCTACAAATTCCCCAGAAGACAATGTTGTAGCACAGGCGAAAGCAGCGTGAGTCCAGTCAGCTCAGTGCCGTGAGGATGCTTTGTGGTTCCCGAGGGGGGTTCATTTAATGGACTAGAGCCTGGCTCCAGCCTCAGGTTGGCTTCGATGTGAAAGAGCTCCCAGGCAACAGAAATGGTGCCCCACCTTCCTCAGGAGGAATGGCGCCTAATCCTGGCACACAGAGGGAGCCTGTGCCCTTCCGAGAGCTTCCTTCAGCCCAGTGGTTCCAAGATGGGGCCTCAGGATCCTACAAGACTGAGGATTGGTGTCTCGTATGTTGGTGTTTTTAATATGATGATGTCCACACATCCCCGTAGAGTAGGAATTGATGTTTTATTAATGGTGCTTAATTAAAACTTAATTTCCAAGCACTGCTGCTCTCATGTTGTTTTAATAAAAGCTTTGTGATTTTTTTTTTTCCTGGTGACAAGGAGAAAGGGGGAGGTTGAGGCATGGCATAAAGACGGAACTGGGTTTTGCTGTTGCACATGTTGGGAATCCTCAAAAAGCAGCCCAAGGTGGGCAGGGCATCCGGAAAAAAAACTCCCGAGTTTCTTCTGAGCCAAACCCTGTCATCCATCTCCTGATCCCTGAATATTCATGTTGGGTTTCAACAGTGACTCACTCCTCCCTAAGAACCCATGGCCACTTGTCACTAAACCACCCTTCCTGCCCTGACTCTGCTTCTCAGATCACACTGCCATTCCTTGAAAGTCTATGTCAGGTTTTCTCCAGACAGTTGGAGTAGATGCTTAGCGCTCTGGAGAGGTTTCCTAGAGCAGGTATGTGGTTTCTGGGTTGCTTGTGCTACTGGATCCAACACCAATACCCCCCCCCCCCCCTGTGATTTACTGCAAATGTGGCAGCTACATGTATTGAAAACTTACCAGCTGCTGGGCATTATACCAATTTCTTTATATACCACCCCCTTGAAGGAGCACAACCACCTATAAGGCAGGCACTATTTTTATCTCCATTTTATCATTGAGGAAACCAAGGCCCTGAGAGGCGGAGCGACTTGTCCTAGGTGTGTTTGGCTCCAGGCTCTGCCTCCTAAACCAGTGCATTCTGTCTTCTGCCTGCTGGAGGAACAAGCTGATCATTTTTGAAACAATGAGCCAGATCCAGGGAAAGGCCTGGACGCTTTATCAGAAGCCAAACCCAGGGCCACACCTCCTGGGCTGCAGAACGCAGCCAAGGTGAGCTGCCCCCCCCCTCTGCCCGCCATGTTCGAGGTTGCATAAGAATGGATTCACAGGAAGCCGATCACTCAGGCCACCTGGAGAAACTGGTCCAGGGGGAGAGCTGCGCCCACGAAGGACTGAGGTTCATGGCAAGGCAGGAAGATGGGGGGGCTGAGGTGACAGAAGCTGGGTCCCCAGTGCTGCTGCTGCCGCCTAGAAGTACAGTCTATAGGGGTTGCAAAAAGAGTGGCTGCAAGGATGAATTTAAGAGGCTCAGGAAGGGTTTGTCGTGGAGGTGGGCTGTGCAACACTTTCGGTCCAGGATGGGACTTGGGGGAAATGAGAATCAGGGGACAGGGTGAGAAGAGGCTGGCACTTTTCCCTCTATCTCCTTAGGGGGCTTTGCATCTGAGGATGTGGGTCTGGACCTCACCAGGGGCCACCAGGGGTCCTGAGACGTGCTCAGACGAAACAAGAGTACCAGGCAGGATACCCACGTTCGTTGTGTCTCGAGGATCTAAGGCGAATCTGAGTCAAGTGGGTGTGTTTGCATCACGGAGCTGACAATGACTGTGCTCTGCCCAGATCCCTTCAGATCCCTTTAAACCATTTGGCACCCCTTGACCTTTCGCCTTCATGGGCAGAGAGCCCCAAGTTCCTGAAAATCGACTTCCCAATCCTCCCTCCCCATCCCAGCCCTAACCACTGGCCGGCAGCTCCCATCCCTGATTTGGAAGAGTGATGCCTAAGCTTCCCTGTAGAGCTCTTCTGCAGGTCCAGGTCGCAGGCCCCCTTTGCTGGACTTGGCCGGAAGCTGAACCCTGGCTTCCTCCCCTTCCCTGTCCTGCTTCCCCCACTCCCTTCCCAGTCTCCCCTGGGAAAACTTCCTTTTTAAAAAAAAAAATTTATTGTGGAAAAACTTCCTTAATGCATCACATGAACACAAATCTACATCTCAGGGTCTGATTCTAGGGAACTAACTAAAGACATCCCACAAGGCCAGAGGCCGTCTGGCTGGAGGGAACATGGCCTATGGCCATGGAGAAATGTTTCCTAGGTAAGTCCCAGAATGAAGTTCCATCCTCCCACGAACAAGATAACTGCTGTGATAGAGTGAGAAGCAACATGCAAGGAGAGCCTGGGAAGGAACACCCAAGTCAGCTTCCGGCAGTCAGGGAGAGCTTCCTGGAGGAAGTAGCATGTGAGCAAAGACTTGAAAGATTAATAGAGCTTGTCCTGCAAACACCGAGGAAATGGTTGTTCCAAGCAGGAGAAACCGCATGGGCAAGGGCAGAGGCGGGGGAAGAGTGATGTGTTCTAAGACGCATGCGTGGCTCTGGAGTCCTGGAGTCTTGAGCTAAGAGGCAGGCTGGAAGGTAAGTAGCAGGGAGCAGACTCGGCAGAGCCTTGTGTGAGTGGAGGTGGGAAGGGAGAAAAGAGGCACCTAGGCTGGCTTCAGGTCTTTCTCTGGACTTGCTAGATGCAGTTCACTGAGGTGAGGCACAGAGAGAGAAGTCAAGATACAAGAGATCAGTTCATTTTTGGAGCCTTTGGGTTTGAGATGCCTGTAGGACTTCCAAGTGAGTATCCGGCTGGGTGAATCCAATGTGCGCGCTACGCTCTTTATATGTATTTTCAGATTTTAATTCTTAGAGAATCCCGAGTTTTCTGACTCCCACACTCCACATGCTTAAGCAATACGATATACAGCTTGTCTGTTAGAGGCATCAAAGTGGTTAAATGTTGGTTATCGAAGGTGGTATAAAGTGAGAAGGGGGACGGAGGTACAGAAAGGTCAAACTCCAGGGCGTGTCTGAGGCAGAGCTGCTGTGTCTATGGGAACAGCGCCCCCTGGAGTTGCGCGATGTAAAGCCTGCACTGAGGACCTTGGAAACGAAGCAGACGCAGAACAGGAGATTAAAGAAGCAGGAAAAAAAGCCAAACCCCTCTTAACCGACAGGCGCGGCCCAGTGAGCAGGCCCAACATTCCCCACTCCCGGAAGCGTCTCCCTCACTCACCGTCCTCCTCTGTCTGCACCACCAGCTCCTCGCTCTCCATCCGGCCCTCGGGGTTGGACAGCAGGAGCCGCAGCCGGATGGTCATGAAGGGGCGCAGGCCCCTCAGCGTGTAGTGGGAGGAGGTCTGAATGACCTCCTCAGCCTCGTACTGCTGCTGGTTGAACACGTACTGGTACTGCACCGTGAGGTTGTAGCTGTGACAGCGGGTCACCGCGTAGCCGAAGGGCTCCCACTGCAGGGTCAGCTGCCGGGCTCGGATGTCCACAATCTCCACGTTCTGCGGGCCGTGCACTGGGTCTGCAAGACACAGGAGGGGACTGTCAGGATGGCTGGGGTGGGTGTCTCGGGGGAATGGTGGAGAACAGCTCTTCAGACTGATCTCAGCCATTCAGCCACCGCTTCATGGTGTCAGCCACACCGAGTAGCGTTTAACATGCGTCTGTCAATGAGACTCCCTTTTCTTACTTAAATACATGCATCTAAAAGAAAACAAAACTAGGGCCAGACCAGCGGCTCAGTTGGTTAAGAGTGCGAGCTCTGAGCAACAGGGTCGCAGGTTCGATTCCCACATGGGTCAGTGAACTGCACAGGAGCTGAGCTGCCCTGAGGTGCCGATGGTGGCTGATGGCTCAGTGGTTTGAGCGCATGCTCCTAGCAACAAGGTTTCCCAGTGACTACCGTATGGGATGGTGGGCTATGCCCTGTCGGCCCTTCATCCCCCCACCCCCCCCCCCCCCCCAACTAAGATTGAACTCGGCACCTTCAGCTGAACAGCCATGAGCTGCCCATGGCCAGCCAGACGACGACTGGACTTGGAGCTGAGCTAGCTGCGCCCCCCACAACTAAGATTGAAGGACAACAACTTGGCTGTTCCCCTCCCCCAATCCCCCAACACTGTTCCCCTTCCCCAATTCCCCAATAAAATCTTTTTAAAAAAAAGAAAACAGAACTATAGAAAGGGAAAACCTGAACCATGAGCCGTAAATAAATGTTAGCCATACAAATAAATGCAAAATTGTTACATTCTTAAAGGTTTATCAGGGAACCACCGGAGGCCATCTTGGGTACCACCAATGGCACACACAACACTTGGGGATGTAGTCATTTAGAAGGCTGCTGGAGTTTTGACCTGCCTCCTTATGTTGAATGGGCTGTATCGTCTCCTCTTGGGAAATCAGCCCCCTTTCCTCAGTTAATGGCATCGAGATGCACAGGCTGGAAATAAATCAGCATCCTTGACACGCAGCACCCACTCTCTCCACATGGTCATGTGACCCACTGACTAGGCCTTGGAATGTCCCCTCCTTTCATGCACAGCACAAGTCACCATCGCCTAGCCTCCTCTGACAGCCCTCAACCCTTCTTCCTCTCCTCGCCACTCTTTTCCAAACGGGCCCTTCCAGGGACATCCTTCTAAAAGCAGGTCTGATCGTGCATGGTCACCATAAACGGTGTCTCCCATGTGCTCCCAGACCCCATATAGAACATTGGCTGTGTGTGACTCTCTAATGAATATTCTGTTTGTAATTTACATAGATTAAATAGGTGCTTTTGTACAAAACAGATTATCACAAATGAATTTTTTTTTTCAATCCCCACGTGTAGAGCTCATTCTATAAGGTTTAGGCATTTATTATAATAAAAGCATAACTTCTTCTGTGATCGGCATCCCCATACATTTTCATGTCTGACTCTCTTAGCGGGGAGTAGTTAAGCACCAGCTGGAGATTAAATCAGTATACATTTCCCCCCTTTTCCCTATACTACGTGTAGGACTTTACCCAGTTATATAATCTCGTTTGGCCCATTTTTAATTTTATTTGTAAAATGGTGATAATAATGGCAGTTAACTTCATTGGGAGGGAAAGGGGGAGTTAGTGAGATGTTATTTGCAAAGCAGTTAGAATTGCACCTGGAACTTAATAAGCACTCCATACATGGTAGTTATTTTTGCAATAGTAGAACTAGTAATAAAAATAATAACAAGGCTTCATAGGCTGTATCTGTTCTGAATGTCTTATAAGTGGCAGTGCTGGGTAGCATCCTTATGCAAAATGATGGATCCTAGCATCTCTCCAGCCCCCCTCAAAGCATAGGTGTAAGGCTGCTTCTGTGCCAGTGCAGCAATTAGAAGGGCAGTGGGGCTTGATGCTAGCTGAGTTCCTGATCTGTCCCTGTGGAGAAAATGTCCTGCAACTTGTATCAGAGCCTTATCAAAAAAAAACCAAACAAACAAACACTACACACACACACACACACACACACACACACACACACACACACACACTTGAAAGCACTCCTCTTTTCAGGATACCCAGAAACGTCAGGCAGCCTGGCAAGCCAGCCCAGACCTGCTTACATACTGCTGGGGACAGTGGACAGCCTAGCCCAGATCAACTGAGGAGTTCATCGTCACTCACACAGCCCAATTATCCATGCTCACAGGTCCTTTGTGTAAAGGAGAGCCAGCATCCCAGAAGCAAATGGGTGACTTTGAAATTGTGACATTGAATGAGTTGTTGCTGAGGGTCTATTGTACTGAGCGCATGTGGAGCAGAAGGTGAAAAGTGAGGTCCCCGTAGCTGGGTGGGAAAGGGGGGGTTGGGTCATGATCTGGGGTGGCTGCTACTGTTATGTTACTTAATTTAACAACTCACGATGGCATGAGGACAAATGTATCATAACAGGGACAGCGAGAAGCGGTTTGCCTAGGAAGTCCTGAGCATCCCCAGCAGCCCTGCCCCGCTGGAGCCTTTCTGTTCGTCCAGATGCTAGAACTCTCCTGGCAGGGAGGTCGTCCATCCCTGCTCAGAACCTTATCAGCACGCTGCCTCTAGGCGTGCCTTCCAAGCTGACGCTGACGCGCCCCGAAAGGGTGATCACCATCATGGTCTCCCGCCTCATCTCATTAAAGAGTGAGAACAGGGACATTTAAGCCCCTTTCAAATCCGAGGCTCAGGACCCATTTTGTCAAACATCTTAAGATGCACCACAGCCCATGTTAAGTACAATTTTGGGGATCTCCAATATGCCTTTAAAACACAAATGAAACAATAAAAACAAAACACCATTAAGGGCCCGCAGCCACAGTGCTGGTTGCCATCATCTGTATCACTTTGTGACCCTGTAAGGGAGGGACTGCCAGCCCCTCACTACAGGGGAATAAACAGGCCCAGAGAGCTCCAGGAACCTGTATAGAGTAGCAAGTGGCAAAGGGGGGTTTGAGCTTGCGTCTGTCTGGCTCCACACCTCGTGTGCAAAGTAAGAAGACATGTCCGACCAGAGGGGCGTGCACAGTGTCTGGGCGGGCGCTGTGCGTGCACCCGGCGAAGGGGGCCCAGCCTCCCTACCCTGCTCCGCTCTGCTGCCTGCATTCCCCCTCCCGCCGGTGTCTGGAAACCCCTCTCCTGCTTTCAATCCCCGTCCACTTTGCCTCCTCTGTGAAGACTTCCCCTCTGAGCCCCTGGGCAGAGGTCAGTGGCTATTGCTGTCTCCTCTTGTTAACTATTTCCTAATATGGTAATCATTTTCCACGGTGACAGCATTTTAGAAATTGCCCCTGCCCACTAGAGCATGAGCTCTTCGAGAACACGGTGCGCTCTGCTCACCCCCTGGCAGTGCCTACCCACGGGCCTGCAGAGTTGGACCTCGGTAACTACCAGTGGAACGGATGCCCTATTTTGTCCATCTCACCCCAACCCATGAGGAAAGCCTCGTCCAAGCCTCATCCTAGAGGAAAGCAAAGTCCTGTGAGAGCCACGCGGTGAGATGTTAAGTCCGTGAGGGTCCAGTGTTTCTGTGACACCATGAGGGACAGAGACCAGGGGAAGGACATAAACACAAGACATGTCACGGTCCTCGGGACCCGGGGAGATCCGGGGAGCACGTTGTGAGAAAGCCCAGAACTATAAGGTACAAGTGACTTGACCTTCAGGAGTCTGGGGCCTGTGGGAGTAGGCAATGTGGGGACTTAGTCACATTTGTGCTAAGCTGACCATTGGCCTGTCTTCCCACCTGGTCTCCAGCTACAACAGAATTCTCCCCACAGCTTACCTGTGCAGGTATGCATGTTAACACCTTTCTGCCGCTGTTAAAGGGGAGAGCAGGCAGGGGTGCCTTTTCAAAGAAGCCAAGGGCTGTTACAAGGCTGCCACAGAGCAGAGACTCCCTCCCAGAGCTGGAAGGGCAGGGCACAGGAAAAGTCACTTGTTCCCTCTGAAGCACATGTGACTGACTGTCATTAGACAGGCCACAGGGACAGTGGAGCTGGACCAAGCACAGCTTGAAGCCAGACTCTGGCGCTCACACGCTGTGTGACCTTGGGCAAGGGCATTTCATCTTGGAGCCTGCACTTCCTCATCTACACAGTCAAAGACGATTGCACTAATCTCAGAGGGCTGTTAATGAGGATAAAATGAACTGCAAAGAAACAGAGAAATTGCCTCTGCCTACCAGTGGGCATTCCTCTTAGAGACAATGGCCTTTCTTGGAGAAATGCCTTAAGAAGCTTGTTCGGCGTAGAATCCCCCTTCCCAGGGCCCTGGGGTCAGAGGCGCTCAGCCTTTGGAGGAGGGCAAGAACGAGTGTCACTCGGTGCCGGGATTGACTGGGAGATGTGGGTGAACAAGATGGCAGGAGGTTGGGTGCAGCCCAATGTGACTGTTCTTCGTGTGACGCCTCAGTCTCCAACAGGGCCCTCAAAATACCACGAAATGGTTTGCTGGGATGGGATTTCCTGTGGATTCTAGAAAGGGCCGAGGTTGGCATGACTCATTGGGGCCACATAAGATAGCCCATGGAAACCCAGGGACCAGAGGCAAAGGGGGCTTGGAAAAGGTATCTGTGTGTTAGCGATACCTTGAGAGACGATTTTTGGGGTTCTCCGTGCTAGGGAAATTAAGAGGCCCGAGGAATTCTCAGTTCACATGCAAAAGGCAGGAAGATCTCTGCTGGACCTGTGGGTTAGCTCTGTGCAGCAGAAAAGTGTGTTACAAATTCAAGAACTTCCTTTTAGGAAGGGAAATTCATTAAGCAGTAACTCTGGGCTACACGCTTGGAGGCTGAAAACAGCTCTTCGCATAGGGAATAGAGGTCAGTGAAGGGACATGACTTACCCAGGGCCACACAGCCGAGTCCCCATGGCATTTGGCACAGCTGTCCAGCCCACTCAGCATTTGTCACACTTCCTAGGAATTGCTTGTTCATGTATTCATCACTGCTCCCTGGCTGCAAGGGACCTCGTTCTGTTTGTCCAGCAGCCCCAGCACATGGCGCAGGGTCTGTCAAGGGGCCCGTTCCTGTTGGCTACACTGAGAGGAACAGATGGTGATCTGTTCTTGGGGACTGAGCTCTGACCCCCCCGACTCCACCGTCCCTGTTCTGTCCCCTCCAGCACATCACCGAGTCTTTACGGGGAATAGATCTAGTTTTGCATTCAAGCAAGAGGATGTGCTGAAATCCTGCACAATGGAACTAGTCTTCAGGACGTGTGAGGGAAGCGTTCCTGCTTTCAGCCTCAGCCCCTCTCTTTCCCCTCAAAAAAACCTGAGCCGCCAAACCCAGCTCCTGCTCTAGGAACTGCCTACAAGCGGGGAGAATCTCGGCTTTGCATTCGGGTTGGTGCAAGCAAGTTGGAAATTGCTGACATAGCCCTGCATGTGCAGTCGAGACTGGTTTTGTGGAATTTACTTCCCCTGTGTAAATATGTCCAAGTTCAGAGCCCATGGTTTCGGCCTCCAGATAAGGCCTCGTCCATATGACCTTCTTGAGTAACAGCCTACAGGCCACCGAGATGGCAAATGGTGGGGAGAGAGTGTGGCTTGCGTGGGAAGCTAGAAAATCATCCTCTGATGGAAACGCCAATGGGCTTAGCCTCTGGGAACATTTCCCTATGCTTTCAGACTTGGGGCTTTATGCTAAGCCCTGGGCACTAAGGAGGGGCACACCCTGACCCTCTTCAGGCTGTGCCCTTCTCCGAGCAAGAGTCAGTGGGCCAGTGTGCTCCCCCATCCAGCAGGCTTGACACCCCAGAATTCTCTGCCCCAGGGGCTTCAAACTCACTTCCAAGATGCGTTCAAACCCCTGCCCTTCCAACATCAGTCTGTACTCCATATGTGTGTACCCCTACGCCCAAGGGGTGACCAAAGGATGGCTGCTTGGGGGGCATGGACAGAGCTTGGACCTGAGGACTACGTTCTCCAGACACATGTGCAGGAGGCCCTGTGTGAAGAGGAATGGAGTCAGGTGGAAGGAAAGGGAAAGGGGCCAGACGTCTATGTTTGTATGCTCGCCCCAGATTCATTTGTGTTCCTGTATATGTTAGGAACAGACATGGATGTGTGTGTCTGTGTGCATGTGTGTGCTTGTGTGTACATGTATGTGTACATGTGTGATCAACTGACTCATGTCTTTGGGAGCGTCTTCATTCTTGCAGCTGCCTCTGAAGGTAGGCTGGTGCTCCTAGCCTCCAATCACTTCTCCCCTTTCCAGGGAAAGTACTGTTTCCTCCTGAGGTACCATTTTCAACCTAATCCCTGAACCCAATCTGCAACTTGCACCCTCCTACCTCCAAACTCCCTCCCTCATTTTCCACTGCTCGCTCCTCGAACCCTACATTCCTAAAGCAAAGTGTTGCACCCCGAATCCTCACAGTGCCAGGCTTTCGCCCACCACCTTCCCTCTGCTTGAGATGCCACTGGGCAAATCCCTATGCCATATATGTAAGGCCCTGCTCTATCACCACCCTCTCCTTGTAACTGTCTCCAAAAGCCTTCCTTGCCCAGGCAGAGCAAATGCCTCTATCATCCATTTTCTTTAACACCTTAGCCCACTCCTTCCATCGCTCTTATCAAATTACAGCTTCTAGGTTTGCTTCACGCTCATCTCCGCTGCTCACTCGTGAGGTCTCTTCGTTTTTATAATTACAACATACAGCTGCTTCATAAATAAATTTAAGAATGAGTCCATATAGGAAGCAGAGGATGACTGAAGATCACACCAGAATGAAGGCCATAGTCCACTGCAGGGGAAAAGCCGTAAATAAAGGTGGGAATCGAGGCTCTTTCTACACTCCCATTGTGAAGGGTAACCATGTGGTTCAGTCAGTTTGAGCCTTTTTTGTTCTATATGGGATCCAGCCTCCATCCCTGCTGTCAAAGGCAATAGCTGTAGAATCTCTTAATGACCTTAATCAAGACAGAACCTCTTATTAGAAAGAACAGCAAAGCAGATTTCCAATTCATGAATTCTCTATGTATTCATCTTCGCATGTGGAGCTGGCTGTAACATATGTACTGTTCAAAGTTGAGCCTAAATTGAGGTAATTTGGGGCATGGGCTGAAAATGTGGAGGTGGATGGCTTGTATGTAAAATTAATTTTTTATCCATTTGGAGATGCAATTTGAGTTCCTTTCAAATTAAATTGCAATGGAGTCCCAGGCAGCTGGAAACATTATTGCCAACATAATTTGATACTGTAGGAGCAGTAATACATTGACAGATAGTTCGATGTGACCATTAATTCGCAATTTTGGCATGAAAATGATACATGAAGGGGGAAAAAAAAGGTAAGAGGAACAAAATTAAAATCCATCTTCTCTCCAGCACCATCCAAACCCGCTCTCTTGCTCACTTTCCAGCACCTCTTTTCATTTATTTCAGCTCTTTGGTGGGTAGGAGTCAGTTGGATATGACCATGAACATCTTGTGGAGGTAGGCAAGGACAGGAATGCAGACACTTCATTCGGGGATGCTGGTACTCTCACATCCAGGGTCCCTGGGTACCACCTATCCCGACAGCTAGAACCATCCAAAGGTGGAACATGTTACTCGGTTGTCACCCTCTTGTAGCAATGCCATAGCAAAGGTCATTCACTCACATGTCCACTGGCTCACTCACTAATGAAAAAGACTCTTGAACATGGAAGCATCATGACCTGGTGAAAAGAACACCGGCTCTGTTATCACCTGGACCTAAAGCACTTATCGCATCGGCATCTGCATCTCCTTTTTCTCACATGTACAACATGAATGATCCTCCCTCCCTTTCAAGGCTCCGAGGTGAATGAAGGAGATGGTGTTCACCAAGCCCCTGGATGGTGCTTGACACAGCTATGTTCCCCGAAATACAGCCCCCACCTCCAGAAGGCAGGCAGGCAGGGGAGCCACTGAAAAGCAATAGGGGTCCTGTGGGTTAGCATGGAGCCATGGCCTGGCTCTCAATCTAGTTGACTGCTGGGGTCATTCTTTTAACCAACCCCAGTTGGGAGTCAGCAAGCTTCCATTAACGCATGTTCAGATATTGTTGTCTCTATCCCTTCCTTTCTACAAACATATCCTGGTACCTCTGAGATAGGACAGGCATTAGAGATACAGGTGAATGAGACAGACACCTCTCGCCTCCCTAAGACTCAGGCTCTAGAGGGGGATGTAGATGCGACCATTATGAAGGATGTAATGAGGATGCCTGATGAGTCTTTTGCAGAAGAAGCGCTGGGCTTCCAGGCAGCACAGGGCAGAAAGGCACAGCCTAGCATTGGAAACTCATCTGAGCCAATGTAATCATGGCTCATGCACAACCCTTACGTTCTGTCTCATAGAAACTGGACGCCACCAGCGAAATGTGAGGTGAGTAAGGTTAATGATTCCCCCACAGCTACATTATTAGGTTATAGTAAAAGCAAGTCTCAGGCCAAATTCTCCTACACAGATGAGCATCTATTATACAACTGTTTATTAGCGAGCAGGTACAAAACAGGTCAAACAACTCATTCCATAGAGTGCAAGAAGTCCCAGCAATCTGTCCTTGTAGGTGATCTTGTTGCTATCTTGCTTGAAAGGGTCATTTAAAGCAGCTCTGACAGTATTTCCAGGCAGGGGTTGAGATATATATATATATATATATATATATATATATAATATAATATATTTTTTTGGTAAAGGGCTAGATAGTAAATATCTTAAGCTTTGCAGGTCAGACAGGCTCCGTTGTAACTTTATGTCTCTGATGTTGCAGTGCAAAGGCAGACATAGACAATATGTACCCAGAGGAGTGTGGCTGTGTTTCAATAAAAGCCTATTTACGAAAACAGGTAGCCAAGGCCATGGGCTATAGTTTGCTGACTGCTGTTCTAGGGGCAAAACTGATTACCTTATGGTCACATCAGACAACCAGGAAGCACCCTCATCCAATGGGTGACATGGGACTGTTTAGGAATCAAGGCTTGGACCCCATCCCTAAAGTTAAAGGCTACAGGTCTTCCTGTGTTCTTCTTCATTATGTAGGTCTGGAAAGTGCTTTAAAAAACCTGGCCAACCCAAATTTTGAATACCTTCAATTTCACCAATTAGAGTCAGCCTATAATACTTATAATGCTGGGCAACATTGTCCCCAGTTCCAACCGCAACAACCAATCCTGTTTCATGTGCTAAACTAGCAAAATGAAGGTTGTTGATCAAGATATGGTATCATAGGCCCCTGGGCAAGGTAGAGTAGCCTCTTGATTGGACTATCTGGGGACCGTCCCTGACCAGTGTGGTCTTAATTGGAAGGCTGGCAGCACTGGGTTATAGCTTAACTTAGAACTCAACCATAACATTCCACTGTTAAATAGGTGAGGGTAAATCACCAACAATGTAATGTGGAGTCTGGAGGCCGAGAAGGTGGTCCTGGAGGAGGGGCCTCGGATGAAGGATGGATAGGAGCTAACCAGGTGAAGGTGCACGGTGTGGAGGAAGGGGGCAGGGAGAGGAGGGGGGGAAGGTGAAATTGCAGGCTAAGAAGGCAGCACAGTTCGAGTCCAATAGGCAAGAACAAAGGAGCCAATGGCCATCAATATTCCGATGCAGGAGTGGGCGGGCCATATGGGTGGCAATCCCCTGCCTTCCACCACATTCACGCCGACACAGTGATGGGTTAGGCCAGAAATAAGTGAAAATAACAACTAAGGCAGTCATAACAGTGTGGTGTGCGGATTCTTCGCCAAAGGTAAAACACTGGAAGAATTCCATGTTTTAATAAATATTTTTGAGTTCCTACTAGGTGCAGGTACTATATTAGATGTAAGTGGACCAAACAGACAAAAATTCTCTCTGCCCTTAAGGGGTTTATGTTCTGGTGTGTGCAGGTGTTTATGTTCTGGTGTGTGCATATGTCTGTGTGTGTGTGTGTGGGGGGGAATGAAATAATATATGAAACAAATCAGAAGATTATATAACATGTCGGAGGGGCAATAAGTGACCTAGAGAAAAATCAAGCAGGGAAAGGCGACTGGGGGCCTCAGAGAGACCTTGTGCCTAAAATTTTACTTCTTTGATTTCCGGCCTGCCACCGGCTCCTCTATCTTTCCTGATCTCTCCTCTCTATTTACACTAAAGCTCTTACTCTTTTCCTAAAGTGCTTATTGAGTACCTACGGGGCGGCAGGCTGGGTGTTGTGGACACAGTGTTAAAAACAGATGTGGTGGAAACTAACCCCATCTCTGTTCCACCTCCCGGCTCCACGGTACTCCTGCCAGCAGGGGGCGACAGAGGGAGGCTGGAGGAGGAGGAGGAGCCTGCTTCCTGTTCCCGTGGGCATCACTCCACCAACACATTTTCTCCCTTGCAAAGTCCATCCTGTCACAACAGTTGGATCTAGTCTGCAGTTTCTTCAACACTTAAAGAGGCAGCCTCATTTTGGAGCCTCAGAGACACCAGCACCAGCCAAAAATCACTCCGTCTTCCATTCTTCTCGATGTTTGGAGTTCCGGCCTGCCCTCTAGTTCTCCCCAGCCCTAGCAGTATTGGTTTTCCACAGTTTGCCGCACTGGTGTAACACCTTCGTGTTCTCTTTTTACGTTTTCAGTTTCCTAGCCAATTCTTTCTATATACTTAACAAGAGGTTTCCAAACTTTCTCTGTTTTGGTGTTTGGGTAATTTTTTCACAGAGTTCCTAACCAAAAAAAAAAAATCCTTAAAAGTTTCATTCATTCATTAGACCAAACAACTCAATCAGTATTTATATCCTAGCAACTTAATAGTGGTTTGAGAAAACAGTGCACATAAATCAAAAGAAAAACATGTTACAGTGATTTTCATGCAATACTTGCTTTTTCATCACAGCAACTACCTACCAGAAGCCAGCTTTGCAGAGATATGGTGTCACTGAAACAAATGTAGCCCGATCTAAGGTTGAAACTGTGGACCACCTTCACTCAGTATTTTGTACAGGTGTCTGACAGATGACACTATGTGTTTCATGATAATTTACAGTTAAAAATGTAAATGCCATCACGTGGTGCTCTGGTGAGTCCACTGTGGGGTCCTGGGCTGCCTCGACACAGTTTGAGAGCCAAACTTGTTAACAGTTCTTTCTAAGCAATCCTCTCTGTAGAAATAAGTGGTGCGATATATCTCTGAACTAGACCTTGATGAACACAGGACCCAACTGCCTGAACTTCATGCACAACTTGTGTCCCCATCCTTCCCCTCCCAGCGCTCCATTCCGCCCTGGCCACAGATCTGATACCCTATCAGGCCACACTCTGCGTCCCACCTCTGCCCCATCCAGAAGCAGCCACTTGGCTTGCTGCTGAGCTGGGGAGCGGGGTGGTCGGCCGCACCTCCTGCCACATCCACTGCTCAGATGCCAGGGAAAATTCAATGGACACAGGAACAAGATTGCAGCATGAAAATAAAAGCTTTAGAACGTTTAAAAGTTCCTTTTTGTGGCTGAGGGAATCAGGTTGGAAAGAGAGAAGTAATTTCTAAATTACATGGTTTCAGCTTCTGGAAACAGGAAAAGGGTTTCGAGGGTGGGGAGGGAACGGGGAAGAGAACTGGAGGCCGCAACATTTTCTGGGCTTCACTTCAATTCACATTTAATTCATGGCAAGTCTCCTTGTCTATTAAAAAAGAAAAAAGAAAAAGGAAAAAAAGGCTGCAGAAATAATAAAACCTGAAACATCTCTGATGGTCAAAAGCCACCTAGTCCCGGGCCCAGGTAAAATATTTAACATTCTGAACACTTGACTTCTCCTTGGGAAACACCGGCTGTGAGCAATATGGGCCCTGGAATTAGGAGACAGCGTTCAGTGGAGCTAATTTGCCATCACTGTGAGGCTGATGAGAAGTCATGTATACATCAAATTATTTCCAGAATATGTAAAACAAACAACTGGAAGTATTACCTCTTGATTGGATTCTAATAGCCCCTCTCCCAGAACGATGAACTTCCCTTTCGGTTGGAGAGTTCGGCTTTTTATATTCAGATCTGGGGGTGTTCAAAGCTGAGGCCACTCATAACTGAGAATGGACCCCCCCATCCCTCCCCACCCCACCCCTTCACCCCACTCCAGGACATCCTTGATCTCCCAAGGAATTGCATTAATCTATAGACACTATTCAGGACTGCTGGACCTTGAAGAGCCCTGCTGTGTCAGCAGCCCCAGAAATGCCTACCAAGCTTTTTTATGATGTCCAAAGCTTTATTCTTTGAAGTGTACGAGAGTATCATTAAATTGAAGGAAACATTTCAAACAAAAACCACCGTCAGTTAAAGGGGGCTTATTCTCTGTGGAGTCTCACTTGCGACTTACCTAGGCAATGAGAAAGGGCACTTGACAAAGCGAAAGCTGTCTAGTCCTGTCACCTCGTGGCAACACGCCAAGAAGACAACCCCAGTGGAAGAGGGGGAACGGCGGAAGTGTAGCCGGAAGACCCATCTACCCGCTGACGGTCCGGCCTTGCTGCGCACCGCTCAGCAAAGATGATGGACTACATGGGACGCGTCGTGTTTCCTGGCTGACCCCTCTAACAGAGGGTGGCCCCTGGCCATGGCATTGCGAGACACCACCCTAGCCCAGGCTCTCACATGAGCCGCCAAATGACAGTCCTTCATATCAGACTTGTGACGACATCACCGCCTTTCTCCTTAACTCTCAACCTTGACTTATCTAACGTCTGAGGCTGCCCCGGCCAAGTGTGAGCTTTCCCTTCAGTGTCGTCAGTCACAACACCCTTCCCACTCTCATCTCTCCATCTGCGAATAGTGCTGCCCTGTGCCGGACGTTTCCACGCTTCCTCTTTCCTGACCACCAAAACGTACGCAGGAGCTGCGTGACCTTGAATGCATCATATTACCCATCTTGAGCCAGTTTCATAATCTGTAAAGTGGAGTTCATGATATCTAGTGCCTATGATTCTCGTTAGGTTGAAATGAGATAACATGAGCTCATAGATTAGAGGGATATTGCTACGTAACACATTGCTGCCGAAGCCACCGGTTTATAAACACAGGCATTTACTCTTGAGCTCATGTACCTGCTTGTCTGATCTAGGCTGGGCGCAGCCAGGCTTAGCTTCAGGCTGTGCTCAGCTCTGCTCCATGTATGTTTGGTCCAGGGCTCATCTCTAAGGGTATGTTCTTTCCATGATGGATTCACTAGAGACAAGCCAACCAATGCAAGATGTCTGAAGGCCTCCCTCACGTCAGGCCCGCTAATACCATATTGGTCAAAGCAAGTCACCTGAGCAAGCCCCCCATCAATGGGGCTACCCTTCCTACAGTGGGGAAGTCGTGGTGGGGGGCTGAATATGTGCTGAATGGTAACCCAAATGATCACAGATCGATGTGAGTTTCTTTTGGTTAACATGGCCAGCCAGCGGTTTCTCATATAACACAGACTTGGTCCCCTGCAGGAAGGACAGTCGGGCTTTGAGTCAGGCCTCTGGGGAGCCAGAAGGTTCTGCTGCAGCCAAAAGGTGTAGGCAGTTGGCTCACCTACCTCCATTTGGACTATTATGTAATTTGTCCCTGTGAAAGAGGGGCAGACGTCTAATAGATAGGCCTGGAGAAAGGGCCTTGGCATTCAAAGTCCTCCTCAGTCTCAACAGAAACTTTCTCATCCACCAGCCAAACTGGTCAGGTACGTTGTTCCGGTCCCCACCTGCCAAATGCTGGCTCAGACCATACCCCTCCACATACACGGCTACCCTCTGACTCAAATCAAATCAAAATAGGCAAAATAATTCCTGCCCCCAAGATGTCCACATCCTAATACCTGGGACCTGGGACTATAGTATCTTATGTGGCAAAAATCACTGTGGGTGTGATTAAGTGAAGGGTCTTGAAATTAAGTGAAGGGTGATTATCATGGATTACCTGGGAGGGCTTGATGTCCTCACAAGTGTCCTTATCAGAGAGAAGCAGGAGGTGAGAGAGGAAGAGAGGTGATGCTATGCTGCTGGCTTTGAAGGTGGAGGAAGGGGCCGCGAGCCAAGGAACAGAGGCAGCCTGCAACACTGGAAAAGGCAAGGAAACAGAGTCTCGCCTCGCGCCTCCGGAAGGCACACAGCCCGCAGACCTATTTGCGACTTCAGACCTCCAGAATAACAAGTTTGTGTCATTTTAACCAACTACGTTAGTGTTGACTTGTTACAGCAGCGACAGGAAACCAACACAACCCTGAAGTTCTGTTCTGCTTATTTCTATATTTTGTATCCACACTTTTCACTCTCGTTGCCTTTCCTCAATAGACACACATATGTCTCACATATGTTCCTTTGCTGGAATGAAGTCTTGTAAAAGGCAAGCAATTGTTTAGTATGCATGCATACTATTATGTAAATGTGAATGTCTGATACTCCGTTTCCTTTCCGTGACTCAGCACTCTGCGTTTGGCATCCACCCAAGCTGCTGCGTGCCCTTCGTCCATTGCTCCCAACCGCTGCAGGGTGTTGCATGGTGTACGTCCTCCATAATTTACCCATCTATTCCCCACTGACGGACAAGCAGCTTGCTTCCAGCTCATCTCTACCAGAAATTGTGCTGCAGTCGACCTCCTCAGGGATGCCCCCTTCTAGATTTGTGTGAATTTCTTTGGGGATTATAGTCCTAGGCGCAGAAATATTGATTTATAGTGTATGCGTAAACTTGTCTCAAAAGTACTCCCAGATTGCTTCCGGAATAGGTGCACCCAATCTCCTAGGTGTGTGTGAAGGGTCGTGTGGACTCAGTCCATGGCAACACTCAGCATTATCCAATTAAAAAAAAAAAAATGTCAGGCCGGCCGAGTGGCTCAGTTGGTTAAGAGCTTGCATAAGAGTGCGAGCTCTGAGCAACAGCGGTTCAACTCCCAGCCTGAGCTGAGTAGCCGCTGAGCTGCCAACAGGTGGCAGGATGGCTCAGCTAAAATAAAAAAAAAAAATGTCAATTTGATGGGTACAAAGTATCTTTCTCATTACTATTTTAATTTACATTTCTCTAATACTAATGAGTTTGATAAGTTTTTCATGTATTCATTAGCCTTTCGGGTTTTCATCTTTGTAAACTCCCAGTCTATACCCTTTGCTTAATAACCTACTCATTTGTAGGAATTCTCGGTGTAGTCTAGGCTGATTTTTCTGTTAATTCTGCTCAAGGTGGCCTGTGACAAATAAAAATCCTTTGGTTTCAGTGCTGTGAAATCAACCACATTTTAAAATGATGGTTTGTTATTTCTAAAAAATCTCTCCCCCATGATAGATACATCTGTTCTCAAATTTTCCTGTTGTTCCAGACAGACATGGTCAGGTTGCACTTCGGTTCCTTTGAAATTAGGCATGGCCATGCGACTTGCTTTGCCCAATGGTAGGGAAGAAGAGATCTTTCAGGGTAGCTTTAAAGCCCGTGTGTGATTGGTCCATTTTACTTTCCCTTGCTGCAAAGGTTGCGAAGGTTTATTGTAGTGAAGCCTTCTTCACTCTGGGTCCCTGAAATCTTGAGGAAGCAGAGCATGCTGCCAACCCCTGTGGTCATATAGCACGAGAGAGAGAGATACTTCTGTTATGGTTGAACCACTGAGATTTGGGGGTTCTTACCTAAACGTACCTGTCCTGTCCTGACTACATCCTTACTTGTTTCTTTGTTCCCTTCTCTCCCATCCCCCACTCCCATATCATATAGGCAGCCATTCTAATATGTTTATTTCGTGTTCTTAGAAAATATATACTGTGATACGTGCATGTTTCATTTAGGTCCAATGGTATCATTGTCTTCCTGTTCTGTTTTTTTACTTTCTTCACTCAGTGCTGTTTTTAAGGTCCATCCCTGTTGCTGTATATACATGTGAGATGGCTTGCTGCTTGCTGCTGTGTGGTACTCAAGGATGAGCCACAGCTGTCATTTCCCTCTCCTGCTCCCAGGGAAAGACATACAAGTTTCTTTAAGAGGTCCTTGCCCAATGCTAGGCTACAAAGTCATCCTTCACCATTATTTTCTAATTTTATAGATTTATCTTTTACACTGGTATCTTAGGTCTTCTGGAATCAACTACCTTCGTATGAAATATTAGGTTGGGATTCAGTTTTATTTCCTTCTATATAGTGAAAAAGTTCTCCTCAAAAACATTTACTAAATAGTTTGTCCAGTTGATCTGTCAAGCCATCTTTATCACACCTGAAGTTTCTACATACTCGTATCCAGGGTTTGAATCCTGAGCTCTCAGTTCTGTTCCATGAGTTCATTTGCCTGCTATAGCATGAATATAAAGCTATTTTTATAATTATGGCTTTATAGTGTATATAACATATTTATATCTGGTAGGACAAGTCCTTTTTTTTTTTAATCCCCCCTCAAAGTTGACTGTTAACTATTGATTTTTTTATTCCTCTATATACATTTTAGAGAAAGTTTATCAAGTTCCTTAAAAAACCAACAGGAATTTTTATTGACACTAAATTAAATTTATAGATACATTTGAGGAGAATTTTCACTTGTGTAATATAATATCATCCCATCCATAAACAAGGATTGTTTCTCCATTTATTCAGATCTTCCTTTAAGTCTTCTATTAGTTGTAAAGTGTTCTCCATTGAGATTTTCTATATTCTTAGACTAGTTAAATCTGAAATATTTTAAAATATGTATTGCAATTGTTTTAAATTAGATTTTCTAGGTCATGATTGTTGGTATAGAGGTTTACTATTGACTTCTGTAAGTTGATCTTATATCTGGTAACCATATTGAACTTTCTTATTATTTCTCACAATTTTTTTTATTTCCAAGAGGATTATCATATTATCTACAAACAATGAGTTTTATTTCTTCTTTTCCATGCTTATGTGTCTAATTTCTTTTTATTTCCTTAAAGTGTGGACCAGCAACTCCAGCATCATGTTATATAGCAGTTCTGATAGAAGGCATTATTGTTTGCCTGAAAGGAATGCGCCAAAATTTTCTATATTAAATATAATTGCTGTACGATTTTGGCTTATAATCTATGGCAATTTTTAAAGTTTTTCTCAAAAGGAACCCTCAGACACTGCTGGTGGGAAAGTAAATTGGTGTCGCCACTATGGAAAACAGTATGGAGGTTCCTCAAAAAATTAAGAATAGAGCTACCATATGACCTAGCAATTCCTCTCCTGAGTATCTACCTGAAAAAATTGAAGACATTTACTCATAAAGATATATTTTCCCCTATGTTCACTGAAGCATCATTCACAGTAACCAAGACATGGAGACAACCTGAGTGTCCTTTGATGAATGACTAGATAAAGAAGATATGGTACACAGATACAATGGAATACTGCTAATCCATAAAAAGGGTGAAATATTGCCATTTGCAACAACATGAATGGATCTTGAGAGTATCATGTTAAGTGAAATAAGTCAGGTGTAAAAGGACAAGCACCATATGATTTCACTCATATGTGGGATATAAAACAGGAAGCAATAAAGGAACAAACAAAATAAACAAACAAATAGACACAGACAACAGTATGGTGGTTACCAGAGGGGAAGGGGATGGGGGAAGATGAAGAGGGTGAAAGGGATCAAATATATGGTGATGGAAGAAAACTAGATTTTGGGGACTTTGGGTGGTAAGCACACAATGCAATATACAGATGATATATTATAGCCTTGTACACCTGAAACTTATATGTTATTAACCCCATAATGTTACCCCAATAAATTTAATTTAAAGTGTTGCCCTCTTCTATTTTTCTAATTGTGTCACATCATCATAAATTGGTGGCAAATTTTATCAAATGCCTTATCTCATTGATTGAGATAATTGTTTGATTTTTAGCCCTTAGTTAACTCATGGAGTAAGTGACATTAAATAGGATATAAGTCAGGAACAGCCAGGTGGACCTGATGCACGGGGCAAGGCATGGGGATGGGAGTAGAGCGTCCATGCCCTTTCCAGGTGCACGACCCTCCCAGCACCTCCAGTGTTCACCCACCTGGAAGGTCTCCAAACCCTGTCCTTTTGGGTTTTTGTGGAGGCTTCATTACACAGCCATGACTAATTGAATCACTGTCCACTGGCCATTGATGTCTATCTCCAGCCTCTCTCCGCTCTCCAGAGATTTCTGGGTGGAACTGAAAGTTCCAACCCTCTAATCCCATGGTTGGTTGTCCTGGCATCCAGGCCCCATCCTTGGTGCCCCTAAGTCGCCACATTCACATAACAAAAGACAGCTTTATCACTCTTATTACCAAGGAGATTCCAAGGGTTTTAGGAGCTCTGTGCCAGAAACAGAAACAAAGACCAAACATATATTTCTTCTTATAAATCACAACATCACAGGGGGTTATTATGAACAAATCTGCAATTAACATTCACGGACAAGTTTCTGTGTGGACGTTATTTTTCATTTCTCTAGGATAAATGTCTAAGAGTATAAATGCTGGGTCATCGGGTGAGCTCAATTTTAATTTTAAAATAAACTAACAAATGACTTTCCTAAGTGACTGGACCAGTTTACATTCCCACAAGTAGTGTATGAGAGATCCAGTTTCTTCCACGCCAGCATTTGGTGCTATCATTATTTTTTTACATTAGCCATTCGGGTAGGTGTGTAGTGATGTCTCCTGGCTGTAATTTGCATTTCCCCAATGGCTAACGATGTTGAACATCTTTTCATGTGCTTTTTGCCATCTGCATAATCCAGCTCATTTGTTTTTAACTTTTGTTTCCTAGTAAATGAACTTCAAGCTCCAGGTTTTCCTGTAAGTATTGTTTTAGTGGTTTTACAATATAGACGTACTTTGCTTTCATTATCATTCACTTCATGGTTTCTTTATGATTTCCTTTTAAATCCATATGTTATTTAGTAATATGTTATTTAATTGTCAAGTTCATGAGATTTTTAAAGCTGCCCTTTCATTATTAATTTCTAATTTTATTGGATAACAGTTGGGAAACATGGTCTGTGTAATACGGATTCTTTAGAATTTAATTGGGCTTCTTTTATGGCCTAACACCTGTTCTGTTTTTGCGACTCTTTGTTAAAACAATGTGTTTTCTCTATTTAGGTGTAGCGTTCTCTGTATTAAAATAATTTAGTATTATTTTTTCAATATATATTAATAGGCAGGAGCTTATGAATTATATTTTTCGCATCTTCAACATCTCTGCTCATTTTTGTCTACTTGATATTCTGTTTACATAGATTGTTATCCTAGTTTGGCCATTAACTAGCTTCCGCTTGAACAATGATTATTAACAACAACCAGAATTTGTGAACGCTTATCCATTTCATGTAAAGTTTTAAATTCTGTGTGTTGAGCTCTTGGCTAAGCAATTTGCTTCTGTCACATTTATTTCTCACAATTATAAGTCTCAACGTCCCATTTTACAGATGAGGAATCCGAGGGTCTAGAAGCAAAGTGACCACACCATGCGCCCTGCAAATGGCAGAGCTGACATTTAAGTGCAGATTTATCTACTAAGTCCATGCTTTTAATGACTCCGGTCTAGGACATAGTTTGTTCATTTGCAAAACGAGGATGGTTTGGAGGACTCTGTGGTTTGATTTTCAGGCTAAGAAATTCTCGGTCGTTATCATTGCCTGAGTTAACACTTATTGAGCTCTTGCTATGCAGGTTCTAGGTTCTGTGCTCAGCACTGTATGTGCATGACCTCATATCAGGAGAGAAGGGCTCAGAGAGGGTCTCCAGCAGCAGTATGAACTCAGTGGTAATGACTCAGGGTTCGTGTTCCTAATCCAAATGCTACATCTTGGTCTCCTACGGTGAACTAGAGATTTTAGAGACATTTCATGTAGTCCCACAAGAGCCTTAAGAGGCAGGAAGGAGTGTGCTTCCTAAGCATATCTATCCTCTAGTCCTCTGGGTGACCCTGGGGACTCCTGAAAGAAGTCCTCTGCTTCTTTTACTTGATGGAATTGTCTGTTCCAATTGCTTGGAATCTGAAGCACAGCATCCTCTTTTATTATTCTTATTATTCTTCTTATTATTATTATCTTTTTCAATTATAGTTGACATTCAATATTATTTTATATCAGTTTCAAGTGTACAGCATAGTGATTAGACATTTATATAATTTATAAAGTGATCCCCCTAACTAGCACCCACCTGGCACTCACTATACATAGGTATTAATTACAATGTTATTGACCATATTCCCGATGTTGTACTTTACATCCTTGTGACAACTTTGTAACTACTAATCTGTATTTCTTAATCCCTTCACCTTTTTCACCCAGCCCCCTAACCCACCTCCCATCTGGTAACCATCAGTTTTGTTCTCTGTATCTATGAGTCTGTTTCTGTTTTGTTTGTTTGTTTTGTGCTTTAGAGTCCACATATATGTGAGATCATATGGCTTATCTCTCTCAGTCAGACTTATTTCACTCGATATAATACCCTCTAGGTCCATCCATGTTGTTGCAAAAGGTAAGATTTCATTTTTTTATGACTGAGTAATAGTCATATATACATCTTCTTTATCTAATCATCTATTGATGGGCATTTCAGTTGCTTCCATATCTTGGCTATTGCAAATAGTGCTGCAGTGAACATAGGGGTGCATATATCTTTTCAAATTAGTGTTTTGGATTTCTTCAGATAAATACCCAGAAGTGGAATTGCTGAGTCATATGGTACTTTTATTTTTAATTTTTTGAGTAACATCCAATTTCTTTTCTATAGTGGCTGCACCAATTTGCAATCCCACGAGGCTGCCCGTTTTTCCACATCCTTACCCACACTTGTTTTTTGATTTATTGATGATAGCCATTTTGACAGGAGTGAGGTGGGGTCTGATTGTGGTTTTCATTGGCATTCCTCTGATGCTATGCATCTTTTGCATAAGTGATGCTGAGCATTTTTTCATATGTCGATTGGCCATCTATACAGCACCTTATTTTGATTTTCCAAAAGTGCTAACCCACTCCTACTAAATGCAGTACTTAGCCCTGGTTCAAGGTGCTTTTACATTATTAGCTCCTTTCTTCCTGTTCACCACACCCTCCGGTCTCAACTCCCCATTTTCTAGGGAGGTACCCACACCCCTTTACATCCTTTCCTGTTTTCTCCAGAAAACTCCCATCCTAAAATAGACTGCTAAGCCAGACACAACCTATAGTATCTTTTATACGTGGAGAAGTGGGCTTTTCTCACTCATTCCAACCCTATAACTACCTGCTTTTTCTTGCTTCCCCATGGTTCCCTGGAGTAATGAGAGAAAAGCAGTGAGTTATTGCTGTGTTAAGCTTCACTAAATGGCTTTATATTTTGGTTAGAGACCTCCGGAGAAATAATGAGGAGATCGCTACATCTTTTGTTCTTAGAAAAATAATGTTGCAAAAAGACACCTCTAATCCTCTATTTTAATTTGTTTTTATTGATCTCTTTCCAAATTAGGGAAACAAGTTTCTCACTGAAAATGTTATGACAATGCACAGGGCGGTCCTAGTTATAAAGAGTAATGAAGCTGGGGCTGTGAAAGAGAGTCTTTTAATAAGGCAGGGGTGGAGGAAGGATGGTGGGAGAGCAAGCACCTATGAAAGGAAGTACACACGGGAAGGAGCCCTGCCAGACATTAATGGTTAACTCTGAGTGGTGGGTTCAGGAGTGATGGGACATCAAAGAGGCCCTCCATGACCTCAGTCAAAACTACTACCCTGTCCCCAACCACCATGCCACGATCATACCCATCTTCTTTATTTTCTTGGCACTTGTCACTTGCAAAGATTATATCATTCATTTATTTATGGCATTGTTTACTTGCCTGATTTCACCAGCCCAGCCTGCAAAAGGAATTGCACGAAAGTAAGAACGTTGCACATTCGTTTTTCTGCTAATTCCCTCGTGCCTAGAATAATGCTTGGCATATAATAGGATAGGTAGTCAAATAATTTGGATGAATAAATGAATGGGCGGATAGATAAATGGATGGATGGATATGTGGAATAAATGTGTTTCTCTGTTTCCAATCTTCTGTGATTTCCAAAATTCTTATAATGAGCAAAAATTACTTCTCTAATTAGAAAAAAATTAGGTTTAATTTAGCATCATTTCTCCCTAGAAAACTTCCTTATGAACAAGTAGGTCTTCCTCTTCTGGTCTCCCAAGACTGTCTGCACTTCTCATGGGACACTGGGCTTTGTCGTCCTAATACTCTAATTATTTGTGTGCATTTCTTACCTCCCCCGCTGCAATCTAAGCTTCCTGAATGTTAGACTCAAACTGTCAGAACAGGAAACAACTTAAAGATCCTGAGGTCTAACTTTCCCTCTTACAGATGAGGACAATGACACTCAAAAAAATGACCTACAGTAAGTCCCCGACTTAGGAACATTCGAGTTGCGAACTTTCACAGATACGAACAGACCTCATATTACGAACATTTGTAGATGCGAACAAATCGCGGAAGTAGCTCACGTGTCTGCCGGACATTGTCACAGTTGTGCTGCTGTGTGCTTACTGTACAGTGCGATAGTGTACAGTAGTACAGTGCTCAATCAGAGCCCAGGGTGTCCGGAAGCAAGAGGAAAAGCAGTGGTGATGTGGAGGGGACTGCTAGGAAGTGCAAAGCAATAACCATGGAAACAAAAGTGAAAATAATTGAGAGATTGGAGCTAGGCGAAAAGATGGTAGACGTCGCTCGCTCTTTTAACATGAATCATATAAGACTGACTTTGTCGGACTTAACGAACAAATCCAACTTATGAATGTTCTCCCAGAATGGAACAGGTTCATAAGTCGGGGACTTACTGTAGCTAAACTTACTAGCAAAAAAATAATCATAATCCAGGAAAATGCTAGATTCTCCATGCCATATTTTATTTATTCAAATTGTCCTATATCATTGGGTACTTGGTGGAAGGTCCAGCACTTTTACTGGGAACCCAGGCCTCTGACCTCTGTTCTCTAGGTTGTAGGGCAGTGTCTTCTGTATTTGCACACTGCTATTTCCTACCTCGGGGCATCTACTCAGCTTCCGGAAAAAGCAGGAAGGGCAGGCAATTGGAGGAGCCACACCTACATCTTTTCTCCTTACTTTGCATGCTCTTGCACATGTCATCTTGCACTTTACGCCCAAAGAATCCACCAGAAGAAGGGAAAATAAAACCATTTCTCTGGCAACTGTCGAAAGGCATACAGATCATTCACAGGTGGTTTTCTGATAAATACATGCAGAGCGTCTTTCAGGGTTGCCACCAGGAATATGTAACTTAGCTCTCAAAAGAATTCTATGATAAGGTATGTAAGAAATATGGAAAAGTACAAGTTAAAACATAATAAACAGCCCCGAACCCAGCACCATAGACACTGAATTTAGGGTTCAGCGTTCTATGCGGGTGTTCATGCTTCCTTTCCACATGTATGCATACAAGAATTACCGAGTATTAATTTGCAGGTTTGAAAACTATATTATTGATATGACATATGCATGTTTCTTCAGCTTCTATCATTTTAGCTAAATCCATTCATGTTGATACAGGGAGTTTGAGTTTGTTCATTTTCACCGCTATACAGTGTTCCACTTGATGACTATACCACAGTTTGTTCATTACTCTATCAGTGATATTTAGATTTACTGATGTTTAGTTATGTTTGTGATTTGAGTCTTTTCATCTGCTCACATTTTTCTTTAGTATAAATTTTATAATGTTCTTACACATGTTTTAGTTGTTTTGTCGTAACTTTTTATTTTTTGCTGCCACTGTAAATGGCATTTTCAAACTTTCATTTCAGTATAACACACACACAGAAGTACACATTGAATTTTCACAAACTGCACACTCATATTATCAGACACAGATCAAGAAATAAGACATTACTAGGATCACATAGGCCTCTGTGCGCCCCTCTGCTCGCTACCCCACTACAATCACCGCTCTGACTTCTAAGAAATGTGATTAAATGACTGTTATACTGATTTGATATCTAACAACTTTGATACAGTATTTTACTATTCATAATTTTCTCAAGTTACAAGTTTGTTAATTTATATTGTAATATTTTTTTTTCTCTTGATAATCATGTGACATGTGAGTGGTATTTTTTTTTTGGCTTCTTTTCCAGTAAATTAAATATAAAAACAAACAGACAAAACAACAAGTTCTCTGACCATACTGGCTGCCTCTAAAACCATGTTAAATAGAAATAGTGTTGGTGAATTCTTTCCTCAGTTTTTCTCGGCTTTAAAGGTAATGTTTTGAAATTTCATCATTTATTATAATGCTTATTGTCTGATTTTTTAAGATGCCTCTTATCAAATTAAGAAAGCTATTTTCTATTCCTAAGCTTATGAGAGGTTTTTAAAGCTTATTATCTAGAGGTTTTTAATTTTACCAAATGATTTTATGCATCTATTCAGCTTTGAGTCTTCTATTTGGATTAATTAATGTGGTAATTACATTATCATATTTTTGAATGTTAGACAGCCCTTGCATTTTCTCAGTAAATCCAACTTTGCTTTCATCTATTTACTCTTTTTACTTTTTAAATTTAAACTATTTATTTATTTATTTATTTATTTAATTTATTTTTTTTTTAAAGATTTTTATTGGGGAATTAGGGGAATGGGAACAGACAAGTTGCTATCCTTTTGTTCTTCAGTCTAGTTGTGGAGGACGTTGCTTCACCGGCCCAAGTTGGCACCATCATTGCGCTCTTCCCAGGCGAGGCAGATCAGTCGCCGGCTTCTGGACGGCTGCTCACAGTGACTGCTGGCCGCTCATGCTGGCTGCTGGCTGCTCACGCTGGCTGCTGGTTACACAGGGTAGCCCATGGCAACCCACCTGCCATCACCAGCGACTCACGGCAGCCCAGCTCCAGGTTGAGCTGTTGTTCAGCATCTTAGCTGTAGAGGGCAGTGTCACTGGCCCTCATATGGGATCTGAACTGGGGCCCTCTGGTGTCCCAAGCCAGCTCTTAACCAATGCGCCACATGGCCGGCCCTAAATTTAAACTTTAATTGATATATACCAAAATGCAGATGTTCAAATCCATTACATAAAATGGCGTAGTATTGGGTTGTTGGAAAAGTCATGACATATTTTTGCGACAAAAAACAGAAAAAATACATCATGACATTTCCGACAACCCAATATTTGCATATAAACACTACATGTCCTCAGTTTTTCTTGGTTTTAAAGGTAATCTTTTGAAATTTCATCATTTATTATGACACTTATTGTCTGAGTTTTGAAGATGCTCCTTCTCAAATTAAGAAAGTTATTTTCTATAAAATGGTGTAGCATTTGCATATAAACTCCGCACATCCTCCTGTATACTTTAAATTACTCTAGATTACCATATTTTGACATGTATAATGCGCTCCCATGTATAATGCACACCCACGTTTTTGACCCAAACTTTCAGGGGAAAAAATCGTTTGTTTTAATTTTTTAATTCAAATTTTTGTTTGTTTACATTTAGGTACTTGTTTTTTTTGTATTATAAAGCAATTTTAGCATTTATTTTTTAACATATTACGGTGCAAGAAATTTTATGTATCTAACAAATTTATGATATTTACGCATCATAGAAGGCCAAGGGCTCTTCGTCATTGCAAGTTCGACGTAAGTTCAACAAAACTAATTATTGTATTCCAGGGTATTATTTTGCATACGGATATCGTTATTGATTTATAGAGTTACACTTTTAACTCATAAGCATAAATAAAAGATTGAAAAACATTTATATAGATACGGAATTAGTACTACCCACGTATAATGTGCATCCTTATTTTTCCCTCACAAATTTGGGCAAAAAAGTGTGTATTATACACAGCAAACTATGGTACTTATAATACCTACTACAATGTAAATACTATGTAAATACTTGTTAAACTCTATTGTTTAGAGAATAATGACAAGATAAAAAGGTCTGTATGTATTCAGTTCAGAGGCAACCATCTTAAGCTTAACTACATGTATGTGTCAGCAACAATGTCACATTTAAAAAAATTTTTTTTCATCTGTGGTTCATTAAATCCACAGATATAGGACCCACAGATACAGGACAACTATACTGTTTTTAAAGTGGTTGTTCTACTTATTGGTACCATTAGGCTTTAATTTTCCTTTTTCTTTATCTTTTTGTCCTGGGGTGGTTTTGGTATCAAGGTATTCTAGCCTTATGAAATGAATTATGTGATAGTCCTATATTTTCTACTCTCTGGGAGAGTTTGCCAAAGGCAGAAAGGAAGAGAGGGAGGGAGGGTGGAGGAAGGAAATGATCTTTTCCTTGAATGTTTGGTTGACTTTGCTTGTAGAACAATTTGGGTTTGGCAGTTTCATTGAAAGAAGATTTCCAACTATTGATTTGATTTTTGAAAAATTCACGTTTTCTAATCTTGAGTCAGGATTGAAAGTTTTATTTTTCAAGGAAATGATACGCTTTTAGTTTCACTTACTGGGAAAACGTTACTTATGATATTCATTCACCCTAAGTATTTTAATAGGAATTATTTCATATATAAAAAGAGCATTTAAAATGTGCATGTAGAGAAGAATAATAAACTTCACTCCTGTGTGTGCGACACTACCCTTAAGAAAGAGAACAATATCAACATATTGAAAATCCACTTATGAACTTCCCCATTGTACCCACTTCCTTCTGCCTCTTGTCTGGGAGGTAACCACTATATATAATTAAATAAATTATATACAAAAGGAGAGATATTATACATATTCTTCTTTACCTTATATTTTTCACTCAAACATCATGTTTGCGACAGTCATCCATATTCATATTGGGTGGCTCATTTTTCTGTTGGTTCACTGATTTTCATTGTCCTAGAACATGAGACTATATGAATGGACACAAACTGCAATTTACTCATCAATTCTCCTGACATAGACGTTTATGTTGGTCCTGCCTTTTTTAGCTATTGTGGGCAAAACTGCTGTGCATGTTCATGTATATATCTCCTGAGGTACATATGCAAGAGTTTCTCTAGTCTGGACTATATCTGTGAGAGAAGTTGCTGGGTATTATGTTACACACATCTTTAATTTAATAGATAATGGCAAATTGTTTATCGAAGTGGTTGTAGCAAATTACATTCTCATGAGAAGTATTAAAAAGTTGCTGCTCTAATTAGTTGCCAAAACTTGATAATTCAGGCTGTTTGATTATTGCCAATCTTTTAACTGTATTTCTTATTTTAATATCAGCTGTATTTTTTAAGTATCCTCTTTTATTCCTAACATTGTGTATTTATGCCAAGTTTTTCTCTTGAGAGAAAAAGATGGAGTTTGGTGTGTTTTTTACATGTTTTTAGAGTTTTGGCTTTGTTGATGTATTCTGTTGTAGCTCTCCTTTCTTATTTAATGAATGTCTACTGTAATATTTATTATTTCTTTCCATCTATTACCCTTAGGTTTAATCTATTGTTTTTTTTCTTACCTTTTGAAAATGGATGCTTAAATCATTAAATATTTGGATATTCTTTATTACTATAAGCACTTTAAAGCTATAAAATTCCCTCAAGCTATGGGTTTAGCCAAATCCCACGAGTGCTATTTGTA
>NW_017731381.1:2454696-2457550 GCF_001890085.2 Hipposideros armiger
ACACACACACACACAAACACGTGTACACATATGGGGAAAATGAGCTCAGAAATACTTTACTGATGAGATTTGCCATTAAATAAACGTGAGACCACTGGTTTGGGGGACAGATCGGAAGCCTGATTATCCCTCCACAGTACTCTGTGAGCACAGCCCTGTGGACCTTTCAGTCATACAGTCATATGACCTAATTTATTTATTGACCTAATTCTTAGGAGGCTTTATTTATTGACCCTAATTCCTTATGGAGACACTGACACCTTCCAGTTGAACCAATTCCCAGGATCCTTTCCTCCCACCTTCTTCTCCTTCCTACTGTCTTTGTTTAAGTCCCAGATTATTGCCACTCAGTTCCATGTATTTCTGGAATATTTTGCTATTCAAGGTAGTGAACAACATTGCACAATATTTTGTGTAACCCCTGAATACATCTCCCCTGACTTATGAAAAAGGAGGAACTCTTAGTATCAGGGCGCTCTGGAGGCCAGGGACTTTCAATAGTTGGTGGTATTATTCCCAATATGTATTTGAAAAACTGAGATGAGGTGATTTTAGTGCAAGGTTACACTATGAATCGGTGCATTTCAATCTGACCTTGAGGTGCTGAGTCCTGCGCTTTACCGTGCTGGGCTCCTCAGTGGGCCCCTGGGAAGCCTCTGACCAGGGGCTGTGTCTGTGCTCCTTCTTTATCCCTCACATGGGGACGCGAGTGTCAGATACTATCCTCCTGGATCCCAGGGTCTCACTGTATCTCATTTAAAGAGTTTGGGTAGTAGAAATAGCAAGGTCTTTGAAAAAAGACAGAATCGCATTCAAATTCCAGCCCAGATCCACCCACATTGTGAGACCTTAGCCATGTGTATTGATTAGGCCGGGCCAGGTGATGCCCCAAATCTTAGTGGGCTGAAAATGGCAGCCTCTTTTCTCACTCATGCTATACATCCATGGGCAGGTTAGAAGTGGGCTCTGCACATCCTCATTACATGTGGACCCAAGCTGACGAAGGGTTCAGAAGAGGAGCACAGGGTGGTTCATAACTTCTTTAAGCCTCCCCTGAGAGGAGACATACGCCACTTACACTCATATGGCTACACCTAACCCACGATGGCAGAGAAGGGTCACCCTATCATCTACCAGAGCCTCACTAATTATCAGCCCACCAAGTTATTTAACTTCTCTAAGTCCTGCCTTTCCTCTGTTAAAACAAGATAGCGATAAGGATCAAGATTGGACAAACTAGAACGAATGTCTCAATGCAGGATATGCCCAGCGCAATGCCTGGCCAATGGCTGAGCCTTGACAAATATTATTTCCCTTCTTCCTGCATTTTGCCCCCTTCCCTCCAGACCTGAGAATAGAGAAAACTGGAGGGAGAACGCCAGGGGCCTCGTTTCCAATTCCACTAAGAAGAGAATGAAAATGGGCCATGACAGCAGCCAGAGGGCAGGAGGCCAGGGTAGCCAGCCANCCAGGGTCCTCTGGCATCCCAAGCCAGCTCTTAACCAATGCGCCACTCGGCCGGCCCACTATTATTCAATTCTAAGTAGTTTATACAATTTCCTTTATTATATCTTTAATGACCTCTATATTTTGTAGGAGTGCTTTTACATTCCAAATATATAGGTTTCTATAAAGTTATATTTCTGCTTTTTATTTCTAACTTAAATTTCATTGTGGTCAGAGGATGTAATTTGCATGATATTGAATCAAAGGTTTTGAAACTTGTTTTATTGACTGATTATCAATTTTTATAACTGTTTTATATGTGTTCTTGAGAAGAATGTACATTCTCTAATCTTTAGATGAAACATTTTATATTTTTCAACTGGATTGGTCTTCTTGGGTCATTCAAATATTTTATTTCTTTATTATTTGCCTGCTTGTTCTGTCAATTATAGGGAGATGAGTCTGATATCACCTGCAGGCACTCTTCTCATGCACTCTTCCAACCCACTTCCTTGCTGTTCTTAGAGCAGGGCAAGAACTCGTCCTTCTCAGGCCAATATATGAGGTGTCATCAATAGATATAGTGAATGTTTAAATAAAAAAAATTACAGTAAAAGACACATTGCCATTAATCCCCCTCAAAATACTTCCCCTCACATCAAACACACTTGTCCCATCGTTCTTGCCACTTTCTGAAGCAGTTCTGGAAGTCCTCTTTTGTGAGTGTCTTTAGTTGCGCTGTCATGGCTGCCTCGATGTCCTGAATTGATTCAGACGTTTACCTTTCATGGTCATTTTGACTTTGGGGAAGAGCCAGAAGTTGCACAGTGTCAGATCCGGTGAATAAGGTGGGTGAGGACACACCGTAATGTTTTTATTTGACATAAATTGCCATATACCAGAAGCAATGTGTGACATGGAGCCTTTCTGCTGTGATCACAAAATACAGTGAATGCGGCTGCCGAGTGCCATCCAGCGGAAAGGCAGGGATCTTCAATATGGGAAGTGGTGCGTCAAACCTTAGTAACAGTGGCGACAAGTCTCAAGTTGTTTGGTGCAGTCAGTCCAGTCGGGTGTGAGCTACAGTTGAGAGAAGGTGTGTCTTCAAGTGTGTGGTAAATCATCCTCCATCATGACAATGCTCTGTGTCACATATCGCTTCTGGTATGGCAATTTCTGTCAAATAAAAACATTGCTGTGTGTCCTCATCCACCTTATTCACTGGATCTGGCACCATGTGACTTCTGGCTCTTTCCCCAAATCAAAATGATTCAAGATATGGAGGCAGCCATGACAGTGCAACTAAAGACACTCACGGAAGAGGACTTCCAGAACTGCTTCAGAAAGTGGCAAGAATGATGGGACAAGTGTGTTTGATGTGAGGGGGAGTATTTTGAGGGGGATTAAT
>NW_017731381.1:2465465-2474821 GCF_001890085.2 Hipposideros armiger
TCTATCTCCCATCTATCTTATCAGTTCATTCTGATACCTCTGATCCTAATCCAACAGTGTTCATTCTTGCCTTTACCAATTCTGACCATTTCACATGAAGTTGAGATAAAATATCTCTTGAACTCATAATAACACTTCCAATTCAAATTCCAGACTACAAGGTTTTTACTGTATCTCCCTTATCTTACATCTGTATTGTCTTTCTTCACCAAGAATCCTGGTTCTCTAATTCTATTCTAGAATTAGAATATTGTATAACCTCATGTGCTTTTTAAATATTGCATACTTAACAGTCTCCAGATAACATTAATGAGACTAGTGCTAACTCCACTAATTTGATTAATGAACAGAACAATTTCCTCATATATCCTCTTCTGATTTCTCTGAATCTTTAATGATTGTGCTGAATGTATACATAAAGCATATAACCATTTAATATTATACTTTCCCCATACAAGTAAATATTTATTTCATGTTCACCATCAGCCCTTATGTTTATGTCTCTCTAATCATGTTGGTTGACTTTAGCTTATTCTTGAGTAGATTCTTCAGGAAGAACCCAGAAGAACAATATTTCCTAATTCTTTCTAGTTGATAGCAATTTGTCTGTAGTCTTCATGCTTGAAACTCAGTCTGACTGTATATAAGTGGTTGGTTCACATTTTCTTGACTTGAGTAACATAAATATATTGTTCCATTTTCTTCCAGCACAAAACATTGCTGTCAAAAAGCCTGATAATATTCGGATTTTCTTTTCTTTATATATGATTTAGTCATTTTGCCTGGAAGCACAGATTTATTTTATTTTATTTTAAAGTTAAAAAAACCCCAAAAAACTAAAATATGCCTCAGTGTTGGCCATTCCAGTATGTAATTTTCAGTTGTTTTATTTCAGTACAGTTTCCTTTGAATTGTAATTTTTGGATTTCTTCTTTTAGGGGTCTCTACTATAGCTATGATGATCTTAACCTGTCTTCTAACTTTTTCATTTTCTCTTTAATCCAGGTACCTCTTTCTTTTATAAAAGGCTCCTCTTTAATCTATTTTTTTTCTGCAGGCCCAATCTGTTGTGTTAATTTAGTCTTGGGTTGCTTCTAGTTTAGTCTTTGCTTCTGAAATACATTTTCCTAATTTTCTAATTATTCCTGAGTCCTATGTCCTCATTCTGGGTTTTTCTAACTCAGATTTTTACTGTTCATTTATGTCTCCTAGCATTTTCTTACTGTCTTTCGCACTGTTTGAAATAGTGTGTACGCGTTTTCCTCTGACGTGCAGCCACATTATCCAGCCGGCTTTTATTGTCTGGAGGGACGCTACGCTTTCCCTTGAAGCTACCTTGTATGTGTCCTAATTCCAATCATTTTCTGTCCTCTCTTTTATGGGAAATTAGTTTTCCCGAACATTGAGATGAGGCTGTAGCTTAAAATGTAATTTCTGACTCCACAGAACTCTCCCTTTCGCTGTGTTTGTATAATGTTCTGANTGAGTTAGATCCTTAATTCACACATACCAAGCATGAAGGAGTATAAATTAAGCCCATGAGTGTACTTTAGCTATATCTCATCAGTTCAGATAATATATTTTTATTGTCATTTTCTAGGTAGTTTGTAATTTTAGTATTGATTTCTTCTTTCACCTGAGAGGTGTGTGAAAGGATTCTCTCATTATTATTTATTTAAATTTCCAGGTGCTGGAATATATATGACATACATAAAGTTTAAATAATAATAACAACAGAAAGAACACCCATCACTAAGAGCTTAAGAAACAGAACATTATCAACACCTCTGAAGCATTCTTTGTTTTCTCCCCTAATTTACATCTTTTTCTACAACTAGAGGCAAACACTATTCCAAATTTTGTACTAATCCTTCAACTGCTTATATACATAAATATGCAGAATAAATTTCTTTACCTTTATGTCAGTGGAATCATAATAAATGCATTCCCCTGCAATTTGCATTTTTCTCTCAACAATATGTTTGGAACTCACCCATTTCGATATCTGTAGCTATTGTTTGTTCATTTTCACTGTTGTATAATATCCTATTGAGTGTAAATATCACAACTGATTTATTCATTTTACTACTGATGGGCCATTTGGATTGCTTCCAAGTTTTGGCTTTTACCAACCAATCTGCTAAAAATAATCTGTGCATAATCCCTGGTGTACTTTAATGAGAGTTTGTCTTGGTTAGCCAGTTCAGAATGGAATTTCCAGGAGGAAGGACGTACCCATCTTTAGCTTTATAATAAAATGCCAAATCTTATGTAAGGTGGGTTTACAAGTTTATCCCTCTTTCCAGCAGTGTGTCAGGCCTTGCTCCACATCCTAGCTCATGTGTGATGTCAAATTTTGTAACATTTTTTTTACACGAGGGATGTGAAATCATATCACACAGTACTTTTAATGTCTATTTCTATGATTTTAATACAGTTGAGCACTTCTTCAATTCTTTGTGCATATTCTTGCTTTATGAAATGTCTATTTTGTGCTTGTGTTTTTTCTTTTCTGTTTAAATGCCTTTATTTTATTGATTCATTATATGCTAGACACTTATTTGTTGTTGTCTTGTCTTTGTATGTTGCAAACATTTTATCGCAGTGAGCGGCTCATCTTTTTCCTTCATTTGGGGTGTCTTTTCAGGAACAAAAATTCAACATTTTAATAGATTTGAATTTATCAACATTGTTATTTGTATAATCTTTCAGAAATCTTTCTCTAACCCACAGTCATATAGTATTTTCTCTCTCTATTTTCTTAAATATGAAGGTTTCCTGTCTCCATAGGAGTCCTTAATTCATCAGAAATTGCTGCTGTCCATGGTGAGAGAGAGGATCCGGATCAATTTTTCCATGTGGATAATCAATTATCCCACTGTTATATATTGGATTTCTTTGCTACCAGTTTACAAACCAGCTCTCTATGTATCTGAGCCTATTTCTGGACTTTCCATCCTTTTCCATTTATCTATCCCTGTATCAATATCACATTCTCAATTTCTATAATTCATAGTATGCCTTCATCATGAGGATGGCGACACCGTCCATGATTTTCTTGTTTTGGATATCCTCTACTACATATATTAAAGAATCCACTTGTCAAGTTGCATTGGGATTTTTATTTTAATTGCCATTGAGTCTATAGATTAGTTTGGAAAGAATTCACATCTTAAACACACTTTTTACCCAATAATGTATCTCTCTCTACTTAGGTCATGTTTAATGTCTTTCAGGAGAATGTTATGATTTTCTTCACAAGGACTGTGTACAAATGTTGCTCAGTCCTAGAAAGTTATTATTTTATTGTATCTAATGTTTTTGAATACTTTTCCTGTTTGCATCTGGGGTACAGAAATGCAACTGATTTTTATAAGCTTTTAATTGAAATTTAATGTACAGAAAAGTACACACGTCATAGGTGTGCATCTTTATGATTTGCTCAGAAAGCACACACCCCTGGAATCAGCACCAAAATCAAGACTCAAAACATTGCCATGACATGCATCCTGGCCCCCAACTAGTGACTGCCCCAAACAAAGATGGCCACTGTGCTGACTTTTTTTTTTTTTTACTATAGATCCATTTTGCATCTTTTCGACGCTTATGCAATCATACAGAATGTCTTTTACATCTAGCTATTTTTTTCTCCTCAATATTATGTTTTTGTGAGATTCATCCATGTTGAGTGCAGTTACCGTGTGTTCCTTCTCTTTTCTGTATTGATTTATGTTGTCTAAATAGACTATAATTTATGCATCCTAATGTTGATAGATTTTTAAGTAGTTTCCAGTTTGGAGGATATGGCTGCCAAGAACAGATTCGAGCATGTCTTTTTGTGTACTTATGCTCTCATTTCTGTTAATTCCTTCCCAGGAGCAGAATTGCTGGTTTGGCATATGTTTAGCTTTAGTAGATCCTGCCATATGATTTTGGTTTTCCAAAGTGGTTGTAGTCATTTACGATGCACTTGCAGTATATAAGAATTCCAGTCAGAATACAACCTGCTCTTGACATTTTAATATTTCTTATTTATGGGAACCTTGGTAAATTCTTGTATTTACTTTAATGTTTTATCCGTAATAAGCTACTATTCTGAAAGTGAACTCACCTTAGTAATCATGTTATTTTTCTATATGGCTAGTTCTAACAATTTTTTTTGCTAAATTTTTGGCTTCTAAATGTTCATGAGAGAATTAAGCTATAATATCTTTTCTCATGTGGTCCGTATTTACTTTGGGCATAAGGTTTATATTTGTTTTGCTATGTTAGTTAAATCAATTGGGAAAAGTTTCTGCCTCTTCTCTTTGTAAGATTTTATGTAAGATGAGAATTTCCTATTCCTTAAAAGTTTGGTAGACCTTGCCTATTAATCCATTTGGACCTGATATTTTCTTTGTGAGGAGATTGTTAACTACTGACTATGAAGTAGATTATTTATTCAGATTTTCAGGACTATTTAGATTTTCTATTTTTCTTTAGTTTTTATATTTTCAAAAACACATGTTAACTTCACCTAGTTTTTTAGATTAATTAGCTCCAAGGTTAGAATATTATCTTTTATATGACTGAAGCACTTATAATTGTCTTCTTTTTCACATGAAATATGGTTTATTTGTATCTTCTATTTTTTTCTCATTTAATCTTGGCAGAGGTTTATCAATTATTTAGGCTTTCGGCTTTTATTAAAGAACTAACTTTTGCTTTGTCACTCTTTTCTATCGCACATTTGTACTCCATTCAATTAATTTCTGCTTTTACTCTAACTATTTCCTCCTTTCTCTATTCTTTGATTATTCTAACTTTGAAGTGGGATGCTTAGTCCACAAAATTTGAACTTTAAGTTTTTGTTAACATACACATTTTATTGCTTAGATTTCTCCGTAAGTTCTGCTTTTACTGCATTTCATGCATTTTGATGTCATATATATATATATATATATATATTTTTTTTTAAGCTGAGCCATACTGCCACCTGTTGGCAGCTCAGTGGCAGCTCAGCTCGGGCCGGGAATCAAACCGGTGACCCTGCTGCTCAGAGTTTGCAGTCTTGAGCGAGCTCTTAACCAACTGAGCCACTCGGCCGGCGATAAGTAATATGTTAACTATCATACAGTTCTAAATATTTTTCAATTTTCATTGTGATTTGTCTTTTGACTCCTGAGTAATTTCATGGGGATTTAAGTTTCCCGTATAGATGCGTATAAAGTTACCTTTGATTGATTTTATGTTAATTACTTTATCATCAAAGAATGCACTTGGTGTGATACAGATTGAGTCATGTCCAATAAATTTATGGTTATTTTTTTTATATAAATTCCTATGAATGCTTGAAAAGAATATGTAGTCTCCCATTAATAGTACTTGGTAATTGTGTGATTCAAATCTGCACACCAACACTTTTATTCAGATTAAAATATCACTTGCTGAGAGAGATGCCCACAATGCCCGCATGTTCCTCACGTTCTCCTTGTAGTTCCAACAACATTTGCTGTACATTTAAAAAGCCACATTAGCAGCGGCATACTCAGGATAGGTTATGCCTTTAAGATAAATCAAACGTTTGTCAGTATATAATGGTTGTATTTAACCATAAATTTTCTTTTAAGTGGTGTTTCCTAAGGTACCCTTTCCACAAATTTATCTTCAAGCTTTCCATAATCTTAGGTTTTAAATGGACTCCTCTAAACTGTATATAGCTAGAGGAAGAAAAGAAATTTAATTGGAAAACTTTGGTCTTTTCCTGAATAATTTTGTACCTTTAGGCTGGGGCATATTCCTACCATTTTGTTTTGTGTTTTCTATGTCGAGATTTCTTTAATGGCCGCAATTAATGCCATCTAGGTACTTCTTTTTGAGTTAATTGTAGTGTTTTATTTCTCTTGGAAATTGTCCATTTCATCTAAGTTTTCAAATTCGTTGGAACAAGATTATCCATAATATTCTCTTATATTTTATAGTCTGCCACATCTGTACATTAAGCTCATTTCCTTTAACACCGTGTGTGCGCACGTGTGTGTGTGTGTGTGTGTGTGTGCGTGTGTGTTTCTTCCTTTTGACTGAGTTCACCTTCTTTATGGTATTTTTTTTCTGTTTCATTAATTTTT
Source organism: Hipposideros armiger (assembly GCF_001890085.2). Classification (NCBI taxonomy): domain Eukaryota; kingdom Metazoa; phylum Chordata; class Mammalia; order Chiroptera; family Hipposideridae; genus Hipposideros; species Hipposideros armiger. The sequence continues at coordinate 2,471,573 of NW_017731381.1, forward strand.
ATCCTTATGTTAATTATCCCCATTCCTTTACTTTCTTCTTGTTTAACAGTTTCTTTTTTCTCATTTATTAGCTTGAAAGACTAGCCTACTAATTTTCAGTCTTTTTCAAAGTAAGGATTAAAGACTACAAATCTCGCTTTCACTGTACCCTACAGGCTTTAATCTACAGCGTGAAATGTATTTTCTATTATTATACATTTTTAAAATTTTGAGATAATTGGAGGTTTATAGGCCAGTGTAAGAAATAAGAAAGATTCCAGGTACCCTTTATCCAGCCCCACCCCAATTTAACATTTTGCAAAGCATTCGTACAATATCACACCAGGTGGCTGACATGGATACAGACAAGATACAGGACACTGTCATCACCACAAGGATGGGTACCTTCTGCTACCCTTTTGTAGCAAAACTCCCTCCCATCCTCATCCCCTTCTTAATCCTGGAAGCCACTAATCTGTTCTCCATTTTAAAAAAATGTAGTTTCAAGAATGTTGGATATTTAGAATCATATAATGTGTAATGTTTTGGAACTGGATTTTTTTTTCACTCAGCCTGGTTCTCTGGAGATGTATCCAGATTGTCGTATATATCAACAGTTCATTTTCTTGCATTGCTGAGTAGTGCTCTAATGGTATGAGCCACCACATTGTGTTTAACCATTCACCCATTGAAGGATGTCTGCAGTTTGGGGCTGTTATGAATAAAGCTGTAATGAGCATTCATGTGCAAGTTTCTGCATGAACACAGTTTACACAAAAGCCTGTATACAAATGTTTGCAGCAGTTTTATTTATAGTAGGTGAGTATATTTTAATATAATTTCATTGTTAATCTGTGAATAGTTATTTGGAATTTCAAAAAAAATTTATGTATCTACATTTATGTAGGGTTATATTTTTTGTTGTTGACCTATCCTCCCCCCCCCCCCTCTCTCTCTCTCTCTCTCTCTCTCTCTCTCTCTCTCTCTCTGTCTGTCTTTCTTTCTCCCCCCCTCACCCCCTCCTTCTCAATTTTCATCTCTATCTCTCTCAAGATCCCTAAATATGTGGGTTTGCATTCATGTTTTAAAATTGGTTGCATTCTGGCTATCATCAATAAATCAACAAACAACAAGTGCTGGCGAGGCTGTGGAGAAAAGGGAACCCTGGTGCACTCTTGGTGGAACTGCAGATTGGTGCAGCCATTATGGAAATCAGTATGGAGGTATCTCAGAAAACTGGAAATAGAACTACCTTATGATCCAGCAATTCCACTCTTAGGTATCTATCCAGAGAAACCCAAGATGCTAATTTGAAACAATATATGCACCCCTATGTTTATTGCTGCGCTATTTACAATAGCCGAAACAGAAACAACCGAAATGCCCATCAGTAGATGACTGGATTAAGAAACTGGTATATTTATACAATGGAGTATTACTCAGCTATACAGAAGAAAGAAATCGTACCATTTGCAATGATATGGATGGACCTAGAGAACATTATGCTGAGTGAAATAAGTCAGTCGGAGAAAGACAAATACCATATGATCTCACTTATATGTGGAATCTAAAAAACTGAATAAACGAGCGAACTAATCAGAAATAGTCTCAGAGATATAGAGAAAAAACTGTTGGTTGCTAGATGGGAGGGGGGTGGGGATGAGGGAGAAGGTGAGGGGATTAGAAAGCACAAATTGGTGACCACAGGATTGCCAGGGGGATATGAGAGACAGTTTGGGGAATATAATCAATAATGTAAAGGTTTTGTAGGGTGTCAGGTGAACACATGTCTTGTTAGGGAGACCACTTCATGGACAGTGTAGATGCCTGACCTCTGCGCTGTACACCTGAAGCTGAATAATAATGAATGTCAATTATAACTTAATATATATGTAGTCACAGGATGTGGAGTACAGCATAGGGAATAGAGTCAATGAAATTGTAACAGCTATATATGATGTCAGAGGGATAGTAGATTGGTGGGGAGGGTTATCACTTTGTGAGGCGTGAAATGTCTAACTATTACATTGTTTTGTACACCTGAAACTAATTTTTAAAAAGGTGAAAATTATTTGTTGCACTCTTATTTAATATACATTTTCCATGTGTGCTTGAAACGAATGTGTATATCATTTCCAAATGAAAGATTCTTTATATTTCTGTTAGGTTTTATTAATTTTGTTATTGTAATCTTTTCTAAGCCTCATTAATGGCTTATGTGTTTGATTTATGAATTACTGAGAAGTGTAGAAAATCTTCCGCTATGGTACATTTAAACATTTCCTTTCTAGTATAATCAAGTTTTGTTTCATATGTTTTAAGCTGCTTTATTTGGTGAATACAACTTTAGAATTATTATCTGCCTAGTGAATTTATCCTTTCATTGTCACACAGTTTCCTCTTAATAATGCTGTTTTGCCAAACGTCTGTTTTGTCTGATGTTACTATAATGACTTTGGCTTTCTTTTTGTTAGTTTTTGCCCATAATATCTTTCTCTATTTAAAAAAAAATGGTGTCCATTTTCTCATCTCTTTACTCGCAGCCTCTTTTCCTTATGTTTGGGATGTGTCCCTTAAAGAGTATATAGCTTAGCTAAGAATAAAATAAATATGTTTTATTGTAAAATGTGGTACAAATAAAGAAACCTGAATAAACATATATAGAGTGAAAGAAATGTTTACGAAGCAAATATCCTTGACATCAACACTCTGGTCAACAAATAAAATTTGCTAGTCACCCAGAAGCCCTGGTCTAGTCACAAACCCTCTTTCTTTCCCCAAAAAAGTAACCTGACTTTCATGATAATCACTTTGTTTTTATAGCTTTACCCTCCAAATATTCATCCCCAAACACCACAGTTCAGTGCTTTTTTCTGGTTTTGTTTGTTTGCTTATATTAAAAGATATGCCTTAAGTTTCCTCTCGTTCCCATACTCCCCGCTTCATCCCACTTACCCTGTGCAATTTATCTGTTAAAACACTGGGTCATTGATCTGGTTTCATCTTATATTTTCTCTGCTCTGAAATCAACTTTCTCTGAAGTCAACTCCTTATCTAAGGAGGCCTGGCTCCTTTTATTGGAGAACGGTAGTTAGAAACGAAGATGTGGATATCAGCTTTATTCATTGTTACTGGGGTATCATTGTTTCTAGGTCATCTTAGCAGACAGAGCTTGGAAATACATGTATGTATAGTAGTAACCCATGTGTACACACATTTGTATCTGTGTAGTAACCCATGTTTACACACATTTGTATCTGTGTTCTCTCC
>NW_017731381.1:2476681-2521049 GCF_001890085.2 Hipposideros armiger
TCTCAATTTGGTTTTTAAGCTTGCTAGTGGATACCTACCTATTGGCTATTTTTGATTTTGAGATCCATACCATGCCTTGTTGCTTTCTTCTCTTTCCTCTCCTGGTAGTATGCCCGTTTTGTAGTTGTCAGCCTGAAAATAACATTTTCCTGTATAAATGATTTAGTTTTGTTTTGTTTTTTTGTTTTGTGTTGTTTTTGCTGGGAAGCACAAGAATTTATTCTTCTTTTAAAGTCCAGAAATTTTATTTGATTTGACTATATCTCAATTTTGGCTATCCTGGTTGTCAGGGGTTTCATCTTCCCCAATGATAATTTGTAATTCATGAGCATACCTTGTCACCTAGGTATTTTTGGAGCTATTATCCATGGGTTTTTGAATTGCTATTTGAGTTTCTTTGTCTGTTTGTGTGAGGGGATTTGGGAAAATTCAAAAACGAAGTCACCAGTATCATTTTCCAGCATGTTGCTTTTTCAGTTCTGTTCCAAATGACTTAATCTGACACTGGTCTCCTAATTGATGAGTTTATACAACAACAGACATACGCGTATATTATGGTTACTGATAAATGTGGTATTAGCTTTTCATCTTATTTTGTATTTTACTTTGTCCTGAAATTCTAAATGATTTTTTTATCCTCTCTTTAATTTTCTTTCTACTGTTTTGGATATTATCTATATCTTTTAGCTAAAATTTTATTATACTTATTTTATTTAAAGTCTAAATATTATCAAGTCTCCATTTCCTAAATAATCCAAAGATGTCAGAACACTTTGTATCAATCAAGCCCCCCCAACCAGTTTACATATTATCACCCAATAGTTTAGCTCTATCATGTTTTCTACATATGCACACACCAACTGGAGCATTTTTATTTTTCATACAGCCAATGTTAATTTAGATTTCCTACTCTGTTTACCACTTTCTTTGCTTACCTTTCTTCCTTGCATATTAGGTCTTTCTTCTAAGGTGATTGATTTTCTCTTTCCTGAACTAAAACCTTTTGACTTTCCTATATTCAGGTTTTATTATATATGCAATTCAAGGTTTATTTTTTTTCCCTTCCTCCTTCTGCATTTTACAGATTTTGTGTGTGTGTGTGTGTGTTTTCTAGTTTCCATTGCTGCTGTTGAGAAAGATGCTTTTGGTTGGTCATTCCATGGTAAGGTTATCTGCATATTTTTCCATCTTTCTTGAAGAACTTTTTGGCACTCTGAAATTTTCTATAAGAAGTTTTGATGTCTTTTTATTCTAAAAAAAAAATAAAAATTCATCCTGTTTAGGATTAAGTGGGCTTGTTGAAACTGAGAATGATTTTCCATCAGTTCTAGAAAGTCTTTAGCCATATCTCTTTGAATGTTGTCTCTTTGCCCAGACTCCAGTTATAAAATATATAAGTGAGACCCTCTCTTCCCAGTTTCATCTCTCTTCACTCCTTTCATGTTTGCCCTTTTTGTCTTCCTGTGTACATCTTGGGTAATTTATTAATTTCTACCTTCCAAGTCATCAATTCCCTTCTTATGTATGTCTCATTTCCTTCATGATGTGTCCACTGATTTTGTAATTTTACATCTAAATTGCATTTGATCTTTTTTTAATATTATGCTTCATCAACATTTGGTACTTTCTTAATCCATTATCCCATCTTTCAGTTTTTAAATGCTTTAAATTTTTTTTTTCTCTATATGGTTGTTCACTGAGGGTATATATCATTTCAAGTGTTTATATACCATTTCAAGCTTTATTGAAGATGGAGCCTGACTTCTAACTCTTCCTGTGGCTATTAACACTCAGGCTCTAGGCTTGTTTGTTTGTTTTTTGAACTGGGAAATACTCCCAGGGCAAGCAGTGCTTTACATTTACTTATTATTCTGTTCTTGGCTCTCTTTTCACTTTTGTCCCTGAATATTTCCTTTAATTATACCAGCACAATTACTCATGTAAAAGCACACTTGTGATTTTATAGCAAATAGGTAATTGTTCAGAGAGGATTTTTAAGGAATACCTTATGTTCAATATTGGCCATAGTGGAAGTCAGTTGGGTAATCACTGCATTTCATTTCTGTAATTTTAATGGCGAGAGAGTGGGCTTTTTGAATGAAGAAGTTATAGCAAAAAGGCCAGGCAGAGAACATTGAATCCATTTTTCTGTTGTTTGCTGAAGTTTCTCCTCTAATAATTTAACAAGATATGTTAATGGAGACTGCGCTCCTGGAATTGTGTGTTCAATAATGTCTGTCTCTTGCATTTATATGTAAATGAAAGTTTGGCTGGTTAGAGATTTTGAGGATCAAACTTTCTTCCTCTGAAACATTTAAAGATATTATCTTACTGTCATTTAGCATTTAATGTTTCTGGGTAAAAACCTTTTCTTTTTCTTTTATGGTCTACTACTTGAAATGTTTGCTTGTACCAACAAATGGCTCTTTCTTTAGAATTTAAATCAATTGCTTTTAATTTGATACATCTTTGTTTTGAATATTCTGGATGATGGCCTCCTAGAACATACTGTGAACTTTCATTCTTTAAATTTAAGTCTTCTTTGATTTATGAACCATATTCTTATTTTCTATCTTTGATTTTTTTTTCTATTAGATTGCTTCAGTTTTCTTCTTTGGTGCTACCAATTATGGGTATATTAGATCTCCTTTCTCTTCCATGTTTATTGCTTTCTCTCTAATGTTTTTAATGTTTTTGTTGATTTCTATTTTGTTTTCTCACTGTTATTCATGCTCTTTAATATTTTTAGGACTACTCATTTTTCTTTTTAATGCTTCACATAGGGCTACTTCATTTCTGTAATGGTTTTATTTTGCTCTACCACCTCATTCCTAATATAGGAAAGATCATGCTTTATCCCTTGCTTGATCTTCCTCTGTAATGAGTTTTGGTATAAAGAGGTAATTGCTTAATTTTCTTTTTCAATGAATGGTAATACATTTGGTTCCAACTTTAACTTTACCTGTGGCAATATGCTTTCTAGCAGCGTGCGTGTATGTGTGTGTGTGTGTGTGTGTGTGTGTGTGTGTGTGTACTTGTCTTCTCCCCATTCTTTTCCTCAATTTTATTGTATTATCTTTGTGTAGAATCTCTGCTGTTTCCTTTTTAAAATGAGTGTTATCACCAATCTTCAATTGAGTTGAGTTTTACTTGCATTAGCTATTTGTAGAACATTTTATTGGAAGTGGGACATAGCCATGTTCTAGGCTAGCAGGAATTCTCTCTAGGTCATAGCAAAATTCCTTACGGTGCTAAGTGTTGGGTGTATACATTAATCATTTTACCTAGCAAAGGTCAGTGTCTCAAGGTTCAGTCTCTGCTACCCTGATATGCTAACAGACTGCCTTCTTGGTTCTCTATTCAGTCATTGCTTTGTCACTTCTCTGTGGTGCCAAATTGTATCCCGGGATTGTCTCACTCCTATGTACTCTATTCCTGACATTGACCTCAAAGGGATCATTGGTTTTGCCCTTGAGGTTGCACTACCAACCTTAGAAGTTGTTCTGCTGACACTGTTTGAGGGCTGCAGCCACAGATGTCTTCTCTCAGCACCTGGCCACCCCCTTGGCCTGCACACTGTGGCCTTTCCGCAAAGGCACTGCCCAGTGTGCTATAGTTGCCCTAGTTTTACCGTAGCACTTGCATTACCTTTTCTTCTGATATTTCTTTTTTATGGAGGGGTAATTTCTGAGAGCAGAAGGGGGCAGAAGGGTTTTTGCTCTGCCATCTCAAAAATCAAAAGTCTGCTGCTCACCTTTCTTAACAACCTTTGATATGGAAAATGATGGAGGCTTTTCACAAAGTCTAAGTAGATTATAGGCTGTCCCCCCAAAAATGTCATTTGTAATTAGGTTGTCTGGAATCTGGAATGCATTTTCTTGTGGAAACCAAGTTATAAATGGTAGTTGGTAACCAAGGCCAGTGTTTCAATAGGCTGTTTAGTCAGAGACATTGTGCTAATAGCATTATTCTGGCTTTACAGAGCTGCCATTTATTAAGTTGTTTCTACGAAAAATGAATTTCAAGTCCTAGCTAGTAGACTATAGTATATTTTGAAATGTAAAAGTATGTCCCTCTCTTACTTAAAATCCTTCAGAGGTTCCCCTTTGTTCTTAGGTTAGAGATAAAATCCTTAACATGGTCTAGAGGGCCACGTTCTATAGGTCTGGTTCTATAGGCCCCCTTGATTTTGAACTTCACTCAACTGGACTTCCCACTGTCACTGGGATGTGGCATGCTTCTTCCAGCCCTGGAGCCTTTGCATATTTAGTTCCTTTTGCCTAGAGTATCTTCCCCTCACATTTTGCCTTTTCATGCCTACTCTTCCTTCCAAACTAAGCCCAAATTTCATTTGTCTGGGTAAGCTTCATAGATCTAAACACAGGCCAAACAACTCAGCTGTATACAATCTAATAGCGTCATGTTGTCTTTAGTTATGCTCAGTACTATATGCCCAATACCTCTCATAATGCCTGGCATGTAATAGATACCCAATAAGTATGTGCCACATGAATGAACAAGTGAATGATTAAATATTTTGTGTCAAAGACAACAGCTCTTGAACTCCAACCCACTTTCCTGGGACCAAGAACTTTTTTGTATGCCTTACCATTTCTCATGCCCCTGGCCCAATATCTCAGCTCTGGGTCTCAGATGAATCATATGTACATTACATATAACTCCAAGTTTCATTCTCATGATGACCAATGCTATAAGTAGCCCTTATTACAATTCTATGCAGACTCTGAAAAGTCATTAAAACCAATTTATTATTTGATTCCTCATAGGATCACAGTTTTAACTCTCTAAAGTAAAACCACAAAGATATAAAATCAATTGCATTTTATGGTTACAGTCTTAGATGGCTTGATCTAAACATTACAGAACTATGGCTGTATATCCTGGAATTGTCTGGGATAGTCTCATTTTTTAAATAATTGGGCTCTAGCTCTTAGAAAGCACATCGCACCTGTCGGCATTGTGCCCTAATTTTTTTTTTCCCGGCCACTATCCATTTATGGTACTGTCACTCATCAGTTTGTCACCACTGTTTTTTTGAATCCTCGTATGCTTCCTGCCAGGCCTTAGCTCTTATAAAAAGAAGTTATATAAGATTATAACCCTCTGTGTGAAAAAGACTGACCTTTTTCGTTCTAAATTTATTTGCTCTAGTTTCAGTGTCTAATCCTGATCCAGTGTCCTCACCTGTAAGATGGAATTAGACAGTGTCTCGCATGCATGGCACTTTGTAGGTCTTCAGTAAAGGCTTTTATTCCATAAGAAATATAATTGCTCATTCAAAAGAGAAAGGACAGAGCCCCCAAAAGCACGTTAGTTAAAGGATCTGTCTGGCCAAGGTAAGAAAGGGCATCCTGAGGTTGAGAAGGCTCGGCACAGGGTGCCCTGAGACTGCCAATATCAATTGAGCTGTGTGACACCTGTGACACAAGAACTGCCACAACTGGGTGGAAGAATGAGAGAAGACAGAACCTATCACTGACAGTAGTTATCACCAACTTTGGAAATGCCCTCTAGGTGCCCAGCTCAAAGGAAAATTTTAAATCGTGAAGAAATCACCTTTACTCCTGAACAGCTTGTTAGGGTCAAAAGATGAGTAAATGGGTTTTTCATTTGGGCAAGGAATGGACTTTGTATTAAAATATGAGCGCCTGAGCTGCTGGGAAATGGGTTGATTTAGCTCCTTCTCCCCTCCCCGCTTGGCCCTGGGCCTTCTTGTCTCTCCACGTCTTTGCCTGATGTTGACTAGAAGCCTTCACAATTCACGAGCAAACCAAGCCTGTTTGTTAGATTCAGCTATGTTGATACTGGGCGAGTTTATAAGGCTGTGGACTTGCTATTTGCTCCTAGCGATTAATTGATGTCATCTGTCTTGAGAACAAAAAGGGCTTGTCCATAGGCCGATGAGGCAGTGTCCGCAGAGCCAATGAGGAATTAGAAATGGGCCACTGAAGCAAGGCCAGATAAATAATCTTGAAGGAAGACCACATGTCTTAGGATCACCTTCTTTTACAAAGTGTGGGGACCAATGAAGCGCTCCTGTGAACCCTCTCTAAGTCCTCCAGCCATCCGTTCCTGAGATACTGCACGCGTGCTGCCAGCCAGGCATTGCGTACCATGGCTCCCGTCCATAAGGAATGTGGAGCCCAGCAGGAGAGGAAGACACAGGTAATCACATAACATGTGAAGTGTTACATCTGAGGGAGGTATACACTGTTATGCAAGCCCTGAAAAGAAGGCAGTTAGCTTGGCCTGGGGATCTTGGGGAAAGTTCTGAAGAGAAGATGACTTTTGGGACAGATATGGGGAGAAGAGGTGATAGCCAGGCCTTATGGGGAAAGGAAAGGGGGGCCCTGAGTACTCTGTGGTCTTGCCCTCCCCTTCATGTTTGTTGGAAGGCCTGAGCCCTCCCTGAGGACCGATGCTTCTGTGCATCAAAGCTGCTTTTTGGCCCTGGGCTTATTCAAGCATCACCCGATGCTGTCAGCTGAGGCCATCGGGAAGGGCCATGGAGGTTGGGATTCAGCCATTCAAGTAGCACGAGCCAAGCATCCAGAAGGACTGCTTCGGCTTTGGTAGGCCTGGGGTAGGGCCCACGTTCTTGCTGTTCAAACAAGAATGCAAGACAAATTGGATACCCATGACCCCTGAAACACACTTGGAGCAACATGGCCCCGGAGAATCTTCCCATGATGCAGTGCCCAGCACCGGGCCCCACGCCTTCAAGCCCAACACAAATCACAGGAAACACATGATGGAGAGAGAAGCAAACCAGGTAACTGCTAAGACTAAAATGATCAAGTGTAACTCCCACTGCCATCTGTTGGTAGCATATAGATTTCACCCACCTGTGGTTTGGAAGTACCATTTTAGAATCCAGAAAACTTGGCAACTTAATATCTGAACGTTAGGGAGACATTAATATATGCTGAAGTTGTTTTTTTTTCTATAGCTGAGTCTATTTCTGTTTTGTTTGCTTATTTATTCGGTTCCTTAGATTCCACATATAAGTGAGATCATATGGTATTTGCCTTTCTCAGTCTGACTTATTTCACTTAGCATAATGTTCTCAAGGTCCATTCATGTTGCTAGATGGGAGGCGGAGGGGATGGGGGACACGGTGAAGGGATTAGAAACAGCAAATTGGTAGACACAACACAGTCATGGGGATATGAGATACAGTGTGGGGAATACAATCAACAATATTGTAAAGATTACATAAGGTGCCAGGTGGGTACTAGACTTATCAAGGGCATCACTTTATAGGCTGTGTGAATGCCTGACCAATACGCTGTATAATTGAAGCTGACGTAGAATACTGTATGTCAACTATAAATTAAAAACAAATATATACATACATACATATATATATATATATATATACATATATATATTTATGGGAGGTGGAGTATAGCATAAGGAAGATAGTTAATGGAATTGTAACAACTATATAAGATATCAGAGGGGTAGTAGCTTGGGAGGGGGTTATCACTTTGTGAGGGGTGTAAATGTCTAACTGTTATGTTGCTTTGTACACCTGAAACTAATAATAAATAAAAAAAAATAAAATGTGTGCCGATATGATGGGTTTGAATGTGTGTACTTGTGTGTGTGTGTGTGTGTGTGTGTGTGTGTGTGTATAAAAGTGCCAACAGTAGTTTGTTTGTTTTTTTTCAGGGGTAAAACTTTCTGTTTAAGCTAGGCTAAGATGTTCTGTAATGTTATTAGCATTTTGCAATGAGTGTACAAGGACAACAGAAAATTGAAAATTGACCGATGGGTGGGCTTGGACACAGGATCATCTGTCTACTTTGTTAAATGGGGTTGTAAACAGTCAAAAGGGCATCACCAGAAACTGGGAAAGAAGGGACGCCTCTATAAATTGATGACCATCTTATTGGTAGTCATGTTTGCTTTGGGCTAGATGTGCGTGACTCACTGTGGGGACATTCATAAGAAAGTCCACAGCCGTTCTCAGGCGCTAATTTACTAAATGTGGACTGCATGCCTCTTGGCTACGGGGCCCTCTTGCTCCCTGCTCTTGTCACTTTCATTTTGGAGGGTAGCCAACCACGGGAACAAGTAGCTGTCAGTGGAATCCAGACTATGGGTAGATGCTCAAAAAGGAACGCCATATGCAAGAGACTGACTGCAGACACAAGGATTCCCAGTGCCCGGGGGAGTACACACTCAACTCAAACAGGAGGCAGATTTTACTTTGGATGGATGCTGGCTATCCACCGACACTCCTACGTATGCATAGCTTCATGGCACATCGGCGATAGAGGTCACCCCAGACATCAGCATGGAGTCTAGCCTCTAATTTTACTGAAAGGGAAACTGAGACACAGAAAAGAGACTTGGCTGAGCTTGTGTTATCTGAGTAGCAGTGCTTTTGTCTCCCTGCCAAAGGCTGGAGCTAGAAAGGCGGGCATGATGGCACTCTTATCCTCATGGGAGCTTGGTGATATATTATAGATGCCCGGTGAACAATTTCACTGTAGTATCACAAATGGTGATAGAGTTACAGGGTGCATACCTTGGTGTGGGGGTAGGCAAGGTTGCAGGAAAGAGGGGGGATCATTCTGTGAGACCTTTTGCCTGTTTCATGCTTGAGATGGATATGAATGCATACAGGAAATTTGTAGCTTGGGGTGCAGTGTCAGCTACCATGGGCTCATGGGTTCATCCCAAGTTTATTGTTATTTGTGCCTCAGTTTCCATTCTGTAGTCCCTACCTGGTAGGATTGTTTTTGAGGCTGATATAATGTACTAAGAACATGTACTAAGCACATAGTAGGGTTTCCCCGAATGGCATAATTCTAGAGTCCTTCAGATCCTTCTTAAAAAGGGCTATATCCTGCTTTGTCCAGTTCCATCTTAAATAAAGGAGAGGCCCCCAAGGAAGTGTATTTGCTGCCTTGGGCCCCAGACCATCTCCCCTAGACCTGAGACCATCCATCCCCACAAGAGGCTTAAGGTTGACCAGCCTAGGGCTCCAGATACAAACCCAATCCTTCCAACACAGACTTCTCCTCCTCCCCAAAGCAGACTTATAGCTTTGGGGAGAGAGGCCCCTAACACACCCCCATAAAAAAGATGCCCCCCTGAACCCCGGGGCTAGCTTCCAAGTCATTTAATGGAAGCCTCCCAAATCCCCCGTCTTAACCCAGGAGGGGTGTGGGAGCCCAGCCGTTCTCCTTAATGCAACTGGATTAATTGCTTGCTCAGAAAACAGCTCGATTCTAAATGAGCCTAAATGGCCTCTAATACCTGTAATCTTCCCTCCACCACGTTGCCCTGCTGCATTTCTAAAGTGGGGTTGGTTCCGGGAGCTGGTTTGCTCAGTAAACAGCAGGCAGCGTCGTGGGAGGCGAAGGAAATCAGGCTCTGTTCCAAAGGAAGGCTGAGAAATTGATGAAAACGCCACTGGCCTATTCACCAGCCTAATTTGATTCCAGAAAATCAAGTGAAGGAATTCAGGCTGGCCTGTTCCATAAACCTAGTGTTCCTTTGTAGAACAGGATAATCAAACGTGGGTGTGCTGCCAGCTCCCAACCCTGGGTTTCTGTTTCAAAGCCACGGAGGGAGCTGACAAGGCACCTGATGCCTTTGAGCCAGTCATCTACCTGGAAACCAGGCACAGGTGGGGCTGGGACATGAAGGGCAGCGTATCTGGTTTGGGGTGTGCTTCTACGTGGTCTACAGGTGAGCATCACAATTGAGACAAGGGAGGCCAGCTGGTATCCTGGCTGCACCATTCCTAGCTTGTAATGCTTCACGCCTCTGTTAGCTCATCTACAAAATGGGGATGATTATAATAGCGCCTACCTCAAGGGGTTATAGCGAAGGCTAAATGCCTTAATGCATATAAGGTGCGTCAAGAATGTCTGGGTCATGGAGAATGCTCTGCATGTGTTCCTTCACTGCCCCAGCTTTCTGGCCTATATGTGGGCAGGCTCGACCCCATGTGTAATCTGAGGACAATGGCTTTCCTGCAGGTGAACGAGGTGAAGGGGCATAGGACCTGGCACTGAGATGTCCTATGAGTGGTGGTGGCCTTCCTCTCCTCTGAGCAAATGCTGGAAGCTTGGCCACCTTCTGACGCTCACTGCCAACCCTGTGGACGCTCCTTCTAGGTGGTTGCCCTCTTTGGCCACATGTACGGTTTCCATAAAGATCCACCTAGAGCACTGAGGGCGGACAGGGTCACCTGGGGGGGGTGGCACAGGAGGTAGGGAGAGGGTGGGCCAGACACACTTGAGAAACAGAAGGTGGGTACACAGGGCTCTGCAGTCCCTCTCTTCAGGCTGGTGCTGGCAAGGGTCAGGGAAAGCGATCAGGCATGCTATGTTTCCCTGAGTTTCCAGCATATGAGCCTGTCCCTGCCCATACTGGCCTCTCCCCGGGAGCTCCCATTACACCAACGTCCAGCCCAGACAGTTCTTCTGAGTCCTTGGCTGACACACACACCAGCAGAGACTGTGTGCGTATTGCACAAGGACAGCATCTTACGTGACAAAGACATCAAGGACAAGATGCAGCAGAGCTGGGTGCTAGGGACCACACCCAAACAGTACTGGCCAAATCTTAATCAACATCATCACTAGTGACTTAGATGCTGAAAGCTATGCTTGTTCTCACTCTGTAGTTGCTTTATCCTCCAGACCTGGTGCAGACGCCTGTTTCTCGAGTTAGTGGCTGTCATGTGATCACTCTGCCTCAATTGCTTCCTCTGTAAAATGGGGCTAACCATCATACCTACAACTAAAGGTGATGTGGGGATGGCAGGAGCATATCAACAATGGACAGTGTTTGTCAAGTGCCTACAATACATCTGGTGCTGTGCTAAGTACCTGATACATCCAGTGCTGTGCTAAGTAACTAATATATCTGGTGATGTGCTTAGTACCGGATACATCCAGTGCTGTGCTAAGTACCCGATACACCCAGTGCTGTGCTAAGTAACTGATACATCTGGTGCTGTGCTGAGTACCTGATACATCCAGTGCTGTGCTAAGTACCTGATATGCACTATCTCATCGAGCCTTCCCACTAACTATGGGAGGTGAGCCCTGTTGTTAATCCCATTGTGCAGCTGAGAAAACAGGGAAAAGGAGGTTCACGAACCTGCCCCAAAACCACACAGCTGGTAAATAAAGAGCTATTTACAAAGTCCCTGGCACATAGTAAATGCTCAATAAAAATGTAAGTGTCTTGTCATAAGTGCTAAGCTTTGGGGGAGAAAAGAGGTGTGTGGCCTGAGGAAGGAACCAGATTAGAGTGAAGGGCTGATGGGACTAGGCAGTCAACTCCTGAGAAAGGTCTGGCAATCATGGGGCTCTGCATAAAGAGACTGAGGGCACCTTTTTGGGGCCCCCAGAGTAGGGCAAGTTTTCAAGTGGGCTTGACTCGGAAAAGGCTGGAAGCTGGAGACTAAGTGTCCACTCCGAGGCCATCAAGAATAGCTGGAGCAGATTAGGGGCTCCACACAGACAGCAGGGACTGTCAAAAGTCACTTCATTACCCTGGGTCTCAGTGGCTCCATCTGTAAACTGGGCATACAGACACCTCCCCTGTCTTCCATTAGGAGGCTATGATGACTCACTAAGATTAGCTAGTCTGGTTATTCCTCACAATCTCTCACAGAGGAAAGAGAAGTTTCCTGGACTGGGTTTAAGGCGAAAAGAAATGTCCCACCAGGCAGAAGAGCTCTGGTGGGGCGGGGACCCAAATGTGCCAACATTTAACCATCTCAGAAGCTGCGGCTTCCCATGGGACAGCCATGTATGCTTTTATTTCAAAGAGCTCATGTTTCTCAAAAGCTGCCTATGTCCTAGCCATTATCTTTTAATCCTTACAGCAATCCCATGAGATAAATCTTAGTCTGATTTTACAGAAATTAAAAGTGATATTTCCAAGAGATTAAATGATTCACCCAATGGCAGACAGCTGGCAACTTGGGAACTCTGCATTTGAACGGAAGGTTATCCAGCTCGAATATTCTTATCAATGATTTTCATTCCACTTTCAGCTCCTAGCCCGTCTTTACTCTGCCTCAGCACAGCTGTCAGGAGACATGCACACTCCTGTGGGCGAACATTTTACCGTTATTAACCTTGTGGGCTATGGCGGATGTTATGACTGTTACGGGCCTTTGGTTCCGCGTGTGTAAAATGAAGATAGTAACAGTTCACTCACTGGGTTGTCTGAAGATCAAATGAAGACGCGCACGAAGCATCTATCACATCCCATGAGGAGGTGCTCAGCTTCCCAATTAGTTGGGCAGATGCAATACCATTTTGAGCCCATCGGATTGCAGGAGGGAAAATATTCCTGAAATATCGAGTGTTGACAAAGATGGGGAGGAGGGGACATTGACACTCTCTGATGCCACTGGTGGAAGCGGCAATTGATACAGCCACTTAGGGGAGCAATTTGGCAAGACCTAGGAAAATCTAAAACAGTAATTCTATAGTCCTGCCCAAGGAACTCTCTCGATGCCCTAAAATGCAGGTTAGGGGAGGGTCATTAAAGCATTTACTTTGGTAATAGCAAAATATTATAGCCAACCTACATGTCTATCGATGTACTAATGACTGAATAGCTATGGTATATGTATCCCTAACATGTGGAATGTTCTCCAAGGAGTAGAGACAGATGAGCAAAAAGTAAGTTCTAGAATATAAATAAATATCACTTAAGTTAGAAAAGAAAAACCTCAAACATGACTGTAGGATTTGCAAATACACATGTAGAAGATGCATTGGGCTAAGCCTCTTACACTGATAAGCATGGTACCTATGAAACAGCAGGGTTGGGTTATGGGTCTAGGTGGACTGAGTATTATCTGATGTGTCCTAATTGTTAATATTTTATGTATTATATATATATTTTATATTCACACATGATTCATGTACTTACAAAGATAAAAATGATGATTATAATAATAATTATGTTGTATTAGGTGCTAACACAGCATTCATTTTCCTCCAAACTAAAATAATCAGTTAATAAATTAATGTGCATCTACTCTAATTAGTACATTTTTATATGCCGTCTTTAGTCTTTTCACTGAAATAGGAATAATCATCTTCATTTTGCTGCTGATGAAAGTGAGGTTCAGCTTAAGCAACTTGCCCAGTTAGTAAGGAACAGGCTCAGGATTGAAAACCATCTGTTCGCCTCCAAATTGAGCTCTCTTTCCATCTCTTGGTTCATTCAACAAGAATGCTGAGCTCCGCCCTTACCCCAGGCCGCATGCAGGGAGAAGACAGGTGTTCTTCCTGTTTTCACTGCATCCTAGTCCAGTGAGAAAAGTAGACAGGCCAACACGCATGCACGATGCCATCGCCATGCTTGGACTCACGGGTAATGGCTTACTCTTCACTGATGTCTGAAACCAAGTCAGGAGCACAACTGAACAGCTAGGTTTGTGTCTGGCTCATCACCATCAAGTTCACCACCAGTGTGGCTGTCTGATCCACATAGTTTGCTTCTCCCAATAGATCCCTGAGTCAATAAGTAATAATGAAAATGGCAACTGAACATTAACTATGGGCCAGGCATCATTCTAACATTTAAAGGCTCTGACACACTGACTTCTCACAATATTCCTAATGAAATGGGTCCTATTACAATCTCATTTTACAGATGAAAGAGATTTAAAAAAAAAAAAAGCGACAAAGTAAAAGTTTGCTTGAGGTTACAGAGCTAGTCAATTCTGGAGCCAGGGTTCAAGGTAGGGCTGCCTAGCTTGAGATCCCCATGCTCCACTGTCTTCCCAGTGACGTGTCCCAAGATGTCCCACAGGACACATACGCATCAAGGTTCCTTCTCAGCCTTCTATGAAATCTGGGCAATGTTAGCTGAGTATCTTATTGTCTCTCCTTTTTCAAGTGGTTGGAGAGAAAAAGGAGTTGGTTCTTTTGGGCTAAATCGCATGTTCCCTGTTGGCAGAAATCAACAGGCTCTGGACAGAGGGGACGTGTTTTTCAGCAAATGCAAGTGTGTAAGAGCCTCTTGACCACAGGCCCCCTAATCAGAGGAGCATCTTGCTAATTGTCACTAATGTGATTAGCAGAATTCACTGGCCACTCAAAAAAATATTTTGCATCAAGCCACGTGGGGACTGACCTGCGCCACCCTCGGGAACGTTATTTCTCAGTATAGAGAGGGTGAGACAATTGGCCTCCATTGGGACATTTTGCTATTCTCGTTTATTCCTCTCGTGAATCGTGAGCACGCTGGGTATTAGACAAAAATAGAGATACTGCTAACTATGAGGTGGGGCTGCTTCACGGATAGCAATCTGTCCCTTCCAGTGGCCTATCTCTGGCTGCAGAAAACCTCTTCCCGCACCCCTACCTCCATCAGATCCTCTCGTACTCCCGTTCTGTTATCCATGTTGCTCTCCATGACGTACCCTCCTCCTCTTTCTGAACCTTCATTGCATTTTGGTACACTCCTGTTCGCTTTTCAACACAACATCCAAATGTCACCGACCCATGGGGTTATCTCAAATTCTCCTCATCCGGCATATCACTGTGATCTGTACCAACTTCTTTTGACCAACATGATTGAACCAGTCTCCACAGGCACGAGGGGCTCACGCTCCAATGAGAACCATGCCGCTGTCATCGCTGTATCCTCAGATCCTAATTACAGAGCTTGGCACTGAGTAAGGCTCTGAATCTGCTGACCGATTCCTCCAGTGGAGGCATGGGGCTGGGTGCCCACTTACTATGGTCTGGGCTTAAGGGTGTGGATTTAGCGAACGTGCACATTGCATTGCCAGGGAGTTATGGGAAAACACCACACAAAGGGTTGGTTATACTTGCCAAACTTTTTTACCACATGATAAAAAGCCATAAACCACAGAAAACCCAAGCTCCATGTTTCTCACACGCTACAGTTTCCTCCTAAACCTGCTGTTCCTGTGTTTCTGATCTCAGTGAATCCCAAAGCTAGAGAACCACCATCCCTCTCTGTAGCTCCTTCTGCTTAAATCAGTGATCAACTCCACTATATCTATTTCCTTAATTCCCCTTTAATCGACCTCCTCCCTACCAGATTTGTCCTACTTTACATCTTAATATTTCCCACCAGATACAGATACCAGGGGAGGGCATCAAACTTGAGAGCTAGAGATCAAAACAAATCAGCAGAACAAAGCCATTTGGAGGAAATGGACTATGCAGGATTGAAGACAACTTATAAACAACCACCCCCAGCACAACAACTATTATTAACATCCTCAGAGAGATAAGAGAACATATTGTAAAACTGTGAACAAAATGCTAGGAAAAAAGGCACATTCAGAAAAACAATAAAGAGCTCTTGGAAGTTCAAAATATAGTAGTATATATTAAAACTCAATAAAAGAATTAGAAGATGAAGCTGACAAAATCTCTTGAAAAGCAAAGCAAAAAAGCCAAAGACTTAGAAAAATAACAAAAACAGGACTATGAGAGGACAGAGCCAGCAGTTCCAACATCCAAATAATAGCGTTCCGGAAAAAGAAAGCAGAGAAAATGAAACGAAGGAATAATGGGCAAAACAGTTCAAGAAAATTGCCTAAAAGTAAAGGATGGGTTTTGCCAAGCACAAAATAGCCCACCATGTACCCAAACAAAAATGAATAAAAACCGATCCACATTCAGGCACATATTGTGAAATTTTAGAATTGAGACATTGATAGCATCCAACATGCTTGAGCAGGGAGTGGATGGAGAAGGTCATCCTCAGGAATCAGAATGGCTTTAGTCTTCTCGAAAGCAACTTTGGGAGCTGGGAGGTAATGGAACAATGCATTCAAAGTAGTAAGGCAATTCTTCCCAGGAAAATCGTTAATTGAGTATAAAGGTTGACTATGGAAGGTCTTCACATATAGACCACCCGGATGCACTTCCTTAGGAAGCTGCTGAAGAAAGTGTTCCTCCAAGATGAGGCAGTAAATTAAAAAAAAGGGAGTCAGGGGCGGAGGGAGCACTGGGAGGGAGTGAAGCACAGAGAGCACCCGGGTTGCCCGGGAAGAAAGGTCCAGAATGACAGCTGAGCACCAGGACACAACAGCCGAGCAGAACAGGCCAGAGGCTCTGCGAGAGCTTTCTGTCAGCAGATGAAATCGAAAACATAACTGAAGCAAGTGAATATCTTTAGATACTTGGCAAAGAGTTTGGGCTGAATTAGTGATAAAAACATAAAAAGGAAGCAAACAAACCATAAACAAGGCAAATATTAGCTTCAGGGAAAACATAATAGTTGTGCAGGAAGAGAAAATAATCATCATTTACTGCATGGCTCGGTTCTGAATGGCATTTAGAAAGTAAAATATTGTAAACACTGAATGTTGATCTAACCAAAATTAGGACATAACTTTATTAGAAGGATGAGGAAGGTGGGTGGGAAGGAGATCTCCATGTGTGTCAGGTGGGGGGAGTAGGGAGAGCTATTATAAATCATCTTCTTCCGGGAGACATTAATAGATAATGGTAAAGTGGAAAAAACGACAAGTATCAATAAAAGTTGCTAATTTAGAAATATGAGACTAACACAATCATAAGCAGGTGACAAGTGCTTGCTCCTGAGTGAGAGGGTGGCGGGGGGGGGGGGGGGTGTGCGGCTATGCTTAATCCTAAATTTCTAACAGACATGGAAGAAGAATTTGAATGTGTACACATATAAGTTGGATATAAATTAAACATAGGAAGAAAATTGCACTATGTGATGTCAACACTCCCTAGGTTAATTCAAATTTAATGGGATCCCAATAAAAACACCAAGACGGTGATCTAAATTTCATGTGAAAAATGAACTGCTAACGATATCAGACAACTCTGCAGAAGAGGAGCATTATGGGAAGAGAAGAGGGACAGGAAGGGTAGATCAGCGCTCCAGGATATGAATGCATATTTAAAGCTTCAGTAAATAAAGCTCTATGATTCTGGTACACTAGAGGACAAAAGGAATACACTCAAAAATAGAGATGTAGATCAAAATACAGCATGGGTTTAGACTATGAAGGTAGAACAGAAATCAGTGGGAAAAGAGATCAATTATTTAGTAAATAGTGCTTAGGGAAGAAACGCAATTGGATCCATGCTTCCACACAGAGGTAAACTTCAGATGGATCAAAGAATCGAAAGTTTAATGCAAAATATGAAAGAATAAAGTAATAAGAGAGACTTTATTTATAAAGTTGGAGTGGGGGAGGGCTGACTATGACACAAATCCAGAAGGCAAAAAGGGAGGATGGATAAATATGTTACATAAAAATAAAAGATAATCTGCATGGCTAAAATGACCATAAAGCAAAGTCACCAGACTTTAAATTGGAATAAATGATATCTCATAGTCTCCCTAATACAAAAACAACTACTACAAACCAACACATTAAGGAACAATCACCAAACAGGGAAATGGGCACAGGAGGTTGGTCCCGGGGAAGGAAAATATAAATGACTCCAACATTTGAAAAGATGCTCAAATTAATTTACAATTCCAGGCCTATACAATGACATTTTACGGAGATAACAATTTTCACATATATTGGAAAAGTGAAAAATGTGTATAATATACTTGTTGGTGAGAATGCAAAGAAAACAACTGCTCTTAAATATTTTTGTAAAAATTGCAACATTACACAATCTCTATGTAAAAGACATGTTGGCAAATTTATGAAAATTACATCTGCAACCACCTTGGGACCAACAACTCTACTCCTAAGAATTTTTACCACTAATATATTCACCCCTACATGAAATAATGTTTATGACAACAAACGATTGTAAATTATACATCTACTAGTAGTGGACTGTTAATCTATTAAGGTTACATCCATATCATGAAATATTAAACAGCCATTAAAAAGAGTTCTTTATTTAACTGAATGATTTCTAAGCTATACTGATAAGTGAATAAAGCAAGGTGATAAACAGTAGGCCTATTAATATCTTTGTTAAACAAGAAAAGGTGTTGGAAGGTTTTATGTGCATTTTTACTTACATATGCACAAATATTTCTATGCTTAATGAACTCTGCATATTAATTAACTGCAAGGAAGGAAAATGGGAAGCTGAGGGACATAGACTGGAGGGAAAGTTACTTTTTATCGTGCACCCTTTTGTGCCTTTTGAATTTTGAGCTTTAGAAATGTAAGACTTATTTACAAAACTAAAAAAATGGTAAATTAATGTAAAACTTTTTAATATGCCCTCTTAGAAGCTGTAGAGTAAGTAAGAAATTCAGAAAAGGGGAAAATATTTTGCTGACACGGAAACCAAGAAACATTAAAATTAATTTTGAATGAAACTATGTACTTATATTGACATGTTATCCATTTCATTAACTAATATGAGTGACTTAAGGTCTCCATGTATGTGTAGCAGAAACACTGTAAAGTTAAAGAATTAAAATCATGTGAAGACTTGACTTTTCAGGGGCCTGGGAGGCATCGTTTGGCCTTCATAATCGGTCCGCGACGTGGTTCAAGATTCTCCCCGGGATCACCGTTATGGGTGTGTGTTTACTCATTCCCGGAGTGGCCACCGTGCACATCCACAGATTCACTAATGGGGGCAAGGAAAAAAAAGGTTGCCTATTATTCCTATCAGTGGACATTGATGGAAAGAGATAGGTGAGTCTCTGGAGTTAATCCTTACTATGTGTCAAAGGGTTCAGCGAACATTGACTGAGGAAGCATTTTCCTGATTGATGAAAAATAACTCAGTTATATGCATCTACACCTAGAAGGTTATGTAGTGTAGTATTGTATTGTGCGTAATAAAAAGTAAAAAGTAAAAAAAAAAAGTACGTAAAGACTTTATATTCATAGCAGGTAATAAGTCCTTTATTTTATACCTAAGGAAGTAGGTATGTGATTTTAATTAGTAGAAAAAGCAGGTAGAGTTTCAGGGGGAAATCACATCATTAATAGGCTCAAGGAGAAAAATCCTAAAATTATCCTAAGTGGCAGAAAAAAACCCCAAAAACTGAAAAGGCTTATCTTCTACTTGTGATTAAAAACACCTAAGAAAACTCAAAATAAAAGATAGCATTTTTAACTTGGTAAAGGCTATATGCCTAACGGCCACAATAAATAGTATACATTTTTGAGATACTTTAGAAGCATTCCTTTTAAAATTGGGGACAAGATAAAGATACCCGCTATCGCTGGTTCTGTTTATCAAAGAAAGAAGAAAGGGAGAGACAGAGGGGTAAATATTAGAAGAGAAGAGATGTAATTGCTATTATTTGCAGATAATACAATCATTTACAGAAAGTGTAACACAATCAAAAACTATTTGAATCAATAAAACCTTTACTAGGTAGCCAGATACAATAACAACTCAGAAAGATCAATAGCATTTTTCAACACCATCAATAACTAACTAAAAAAGGTAATAAAAAAGATACCGTATACTATTGCAATGAAAGCTATTATATATCTAAGTATTAAGCAAGAACTCAGAAGACCTATAGGAAGACAGCTTTTAAACATCTAATAATGAAGATAGAAAAATTGAATAAACCCAGACATTCCATGTTCTTGAATAGATGAAATGATATATAACAAATATTTTTTTAATTAAATTAATCTATAAATTCAATGTGATTTCATAAAAATTCTAATTGGTTCCTTTTAAGAACTAGATAAACAGTTTAAATTTTATAAGAAATGATGAAAGTCCATGAATAGCTAAGGTGGGGCATAGGGACTTGCCCTATCCAACATTAAAAAGACATAGTTACAGTGGAATTGCACAGTAAGCTCTAAGATAGGCCAATGAAAACATAAAAATGCATTATATGATAAAGGTTAAATTGCACATCAATGAATAAGCAATAGACAGATTAATAGACGTGCTGAAAATACTGGCCCATACTATGGGGGAAAATAAAACATAACATATAAAGGTGGATTTCAAAAGGGATCAAATACCAAACCATGAAAAGTAAAACAATAAAGTTAATCAAAGAAAATATAGGAGAACATCTTTGTGATTTAAGGGTGGAGGAGGTCTTAAAACTCTAAAGGTACATATCACAAGGCAAAGAATTGAGGACTTCTATTATGGAAAAATTATGGGTTTGTGTTCATTAAAAACAATATGCAGATTGGAAAAAGATACTTGCAACGTCTGAAATCGACAACTGAATAACATCTAGAATACAAATTCACCTCGTGAAAATTTAACAGAAAAGACAGAAATCCTTCTTTCAAAAACAGGCAGTTTTTGAAGTTATATGAATAGATAATAAAGAAGAGGAAACAAAACATTAATAAGCATTGGATTCATGCTCAAACTCATTAGTAATTAGAGAAATGGAAATTAAAATAATGTACTATTATTTACACTTGATAATAGACCGGCAAAACTATGAGAAAGCTACATAGTGCTGAGTAAGGGCAGAGTTGTGGGGCTATGGGAACACTCAACTGCAACTCGGTGTGTAGATGGGTGCAATGATTTTGGAAAAACAATCTTCAGTTCTTAGTGCAACTAAGATAACCTAGGATACAGAAATCCCAACCCTGATTTATAGTCCAAAGAACTACTCACAGAGCTCCAGTGAGTGAACGTGTATCAGGATGTCCTATGTAGTGGGGATGATTTGAAGGCAATCAAGGCACTCAGTATGGGGGAATGGGTAAGAAAACTGGAGGATATAATGCAAGGGTTAGAAATAATAGGTGACATGTGCATGTGTTAACCCAGATAGAACTTAGAAAACTATAGTGCTGAAAGAAAAAACAGTGAACTAGAATGGGTTATAAATGATTCATTTGTGTACATTTAAAATACTCAAAATAATAGAGTGTATTTTTTTCCAGAATGCAAACAAAGGAATGTAAATTAAATGCATTAAAAAGACAGGGGGTAGGGGCTGGAGGATGGAAATGGACAAGGGGAACAGGGGATATAAGGGAGTGACTCAATAAATACAATTAGGGGGGTCTTTTGCAGATGAATGTGATTAGGTGTCATAAATCAAGGCATATCATTAACTCAGTACCTGCACTAGAGGTCAAAAGGAAAGTCAGTTTCATCTTACCTGTACAAAATAAATACTAAACAAACATTGTAAAACCATCCATGTGAAGAGGCGCCCACATATTCATCTGCCGAGAACCATGAGTAAAGACATTTCCTCAGGAGCAGTCCCTTGCCACCACCGTGGAATGGGAGAAGGTTATAGTTTACGTTGTGGACAATTTCTAACACCAACCTGTGTGACCCACTGCCTTCTCTCCCATTGATCAGGCTGACCTAGGGGATCCCACCACCACTGGGGAAAACTGTGGTGCTAGGTCAGGACACTCCGAAGGGCAGAGACCCACCCTGATTCATTTTTATCTCAAGGGCCTATCTCAGTTCATTCACTGAATGAATGATCTTGAACTTGGCCCAAAGCGCTTACACCAAGACCAGACTGCTTCCCATTAAAAACGGGCATGAACTGTGAGTGCTTCGAGATTTTGTGATTTAGGGGAGACTGTGGACTGATTCAAAATTAAAAACTCATGGGAGCTATTTATTGAATAATTAATAAGGGCCAAGCACTCCCCATTTATTACCCTTTACACTCACAACCAAGCTTACAAGATAAATCTCAAGCCCACTTGTAGATGAAGAAATTATGGTTCCATAGTGAATAATTATCTGTGGCTTTGTTTTCTGTACACCGCTTGCTTTGGTGAATTGTCCTTCTCCTGTGTTATCCTGGTGGGTTGCTAATCACCATCCCCACTTTCTTGACACAGGAGGTGGTACGTATGTGACCTCAGCAAGGGCAATAAGAGTCAGTCATAAAAGAGCTGAGATACCTTCAAAACACCTTTCCAATTTCTTGAAGGCAGCCCCACGGCAAATTAAGATAACAAACAAACAAACAAAAAGCAGTGATGTGAGTGAGAATGAGAAGAGGAGAGGGAAAGAGGGAGGAAATTAGAAGAGAGACCGAAGGCAAATCCTACCCCTAAACTTTTTAATTACAAAGAGCCATTTTGGTTAAGGTTTTTTGTGTGTGTGTTTCTATCAATGAAATCAAAAGAACAGATGGCCTGCCCAAGGTCACGCAGCCAGGAAATGGCAGAGCCAGCTGTCTTCCTGATACAAAGCTGAGACGCTCCCCATTGAATCCTGCTGTCTCTTGTCTAGGCACCAACTCAGACTGGTTTAAAGGGGCGACCTCAGTCCCCAGCATGTTGGACATTCCACTTCGGAACTGCTTCAATGCAGAATCAAGCTTCATCCATGATAAGGAGGTCAAATTTTTAGAAATCGCCCAAGCAATTTCTGTGGAATGAAATAAGAACAGCCGGAAACTATTTTTCAAAATTGTGGTGTGACTGGAAGGAAATAAGAATGACACACAGTTTAAGTCAAACACTTGGTTTTGAAGGCATTTCTCAGGGAGTCTTAGTCTGGTTTGAGCAATGGCCTCCTCACTGTTCTAAGTGAATTACCACCCAGGGAGTCATTTTTGAAGAGCCGGTGCTCATGGGGTATGAGCTCTGGAATTGGACTCAGTTGCTCCCTTAACTAGATGTGTAATTTGGTAACCTATTTAACCTCTCTACATTTCAGGAGCCTCATTTGTAAACTGGGGGTGACCATACTTTCTATATGGGGTTATTTTTTATAGATGAAAGAAAATAACATACCTAAAACACCTGGAAGAATTCTTGCACATTGTTGACCTTCAATAAATTATATCTCCCTCTCTATTAAAGGTATGTTATATGTATTTATGCATATTAGACTTTTTAAGGCATTAGTCCTGGTGTGTTCATTTAAAACATCTGCCTGGTTACTCTATCACCATAAGCTGCAAAGACCTGGGCCACTCCCATTTCATACACTTCCCAGTGGTCTCATTCTTTTACAAATAGTCATCAGGCACACACAAAAAGCAATTTCAATGGTTCATCTTTCCTCTTTTCATCCATAGACAAATTTCAATAATTATCTTAGTCAACCCATTAATTAGTCTAAATTTGCCCAGGCATAATTGATTCTGCCTACACAATTTTCTATAAAAATTTGAAATGGATGGCTACACGGAGATTTTGTTTGTTTGTTTGACTCAGTGCATTCTCCCCTTATGCAAAATGTGTTAGTCAAGGCTTATCGAGTGTAACAAACTAGCTTTTGGTGTGCTTGTTTGCATAAACGAGGGAAAGAGGTTTGAACCTCTGAGTTTGAATGACGCCCTGGCCATTTTTAACTTGTTGACCTATCGTCCACTCCACGAACTCTTTGAGGAAACATTCCATCACCTTACTTGTTCCATGAGATCTGGTGGCCGAAGTCTGCCTTCTAGAAAACCTCTCTTGCCTTGGCTTTTCTAGACGAACATTGTTCTGAATTCTATACTCATATCTTTGAGTCCTTTTTGTTTTCCTGGCCCTCTCAGTAAGGACTTGTTGGGTTTCTCAAGGTCCCATTCTTAAGCCACTTCTCTTATTTGGCAGCACTGGGTAGTCTGATGGGCCTCCACCTTCATTACCACTTGCACATGAGGGCTATGCTCTTTATCTATCAGTACAAATCTAAGACCCCAGCACTACTGTGCATAATTCTTTTCTAATCTCTAGATCATTCTTTTCAATATTGTATCTGTTCCTTATGGAAATGATTAAAGGAATAAGTATGGGGAAACTTGCAACAGCACAAAGACATCAAGGTTTTTGCTGGATTCATAATAAACATGAGACCATATACAATAATATGAGAAAAGAATGATAACTTTCAAACCAGCTTCTTGAGAAATTTCAGATACCCTAGGAATCAGATATAGGAGAACAATACCTCCTTAACCCTAATGGGGAGGAGTGATGGTTGTAGCTACAGAGGAAGCATATAAAGAATAGAACAAAATCTCTAGAAGCAAACACAAATATAAGTAAAAATTCAAACTCTAAAGGCAGCATTTCAAAGCAGCAGACTAATGTTTAATTATTCCATCGTATTGACATAATTGGTTAAATATATGAAAAATATCCAACCTTGCTCCAAAATAAATGCCAGACGGAATAAAAGCAAACAAAAGATGACACCGCAATTTAGGTAAATGTTTATGAAATTTGTTTGCACAGGAAGCTTGCAAAGATAAACCCATTAAAAATGGATAAATATCATCACATAAGAGGTAATATTTTCTCATTATCAAATTATTAACACATTCAAAAGTACATATCTAAATGTGAAAATATTTTCCAAAAGTAGAACCAACCAAGATTGATGCTGTGAATACAGAAAGTGGTCTTACAAATCAATAAGAAAAAAGACGAGTGTCTCCCAAGAAAAATGTGTGAGGGAAGTGAATTTGTAAGTTACACAAGAAGAAATACAAGTAGTCAGCAAACATGAAAAAGTGGTCCACTTCCAGTACCAAAGAACTGAAAATTAAAACAATAAGGTTTTCGACATGTGATATTGTTATAGATTAAAATGGGAAGTAACACCACATATTGGTGAGGGGGTAGGGTGATAAAGAACTCCCCTGACTAGCGGTACAGTCAATTTTGGAGGTCAGATTGGCCCTGTGTGGTCTATATCTACAGCTCAAACCTCAAATAGGGAAACCATTTTTCACTCAGAAACTCGATTTATAGGAATTTATCTGAAAGAATAATGTGTCTGTGTTGATGCACGTATAATAAGGCTCTCTAAAATGGTATAATAAAGGAAATTGGAAATAACATAAAAATTCCGTGATAAGCTAGTGCAAATAACATACCTCCCCCAAATAGCTCCTTGAACGTATTTGCATTTCCTCATCACATCCCATTCCGTCCCTCACCCATACCAATCTGCATGGATCCCTAAGTCCTAACGAACTCACCAAGTCACCAATGGCCTCTGCCATGAAATTCCAGGCACACGCTTTGGTCCGTAGCTCACCTGTTCCTCCAGCCACATTGTACGTATCTAGCCCTTTCCCTCCTGAAACATTCTTCTTCCCAAGCCAGTTATCGCCAGTGCCCTTTCCTTGTTACTCCTCCTTTAGCTTTTCATTAAATATTGGCATTCCTTAGACCTTTTCCTCTTCATTCTCATCACCAGTACTTCTCAAAGTGAGGCCCCTGGGCCAGTATCACCCGGGAGCTTGTTAGAAATACACATTCTTGGGCCAGCTGAGTGGCGCGTTGGTTAAGAGCTGGCTTGGGATGCCAGAGGGCCCTGATTTGGATCCCACATATGAGGGCCAGTGACACTGCCCTCTACAGCTAAGATGCTGAACAACAGCTCAACCTGGAGCTGGGCTGCCGTGAGTCGCCCATAGCATAGGCTGTAGCCCCTGCTGCAGTGGGTTGCCATGGGCTACCGTGTGTAGCCAGCAGCCAGCGTGAGCGGCCAGCAGCCTCAGTGAGCGGCCGTCCAGAAGCCGGCGACTGATCTGCCTCACCCGGGAAGAGCGCAATGATGGTGCCAACTTGGGCCAGTGAAGCAACGTCCTCCACAACTAGACTGAAGAACAAAATGACAGCAACTTGTCTGTTCCCCTTCCCCCAATTCCCCAATAAAAAAAATCTTTAAAAAAAAAAGAAAAAGAAAGAAAGAAATAGAAATACACATTCTTGGGCCTCACTCCAGATCTACTGAATCTGAAACTCTGGGGGTGGGGCCCAGAAATCTGTATTTTAATATGTCCTCCAGAAGAGTATCATGCACTTTGATTTTGAGACCTACTGTACTAAATTGCTCATGCTAGCGAGAAGACAGCAGAATGGTCTCATGCCAGAGTGTGGGAGACAGGCTACCTGGGTTCAACAGTCTCCTCTGCACTTATTGTGACCTTCCACTGGTGACTTAACCTCTCTGTGCCTCAGTGTCTTCACCCATAAAATGGGGCAATAACTATGCCTGCCTCCTAGGACTGTTGTGGGACAAAACAAGATAATCCCTGTCGAGATCCTGGGCTACTGCCTAGCACAGAGAAAGTACCCACTAAAAGGAAGGCATCCTCGCTCACAAGGTGGCGTCTTTAGTCCAGACTTCCTCTTTGAGCTCTTCACCTACAGCGGCGGCGTCTGCTTGCCATCTCCACTTGGGTGTTCCACTGGCAGGTACCCCAGGGTGAACCCCCCAGCTTCTCCCCGAAATGCACACCTCTGGCGCTTTAACCTCACCATGAACCTCTCAGTTCCTATGGTGGAAACTCCAAGGCACCTTTGATTCTGTCTTCCGTTTTACCTGCCACAGCCAACCAACTGCCAGGTCTTAGAAATCTTTGGAATCCATGAAGCATGCCTTCCTCTGCACTCCCAGCGCTCAAATTACAATTCGCTACCGTCTCTGCAGCAGCACCTTCCCTGGCCTCCGCCTTCTACTCTGTTCATCTTCACCAATCCAGCCTCCCCACAGGAACCAGAATGAGCTTTCAAATGCAAAAGTACCTTGTCACTTCCCTGCTTAAAATACTTTAGAAACGTTACCCTAGGTATTTTTGTGAGGACGTTTGGGGTGAGATTAACCTGTAAACTGATGGACTGAGCAAAGCCAGATTGCCCTCCTTAACGCAGGTGGGCCTCATCCAATCAGCTGAAGGCCTGAGTAGAAGATAAAGGCTGATCTTGCTCCGAGTAAGAAGGAATTCCTTCCACCTGGCCGTCTTCAAGGTGAGACATTGGTTTTATCCTGCCTTCGGACTGACACTGAAACATCGGCTCTTCCTAGGTCTGAAACCTGTGGGTTTTCAGACTGGAACTATTCATCCACAGCTTTCCTGGGTTTCCCGCTTGTAGAGTGCAAACCTTGAGACCTCAAGCAGGAAGGTTGCTGTAATATTCCAGGATGGAGCTGAGTTCTTTCCGCTCAGCACAACAGCAGTGGATACAGGAGGCATTTCAGGTGGAACTGATGGGCCTGAGTAAGTATGTGGATGTGGGATGAGTGGAGGGCAAAACCTAGGATGATGTGAAGGTGTCTGACTGGGGTGACAGAACAGAAAATCCCATCAAGAGCCACAGAAAGTGGTAGAAGGAACAGGCCTGGGCGTTCCTTGATCCTGGAGTTCATTGTATCAAAGGTAAGAAAATTCCTGTGGCATTTTCAGACATTAAAAGCTCTTGGAAGAAGAGAAAAGAATTCACAATTGCACACCGGCAGTCTTTGAGTTTTGTTTGTTCAATTTTGAATAATTCTCCCTCTGGTATACTATTCAGGGACATCTTTCAGAAACCTTTTCTCAGCAAAACTTAAGCTTTGTGCATTCATAAATTAAAAAAAAAAATAGAGCTATCACCTGATGGCAACTTTTTCCATTTGCCAGTTAAAGCTGGCTGCATCATTCCTTTGCACAATATTATCGATGCAATTATAATATTTCCCCAAAGGCTTTGCAAACTCCATGAGGGCGGGGGGGGGTTGTTCTCACTGCTCACCACTGGGTCCCAACTGCCTACTTACTAGAGTGACAAGCACTGACTGAGCAGGTACACAGGAAATAGAGTTGGGTTAACTGAATATCTGAAATCTCTTTTTGACATTGTCATTCATTACTGTTATGAAAACAGAATGCTGAAAGGAAACTATGGAAGCGCTGGCATTTGTGATGACAAGCCCGGTGCCATAAACCCGAGACAATGATGGGAGTCATGATACATCCTGGAAAGGGGTAAATTTTTAGCCTCAATTGGATGCTCATTGGACTTTAACTGGTCAAATCTGCACTTGATTGTCAATAAAAAAAGAACAAAATTAAAGATGTAATGCAGGAACTAGATATAAGCAGGCAATATTGGGCTGTTGGAAAAGTCATGGCGCATTTTTGCAATGAAAAACATAGAAAAAATACGTCATGACTTTTCCGACAACACAATAGAACACCGAAGCTTTCATGTTAAAGGTGAGGTTAGTGGGAGGATTATGATTAGTTTTAGATTTCTTGAAACAGGCCTCCTCACTTCCTACCAAAAAAAGAAAAAGAAAGAAAAAAAAAGCCTACATCAGCATATTCTAACATTGGACAGCTGACTTTTAAGCATGTTTGCAGGAAAGCATTGCTTCCTGGAGTGAAGGCTGCCTGTCCCAGTGGCTTATGCTAATATTTCAGCTACTGAGGGAGGTGAGTACTTGTAAGCAGACAGGATTGTGGGGGCTGACTGACAGATAAGCTCTCAGGTGTGACCTTCAAAATAACTCTACTGCTACTGGAGCACTTGGGGACAGATGCCAATCTAATTCAGGTGCACGACATGCTCGGCCTGGGATGGAGGACTCAATGCTCAAAGAGGCACTTGGTATACATCATCCATTTGTCATCTTCACACAACAGATTGAGTAATTAATCAGTGCTAAGTATTTTCATGCTACTGTCCCAGGCTATGAGGATACATCTGGGGAAATACAGATAAAAACTCCTACCCTCGTGAGGCTGGCATTCTACAGTGGTCAGATACAGATAGACAGACAATTACAAAAACAAGTAAATTATACAAAATAATGGTAGAGCATGGTAAAAAAAAAAACCAGATTTGGGTAGGTATGCTGCTGTTGGGGACAATTGCAACTTCAAGTAGCATAGTCAGGGAGGTTGTGGTAGGTTGTGCTATTGTTCAGAATCTATTATTTCCTCCCATCCAAGGTGATTATACATCTTGCTCCTACCATGTGACTTGTACTCCTTCTCTGCAAGCAGAGCAGACATACTTTTCTGGCCCAAGACATGAAGCTTGTCATGTGACTTGCTTTGGCCAATGAAAAGTGAGCAGATGTGACACATACCACACCCACTAGGAAGCTTTGAATGTACTTGTGTGTTTAGTTCAGTTTCCTCTTTTTAACTTCTGCCATGAAAACTAAACGTCCTGGGCAAGGGCTGGCCCATCTGCCTGGGTTCTAGAATGAGGCCACAGCTATGGGTAATGTGAGTAAGAAAAAAATGTTTGCCGTGTAAGCCAGTTATATCCTGTTGTTACTACAATGAAGTCGGTTAATACAAGAAACCCCTTTTGAAAAGATGCCATTAAGGAAAGACTGGAAGGAGATAAGATGATAAAACTCAAGCCCAGAGAAGTGACATAACTGTCTCAAGTCACACATCTATTAAGTCGCAAAGACTGTATTGAAAAGCCTTCTCTCTAGGTTTGTTCACACTATTCTCTCTGGCAGGCGACCTGCCTGGCTCAGATCACAGAAGTCACATGGTCACAATGGTTCTCCATCTGGTCATTGTATATCCTCTCTCTCTATGCGGGATCCTAACGCAAGAGACCCCCAACAGGCAAACCAGCCCCAAGTTACTTGAGGCACATGGTCCTCTGCTGCAGCTGAAGGCAAGTGTGACCGAGTCTGCAGCTGAATTCTTCTATCTCCTCATCATTTCCATCTCACTCGAATCTTGCAACAAGCCTATGAGACAAGGCAGGATAGCGACTATCACCACCTCCCATTGATCGAGTAGAACGCTAAGGCTTGGAGCTTAGCAATTTCTTTAAAATCATGTAGGAGTGGATGGATGTTGGTGGCACAAACCCTGCTTCTCTGAATCCAGGAATGTCACTACACCACTAGAATGTGTATAAGTTTGATTATTTAAGCCTCATTACAATGATTTGAGCTGGTCTGTTATCCCTATGATATAGATGAGGGAATTGAAGCTCAGAGATATGAAATAACTCTCAGAAGGTCTCATCATCACTTAGAAGAGCAAGGTTAGCACCAAGAACTTTTCTCACCCCGGACAGAACCTGTGGGCACCATGGAGTCTTGTTCTCTGTGTAGGTTTCCTTGAAGATACAGAGCTATGGCTAGTGCCTCTCAAACGCATTGTTCACTGTAATTTGTTTAAAGAAGCTCAATGAACATCATTGCTTAATCAATGCTCCCCTAACTTGGTGGCAGGAAAAGCAGCTTGTCTTGGCCATGGAGAGGCTAGACTCAATGTGCACAAGGGACTCTCATGTCATGGTGCATCTTCACCCATCAGAGCTATCCCCACCAGGATCTGAGGCCATCACGAGCCATGTGACAAGGAATGTGTGCCACCCTCCCCTGCACTTCTGCTCTGCTGGACCTTTTCCCAATCGGGAGAGGCCAGCATCCGGTAAACACAGGTAGCAACCTCGTGTGACAGAGATGGGGGCAGTCAGGTTGGCAGCTCAGCTCCTCCGTGGAAAAGCAGTATGGTCTTAAGCCATGACTTCAAAGGCTTGTATTGAGTCGTCTCCCCAGAACTCACTCATTGATTCATTCATTTATTCAACTGTAAATTGAGTGTCCACTAGACATCAGTTATTGTGCTAGACCCTGGGAGTACAGCCACGAACAAGTCAGTAGTCAGTCCCTGCTCTCCTGACAAAACCCACAAATGCTCAGCAGTGTTTCAGTTTGAATGCACAGAGTGGCTACCCTGCCCTTAGCCCTGGCTCTGTAAAGGGCGCCTCTGCAACCAGCAAAGCAGTCCACCAGATGACAGGGAGGTCTCACAGCCAGAGAGAGGTGGTAGGGATGCAGGATTCCCCTAGAGTTTCCATCCCTCTGCCTACGCATAACTCCACCTCTCGCAACACCAGTCTCAGGCAGCCAGCCCCAGACAACCCTCCAACCAGAGGTCAAACCATCAGCCGGTCTTACCACCCCATTCCTGTTTCCTGGTGATGGGAAGAGTAAATGGATCCAGACAATCAGTGGCTAGTGCATAGAAGGGTCATTTTGAGCAGTAACTTTTAGTTGTATAAAGTTTAAAAAAAAAAAAAAGCCATACAAAGAAGATGGTTGAGTTGCCATAGTGAAGCACTAGGAATGTCTGCCTCACCTAATTTCCTCTACCTGGATAAGCCCCAGAGGCCAGCTTTGATCCTGGAATGCCTAGGCCAGGGTGCTCGGGAAGGTTGGAATAGCCGATCACCCAACCTACAAGGCCTTGTTCATGGACGACACATTCAGAAATTAGACAAATATCCTTTCAGTCAAACGAATCATGACTTTGATGGAAAGGTGGTTAGTACTGTCACTGTTGGTTTGACAAACCCACAAAGAGGGAAACGGACTCACATGGCACAGAGGGGAGGGGCTGGGGTCTATTCCAACAGCTCCTGGGAGGAAAGTAGGCAAGAAGGCCAACTCCAGGCAGCCTGACTAACATACTCAGTAGGTTCCCAAGTGGAGCGGGGGGTCTACTAATGTGAACCCTACCTCACCAGCATGGATTGACTCACCCCCTTACCATTACCTGACGGGAGTGACTCTCCTTATGAGTTAGGATATAACCACCTACAATAGAGCACATCCATTCATCTGGAAGTGTCCAGTGCCAGTTCGTGGCTGATGCAAAGCTAGCTGGCTTTGGGATACAAAGTCAGAGGGGTTGGGGAAATAGTTCAAGTTTGGAAGGGAACTTAAGCTGCATAATTTTTGCAAAATGATGCCTTTGGAGGAGGACTTAATGTGCAGTGCCACATTGCCTGCTTTGTGATGTGTGCAGGGATCCCAAGCTCTACATGTCTCCTGAGACTCTCCAAGCCTACCTGGATGTTGTCTTCACTGCCTTCCTTTTCTGAGCCCAGAGGCCACAGCTGCAGGGACATGGTGGTGAATGGAGGAAACTTCTGGTTTGAGCAACAGAGATAACTTGTGTAAGCACTTAGCAGAAGGCCTGGCACTCACTAGTTGAGCAACAAATCTATATGTTTCCTTGCCCCCATGCCATCCTTTTTAAAAATACATTCGTTTCCTCAATTTCCAATATATGCTTATTTCTGCCTCATGGTGTCTAGAGGCACGCAGCTAAGGAAGGGTGGTCTGTAACCAGGAAGAGATTGGACTGGTACCTAGAGGCTGGAAAGCATGACCTGACATTACAGCTCCCTCCACTGATGCTCTTCGACCCCTGACTTGAAGAAACTAGGCGCTGAGAAGAGAGAACAACTTCGCCTCTAAACACCCCTGCTGATGCTATTCTAAATGCAAAGAAATGTCAAAGCTGAGCTAACCATAA
The DNA here is from genome assembly GCF_001890085.2 of Hipposideros armiger. Classification (NCBI taxonomy): domain Eukaryota; kingdom Metazoa; phylum Chordata; class Mammalia; order Chiroptera; family Hipposideridae; genus Hipposideros; species Hipposideros armiger. Next base: position 2,508,650 of record NW_017731381.1, read on the forward strand.
TGCCATTGTACTTGGCCTGTTTAGTGAAATATCAGTCACCGCTTTGCACAGCAATTCCGTTTTTAAAGTTCATTGTGCTAGAAAAATGTTGCAGCTCCTTAATTCTTACTTTCTCATCCAAGCCGGGTGGGAGGTGAGAAGTTTGTGAACCATATGAAAAGCCACATGAGACATTTCAGCAACATTTTGGAGCTCTCTTCTGCCATCCTGCATACTCGCTGTTCCCCAAACCCAGATAAAGCTCCCACCCCCAAGGCCTGCCCCCATCCTGACAGCAAACATTAAAAGTGCATCAGCAGAAGTAAAGGCAAAAAAGAGGCCAGCACAGGCATGCTGCATACCTGTCCTGCTGTCTGCAGAGGACTGGGGCTCACCTGGAGCTGTGGGTTGAGGCTGCTCCCCCTGCCTGATGATGTTGGCCCTCTTGCCTTATAATAGACATTGGCATCAACAATGAGTATTTAGGGAACTCAATTCCTATGGATTGCTCCCCTGGGCTGCTGGGTTCAGCCAATAGGAGATGTAGGCAGGAGGCTAGAGAACAGGATGATGGAGACGTTGGGGCAATTATTTTCTCCCTGCTTCTTCCCGGTTTGGACAGTGCCTACCTTCTTCTACAGCGGGGAATCGCAGCCTCAGTTCTATTGACATCTTGAGCTGAGTAATTCCTTGTTAGGGGGGGGGGGCGTTGTCTTGTGCATTGCTGGATATTTCATGGCACGCCTGACCTTCATTCACTAGAGGACCATTGCACCTTCCCCAAGTTGTGAGCAAAACGTGACCCAAAACATCCCCAGCCAATGCCAATGTACTGGGAGATACAACTGCTTCCAGCTGAGAATTACTGCTTTCACCTCTGTAGACAGCCTTTCACTTAACGCCCTGTGCCAACCCACTGAGCATGCCATCAGCATGTACCCGGGTCCCCGAGATGTGGGCATATCAGCATACATGCACCTCAACCCAGATCTCCTTGTGAGCATCTGAGGGTATGCTGTGCCCCCAAGCAGACTGTGAGCTTCCGGGGGGCAGGGAGCAGAGCCCTCACCTTTGGGACACCCTTCCCCAGGAGTGCGTCCAAGCATCTAGCTGGAAGCCCCATGACTTGAGTGAAAGCCTCTTTTCGGCTGCCACCTCAGTGGAAGCAGACATAGGCACGCTGCCCCCACCTGCTCTCCAGCCTCATTTTGTAATGACTCTTCACAATTGTGGGCAATTTCCTCCTGGGCACCCAAAGGTCTAGCGGGTTTCCAAATTGGCACTAGCACCCTGTGGTTAACCCGTCGCTGACAGCAAATGCTGCCAGTCCCCAGGATGCAGCAATCGCTCCTAAATGAGGTTTGCCTTTGCCTTCATTTAAGGGCTGGAACAATTGCTTTTGCTCCCTCAGAAATATAACCCGAGAGATGAACTGCTCTTGAATCAGTAAACGTGTGTGCTAGTTTCCTCAGAGAGTTCTGTGAAGAGGTACCGGCCTCCACCCGCAAACTCAAGAGGGAAGCCCAGGCCTGCAGTCACTGCCCACGTTTCTAAGCCCCTGCTTAGAAAGGGCTCAGGCTGAGGGCTGGAGGCTGGGCTGGGACCCCAGCGAGCAGCAGGAAGAAGTATTGGGTCTGATTTTCTGTGGGACTGCAAGTGCTATCAATGAGTATTTATTATTTACAAGGCGGTCCTACTGTTAGCACCAGTGTTCCATGCATGCCATGAGGACCTCTTAAGACAAAAATTGGCATGAATGGCCCCACAGATGTGAACCAGTGCAGCCAGGTGTGAAGTTCCCTTAGAGCATATGTAAACGTGTGCACGGCTACTCCAGCTCTCTAACTTTACATACTTCTGCTTGTTTCTTGCCAAGACATGCTTCTCATGGACTAAGGGGGTGAGGTTAGAATGGTGGTCCCCACATTTCATCATGCGACCTGGCTTTGCTAAGCTAGATGTGCCGTGGGAGCAGGGAGATCAGGAGAACTCTGCTCCTGAACCTCAATATGCATGTGCTTACAGCTCATGCCAACATGCGCTCCATGCCTAAGTTTCCCCACTTACATGCTAGGTATCTGTTGGGACTGCAGCCTCATTGACTGGTTGTGGGTCCCCCTGGGGTCCTGTCAGGGGCTGGATCCTAGGTCTGCACCTCCATCCTATAGGTGCTTGAGGAAATTACAATTCTGTCATCACTGGGCTCCAGGCTTGAGATCAGGCAGCCGCGTTAGGAAGCATCAGCTCAGAGCAAAGCACATCACCTCTCTGGGCTTCAGTTGTTTCAGCTGCACAATGTGGTTGAACATTTTTGTCCATTCCCAGGATATTTTTTCCTTTGGAGCTATAATTTGTACTCAGTAAAATATACAAACCTTAAGTGTGCAACTTCATGAATTCCTATATATGTCTACGTCCACATAGCTGCCACCCAAACTGATACAGAGAACATTTATCGGCACCACCTGAAAGTGCCTCATTTTCCACCCTGGGTAATACCACATCCCCATAGGTAACCACTGCTCTGACTTTTGTCACATTAGAGTCGTTTCCTCTATTCTTGGACGTCACATAACTGGAATCGTATAGTATGTACTCTTTTGTGTCTACATTCTTGAGTGTGCCCATCCACATTCTTGAGATTAATCCACATTCTTGAGTGTGCCAATAATTTGCCCCTTTTTATTGCTGGGTAGCATTCCATTGTGTAGCCATAATATCACAATTTGTTTATCCACACTCCTGTGGATAGCCCCTTGGGTGCTTTCCAGTTTGGGGCTATGATGAATAAAGCTATTCTGAACATTCTTATGCAGACGTGTTTGTGGGCATTGCACGCATTTCTCCTGAGTCCATTTCAAGATCCAGCCTCAGAAATCAGAGCATCAGTTTCATCCTACATCCAAGTTGCCCACCAGCATATCTGGGTGTCCACAGGCACCTGGCATCAGCATGTTACATCATGTACATCAGCCTCATAGCCTGTGCCTGACAATCCCAGCAGCCTCAGGGCTACACACCCTGCCCCAGGGCTATAGGCCAGTCATCCCAAGCCTCTCAATGCTTTGAGTATGCCTGGCTCTAGCGCCCTCCCTGGCCTTTAGAGTAAAGTAAAGCCAGATGACTACATCACCTCTATATGGAAATACTTTCTAGAAAGTCAACAAGTAAAAAAAAAAAAAAATCATAAAAATGCTATAAAATCTAGAGAATATTTTTATATTCTGACCTTAGCTCCCAAAAAGTATAATAATGTTAAAACCAAGAAAGACTGAAATAATACCTAAAAACTTCTCTAGAGAAAGACTATAAAGAACATAAATATATTTAATACTAAATAACACTGAAAGACATATTAGTGATAGATTATCCTTAATATGCAAAGAGCTCTAACAAAATAATAAAAAATAAGCAAATCTCCAACAGAAAAAAAAATGCAGTAAGGAGAGGCAATTGACAAGATAAAGGTTCAACAAACACGAAAAAGTTGCTCAAAATGATCAATAGACAAAGAACAACATATGAAAACAAGCTATTATTCTGCACTTATCAGCTTAGTATTCAGGCAGTTGATGGTTTGGGGAAATTGGATCTCTCCTATACTCTTGATGGAATTATAAAATCAATGCCTTTTTTCCAAGAAGATAATCCTCTGATGAGCAAAAGCCATTTAAATATAGTTAAGTAATTTGATTTCTAGGAATTTGTCCTACAGAAGTAGCTGGAAACGTGCACAAATATCTGTACCAGCCTGTTCATAATAAAAGTGCTGATAAAATTTAAAAGTTGTAAGCTACCTAAATGTCCAGAAATAGGGAAGTCTGGTACTTCCCTACATAATAATAAATTATGCTTCATCCATATAATGGAATAATATGCAGACTTTGAAGTGACTGGGTAAATATATATTTACCATGGATAGGTCTTGACACCACTGGTGAGAGACTAAACCAGGTTGCAAAACATAAGAACCCCATTATTTCAGATGTGGGTGTGTGTGCACAGGCATGCAGGGGCCCGTGGCACATGTTTGGAAGGTGTTTATTCAGGGTGGGCTAACTTCAGCCCCCTGAGACTGAACACAGAAAGGCTGATTTATTTTTTCTCCTATCCCGGACAGACACGGGTCTGCAGGGAGGCCCTGCTCCACTCAGTAATGGAAGAGCCCAGCCTCCTCCTTTCAGTGACTCCACGATCCCCGCCGAGTCCTGACGTCCTCTGTCGGGTTTTCCGCATCTGGCCATCAGAAGAGGAAAGAGGCAGTGGGTGTGGAGGTTTTCTAAGGGCCAGGTCCGGAGGTAGTGCCTTTATGTTGTGCCCATGTACCCCTGGCTAATATGCAACCACGTGACCATCCCTAACAGCAAGGGGGGCTGAAAAGTACGAGCTGGCTGTGTACCCACCAGCTAGCCAATCTTTCACTTAAGGACACAGAAACAGCAAAACTCCAAAGCGGTTAGGTCTGGCTGGAAGCATTTGGGGTTCACTTTGCTTTCTGCTTTCACTCTTCCCCACTGCCTGAATTCTTCCCAAGGGACATGTATTATTTTTAAAGAAAGGGAGGAAACGCCCAATAAAGCTATTTCCATTTTGATGGCCACCCAGAGGAATCAGTCTTCCAGTGTGGCCACACAGTTCTCCAACGTGGGCAAACTACAACCTGTGTCTGGGGCCCTGATATCAAGGCTGGTGTGGCCAATATCTAGAATGTCCCTGGGCTGCCCCCCCCCCCAAAGACAGACACCAGCTCCCGAAGCAGCTCAGAGCCCACCCGCCTGGAATGCTCTCAGTACCTCTGAGGCCTCCAGCTGAGAAGCAAACCCCCTGTTGCTCTCTGACAGGGCTTGTTTTTGTCAGCCTAGGTGCACAAGCCCACCCCAGCTCTCCAAGGAGTGTACTCCCCACACCGCCATTTGTCACTGTCAGCCCAGGGAGCAATTATATTCCATCCAGCCAGAAATAAACAGACGCCGGCATCACATGTGAGATGACAGGCAGACACAGTCTCGAACGCACAGCCGTCCCCATGGTGCTCAGCTGTGATGGAACCTCTGGGCATGGCTGCAGCTGGAACCTGGCGGGAAAGGTGCGACTACCTGGGACCATCAGAGTGTCTCTGCACCGTGTCTCATCGCCCGCTCTTTTGAGGGAGAATGAAGGCATTTGGGGGAAAGCTTCCCTCCTATGTGGAACAGCTGGAAGACTTCAGACAAAACGCCCTTACAGAAATGGTTGAGATGGACACTCGTCTCTGTGGCTCAGCTGGCCGGTCAGCCTGTGGGTCTGAGGACCTCCGGATCAGGGGACCGAGCATGAGCTGGTCCAGGTGCCAAGGTGAACGTGGGGCTGTGTTCCTACAGCACTGCTTAACCGCGATGCCGTCTGGGCCGGGTCCTGCCACCTTCCGGCCTAGACAATGGCAATAGCAGCACTTGCCCTTTCTCTCTTTTGTGAATGCAATTACTTCTGCTTCAAATACACTCCAATGTCCTCCTGGGGCGTAGACAACCAGCTCTCAACCAAATTCATTCTCCCGTTCCATGGCATATGGCTGTAGCTGGGAACCAGCGATCTACTGGGTTGTCGGAAAAGCCATAATGTATAGTTTCTATGTTTTCCGTTGCAAAAACGCGTCATGGCTTTTCCAACAACCCAATATTTCCCACACCCATTTTGGGTACGAGTGGCCTCAAGACTAGTTTTTTGTTTGTTTTCTAAATAGACTTGAATTATTTTAGAGCAGTGTTAGGTTCACAGCAGAGGTACAGAACCTCCAGACCAGTTTTCACCAACAAAATGTGAGCAAGAGGAAGGGACGGGACGTCACTAAGCCCTCAAGCACCTATGCGCACCCCACCATTGTCCTGCCCCCTTGCAGCTGGCTGAGGTGAAGATGACCAAGACAACCTAAGGGGCCACGTGCTGAGAATCTCAGGGCCTCTGTCCACCTAGGCGACTGAGCAGAGGACTGTTCAATCTTGTCTATCTGTCCAGAATGAGCAAAAAGTAAATGTCACTTGACAACATTGTTGATTATATTCCCCATAATGCACTTCAGTCTAACCATTTCGTTGCTTTGTACACCTGAAACTAATGAAAAAAAAAAGCAAACGTCACTCAGTGCAATGTGGTGTCCTGGATTGGATCCTGGCACCAAACAAGCACATGAGAAGCAACAACAGGTGAAATCCAAACAAAATCTGGTGTTTTCTTACTAGTGACCTACTGACGTGAATGTCTTAGTTTTGACAAACGCTCCATGGAACTGTGAGATGTCAACAGGTGGGGAAAAGTAGGTGAGAATTCTCTACACCATCTTTGCAACTTTTCTATAAGTCTAAAATGTCCCCAAATTAAAAGTTTATTAATAACAATAATAATAATAATAAAAACCTTCAAATGTATTACACCATCGTATGATTGGGTCTATTTGTTACGCATCCTGGCCTACCTTCACTGGTAGAGTCCTCTTCACCTACAAAATGCCTGGCCACATTTCAAGACTTCGTTGTGACACTTTCTCTACTGAGACAATTTCTGGGGTCCCTTGTGGGATGAGGTGTCCTCCACTCAACACTTCCTTCTTCTATCACCCTCAAGAGAAGCAACTAAGAAACCTGCCCACTTCCCAAACCAGCAAAGCCCACCTTGAGTCAGGAGCCTGTGTCCTCCGTAGCTCCAAGATTCCTTGTGGTCCTCCGAGCTCTTTGTTCAGTGAGCCCATGCCCAGCTCACAGATTCACTGTGAACATTCACTATCCCAACCCGAGTCATACAGCTTCATTAACTCCCAAGCACTACGCAGAGCCAGGGGATGATTAATTAGTTGCAAAGCGTTTATTGAACACCAGGTCTGTTTTATGGTTGTGATGTATTTTTCTGGGGGCTACAGTGTCTGCTTCGATACATAGTATTGGGTCCCACTACTAATTGTCTTAATTACTACCAATGCGGCAAAATGGCTTCAATATTCAATTCCATGCCTTCCACAGGACACCCAGTAACATTAAAAGTAGGAGCTTCCATTCACGGAGTGCTTGCTGGGCGCCAGGCAAGCATGTGCTGGGGGCTTTTGCTCCTTGGATTTCCTTGAATCCCAGCAGAGCCCTCTGAGGTTGGGATTATTATCCTCCACTTTACAGGTGAGAACATTGTAAGAGCGAATAAGAGAGAGAGAATAAGTGATGTGTTTACCACAGCTCACTCTGTAAATGGAGCTTGGTCTCCAAGGCCTACCTATAACCTGCTTCCTTTCAAAACAGCATCTTGACATATGATTGATCGCCAGTCTCCACTAAGAACTGTCATAAAAATAAATCCAATTTCTTCCATGCCCCTCTGGGCTGGACCTCAAATAAAAGCAGAATGCCAGAAGTCAAACAAACTGCTGTAAACTGAAGTCCAAGTGTTGAAACTAGGGTTTGGGGTCAGTGGTGTCCCACCCAACCCACTGAGTGCTATCTGAGCTGCTAAACCCAGAATCCTTCAAGCCTCCTGGAATCATCTGGGAACAAGAAGACGTCAGCTCTTCCTACACGCGGGTACTGTGCAAAGCACTTTATACGGCATAGCTCATCAAACCCTTCCTACAACCTTAGAAGGGGACTGTTACTATTCTAACTTCACACATGAGAAAAGTGAGCCTCAGATATATAAGGTAGCTATTAACTGTGAATAAATAATTCACCATGAAAGTACTGGGTTGCCGGAAAAGTCATGATGCATTTTTGCAATGAAAAACATAGAAAAAATATGTCATGACTTTTCCGACAACCCAACAGCTATCCAGTGCCTCCTTTTCCAACAGACTGCAAGCCACTTGAGGGTAGGGACAGCCCCTGCCTTGTTCATCTTTGCATCTAAGCACACATCACAGCCCTGCATGCAACAGGTGCTTGATAAATAGTTGCTGATTAAAGGCATGAAATGACCAAAGTCACAGGAATCCCTTGTGAACAACAGCACCTTACAAAGTCCCTAAATAAACCACCTAATGACTTATGCTATCACATGACTATCAGCCAAATGCCTAAGCTTGCACCCTATCTGCCAGCCCCCTTCTGCCAGCTCCTCCCCACTGGGCCCAGGGCATACAGCTCCATGATGCGAAATGGTAGTGGATTCTCTTCAGGCTCCCGGTGTTCCTTCGCACCTTCTCCCTCGGCCTTGAGTTAGCATGGCTTATACTCAAGATATTACAAAGTCCCCTTTGAAGACAGGCACCACCATCACTCAGAGTCCTCTCTCAATCCCCCTCTCTCCTGTCTGCCCCATGACACCTTCTTCTCCTTTTTCTTACATGCCCCCTCACCCCCCATGCTATTAGATGCCTGGGAAAGTGGGGCACATGATGACCAGCTCAGCAGACCATATGATATCTGCCCATGATGTACGTTCTACAAATGCTGCACCGTAAACTTGGGGAGATATTTAGGGATGTGGGGGGAGGACATGACCCTTTAACGGCAGGGCTGCCTCACTGCCCCATCCCAGCATGCAAAGCTTGGTGAGCAGAGAATGCCTCCAGCCCCACCTGGGCTGGGAGTCTACGCGTGTCCTACACAGCTGTACACAGCAGCCTGGCTTTACCGAATGGCTACCAGGTGCGAGGGACTGTGCTCACGTCTGTACCTTAGGCTCGCTTATTACAAGTTGTTAGTAGCACCCCTCACTTTCCTTTTGTAATATTTATGAACTGCCGTTAATTAATTGTTGTATGTGTACATGATTATCCGCTTAATGTCTGTCATGCTCACTAATCTCTACATTGTATGAACGTGGCTTGTTCAGCGCTCTGCGCCCAGCACACAGAAAACATGTCCGCCTCTAAAAACAAAAGCAGCCGGTATATGAAAGAATGACGTGGTTGGCTGCACTATCGGCTTAAAATGTTTGCCCTCCCTTTCTCAGTGCTCCTTGCCCAGTGACTCCGGCGTTCTTCCCACTGAAGGAATGGCATGGCCTTTGGACTTGGCCTTGGGACTTGATTTGGCTGATAGAAGAGGCAGAAGTGATGGTGTACTAGTTTTGAGGCTAATTCTTAGAGGCCTTGCATGTTCCCACCTGCCCTCTCTGTCTCTGCCTTCACCCTGAGAAGACGGGCCCTGAGTAGCTCCCTGGCCCTGAGAGAAGAAATGGAAACACAAGAATGGATGCAGACCAACAGAACTCCATCCAGCAGCAGGGCCTTCTCAGCTAGCTAGACCAGGTGACCCCCAGTCTACCTGCAGATGTGGGAACAAACTCAGCTAGGGTCATCCAACCTGCGCATACCTGAGCTAAGTAAATGCTCAATGTGATTAGGTATTTATAGACCTTATGAAGTGATTACCCCCGGGAGTCTAGTAATCCATCTGACACCGTACACAGTTATTACAATTTTTATTGACTATATCCCTTAGGCTGTACCCCTGAAACTAATATAACATTGTATGTCAACTGTAATTAAAAAAGAAAACAAATTTTTAAAAACCCCAATAAAAAAATTGCTCATCAGTAGAGGCCACTGTGATTTTGTGCTTGGCTTCTCCATAGGAATAACTGATGAATGTAAGTTAACAAGCCCATTTCATAGAAGAGGAACCTGAAGATCAGCAAGATTAAGTCACTGGCCCAACATGTCAGTCAGAGCAGGCGCTACTATGTAAACGCAGAGCTGTCTGTCTCTCAAACTGATGTGCTTCTACTGCTTCCGCTGTCTCTAGCCATCCTTTGAAAGACTCATTTACACCTGGCAGGACATCCAGCGCGTGTCATCAGTGTTTGGGGGCAACTCTTCCATCTGTACCTCCTGAGAGAAGCACAAAGGTGACCCTTGGGCAGATGCTCTACAGCATGGGGATCTTATACCCGGAAACCCTGCTTGTCCTTGCTGAGTAACTATCCTTGACGCTGGAGCTCTGGCAGCACGCACAGATATCCCTCCCTTTGATGTGCAAATGTCATTCCAAATAAGCAACCACATCCAGCAGGTAAAGGAGCTCCAGGTGATTAATGCGTCTCTCAGGTCCTGAAAAGGACTTAATCTTCAGCTGCAAGTTTCTGACTCCACCTAACATAGCTCTAATCGCCCACAAATGCACTGCCTGATGGGCCTTTATTGCTTAATTACCAAGGTGAGAGGCTCATAATTAATACGCCATTGACTCCGACATTTAGATATTTCCAGGAAATGTCACCAAAGATTTTTCAAGGAAATTCACATTATGTCATTGTACTCTTCACCTCCTACTGCCTGAGTTAGTCACCTACGAAGTCTGACAATTAAGTTCATGAACTTGTTGCAACAATGTTGCTAACCTTTTTTGATATCAGAGGGATTATTATGAATTTGTACCAACTGGACAAACAGTTAACCAAGTTTCCTATTTAGAACTGCTGAAAAGGCTGCGTGACAAAGTTAGACGACCTGAACTTTTCACCAACAATTCATGGCTCCTGCATGATAACAATGTACCAGCTCACAGGGCACTGTCTGTGAGGGAGTTTTTAGCCAGTCAACAAATAACTGTATTGGAACACCCTCCCTATTCACCTGATCTGGCCCCAATGACTTCTTTCTTTACCCAAAGTAAAAGGAAATATTGAAAGAAAGACATTTTGATGACATTCAGGACATCAAGGGTAATACGGCAACAGCTCTGATAGCCATTCCAGAAAAAGAGTTCCAAAACTGCTTTGAAGGGTGGACTAGGCGCTGGTGTTGGTGCATAGCTTCCCAAGGGGAGTACTTCAAAGGTGACTGTAGTGATATTCAGCAATGAGGTATGTAGCACTTTTTCTAGGATGAGTTCACAAACTTAATTGTCAGACCTCAGTATCTCGGCGGTTTCCAAACTTTTCTGCCCGCTAATTTGAACAGGCAAGGTAAAAGACCTTAAAATGTACCTATTCTTTCCTGTCTCATTTTCTAACTGGCAATGAACTTGGTGATATATTAAAATTGAATGTGGACAGAACGATCAAAATTGTAACAATGCAGCGATTACACAAGAACAAAAATAAAACCTAACAGTAATTCTGTAACTATATTAATGCAAGGAAAAGCGTTATTAAAAATGACAACTAATTCATGACCATAGTTAGGATGTATAACAAAATGCCCTTTACACCAAAATTGGGAAGATCGCCACTATTTGTAAGTGTGCATATCCAATGGTACCTGTTTAAGGAGTCTGAGCATTGGTGTTGGCAAGGCAGCCAAGACAGCTAACAGAATAATGAATTGGATCATCAGAAAGCTCTGATGGCCATTCCAGGAAAAGAGCTCCAAAATTGCTTTGAAGGGTGGACTAGGCGCTAATGAACTAATCTTAGTTAGTTTAGAACACAAATTTTCATTTCCCTTACAAACCAAGTAACTAGGTGGGTTACTAATAAGCAGCTGTAACTGCATATAAAAATGAATGCTGATGGGACAGAGTTGCTGTATCCTAATGATGCATGGTTCTAAAGATGTCCATTTGCTCAGCCATCCTTGCCTGGAACTACTAAGTGAGGTTGTAGGTGCTGGGTTGGCGTAGCCTGTCATCGGGGAGGTCCTACTGCAGGTCTCAACCTGGAGAAACACAGTGAGATTTGGGCAGCAATGTGATCATACCACTAAGGAACATCACCATCTCCGGTGGGGAGGCAAGCCAAACAAGACACTTGGTCCATCGCATTCACTCCCACCCCCACACAACTACAGATGCCTAACACCTTGACCTCCACAGGTGAGTGGGCAGTTAGGACTCCTCAAAGCTTCAGATCAACCATCGCTTTGGGTCCAGAGAGTCTTTAGAACTTGTGCTTTCCACTTTATGCCCATGCCAGGCTTTCTTCCTTTTTTCTTCCTTCCTTCCTTCCTTCCTTCCTTCCTTCCTTCCTTCCTTCCTTCCTTCCTTCCTTCCTTCCTTTCCTTCCTTCCTTTGCCAGTGCTGATAGATTTTTAAAAAATTCAATGTGTTTACTATAGAAAAATCAGGGGAATGCAGACAGCTAGAAACGAACATAAATGCACACATGATTCAACGACCAGGTATAACAAATGAGGACCATTATTTCCTTGCAATCCTATCTGTTAATAATTAAACATTTTTTACACATTATGCAAATCATATGACAAGAAAAAGAATTCTGAGGTGTTCTAAATTAAAATTCCAGTGGCCGGAGAGTGAGAAAAAGAGAACAGTGAGCCCATTAATAGTTGTGGGCCAGCTCTGACCAAACACTGCTCCCATTCCCCTAGAATTTAGGATTAATTTCCAGGTGGCTATTTCCAAGATTATCCAAATTACCCAAAAGAGGGAACAGCAGGCAACACAGGACGCCAGGAGCCTCCATATATTTACACATCAACTTTTCAATCTGCCGCCCACAGCAAGTCCATGGACACCTCTTCCTTGGGGACCCTGCTGTGCCTACCCCAGAGCTAGCCCCG
>NW_017731381.1:2527184-2532890 GCF_001890085.2 Hipposideros armiger
ACTCTGCCACTGTGTGAATATGTTTCAGTAAAGCTTTACAAACCAGGCGCTGGGCCAGATTTGGCCCATATGCCTACCTCACCCCCGTGTGCCAACCCCCATCTAACACATGGCAAGGCCTGCCCACTTGACCTTTAAAAAGCCCCTCGAATCTGCCCATTGCTACGAGGCCCCTTGCCTGCCCTGCTAGTGCAGACACCCACTCTCTGGCCTGGACAACCATGACAGCTGCCTCCTTGAGCATTCCGATTTCGCTTTTATCTCCTACAGTCCTCCACCAGCAGCCAGAGCGAGCACCGAGGTATAGCTCTGATCATGTTCCCTCTCTGTGGGCCACTCTTCAGGGCTCCGTGTTGCCTGCACAGTGAGATCGACATTCCTAACTGGCCGATGGGTCACATCCCATAATGCAGCCAGTGTCAGTGCCCTTTGGGGCATTCGGTGATCTCTCCCCCCACCCTGGCTCTGGCGGGGACCCGTGTGTCTCTCCATCATGCTGTGCCCCTTTCTGTCCTCACTTTGACTCTTCACACTTAGACATCGCTTTCCCAAGGCAGCCTTCCCTCTGTCCTGGGCTAGTGTTGAGTGCCCCTCTCTGGATCCTCTGTTTGTTCATCTGCTCAGTCAGCATCCGGAAGGCAGTTCTCTTCTCAGCAGTGCCACCACTCCTTGCAGCACAGCAGCTGATCCGAAGCCCGTGCTCAACTCAGTAAGCATCTATGGACAGGTGGTGCATCAGTCAGTCAGTCAATTAACTCTCCCAGGACAGGAGGATGGAAGTCGGAAAATACCCAGTCGGCCATCCTTCCCCAGGGGCCTGAAGATGCAGTGGCTTGGCTTTCCGTGGCTCTGCATGCCTGGTCAGGATGGCGCTATGCCCTCCTGATTTGATCTGGTGTGTTTTTCTGACCCAAGAGGTTATTTCCCAGTCAGGAAAATAACCCGCCTTCCAGAACTTTCTGTGCTTTCTAAGAGGGACTAAAGTGTGGAGAGACACAAAGGCATGACCATCTTTACATATTTTCCTGGGTAGGGGCTTAAGTGAATTCATGATCATCTTTTCCTCTGTATGATTATTAGTTTATTAATTACCTCATCTATTCATTTATTCTACAAATGTTCCCTGAGCTCCCTTGGGTTTCTGCCCCTGAACTAGCCGCTGAACCCACAGAGATGGCCGACGCCCAATTCTTGCCTGACAGTCTGGCAGGGGAAGACAAGCTATTTTGACAGAGTGAGGTAAATGCTATGATAAATGATGGCCAGGGACAATGCTAAGGAGTCAAATGAGGAAGAATAAAACCGACAATAAGGCATATTAGAATGTTTGAGTCGAGTAGGATTTTAGAAACTATTGGGTGGTCGGGAAAGTCAAGATGTATTTTTCTATGTTTTTCAATGCAAAAATGCGTCATGACTTTCCCGACGACCCAATGGTAGACTTCATAGTCTAAAGAAAAACAGGCCNGCTACCCTGCAGGCTTTGAGGATGGAGAATAAGGCCACAAGCCAAGGAATGCAGGAAGCCTCCAGAAGGTGGAAAAAGCAAGGACATTGGTTTTCCCCAGAGCCATCTGAAGGAATGCCTTTCTGCCCACACCTTGATTTTAGCCTAGGGGGATACAGTTCAAACCTCCAGCCTCCAGAACTGCCAAGTGATAAATCTGTGTTGCTTGTGGTAATTCGTAACAACAGCAATAGATAACTATTACAAACATCCTTGTCAATGACACTGTTTATATATTTGGGATTTCTATTAGGACACATTTCCCAAAGTGGAATTTCTGGGTCAGAGGGTGTGACTGTTCGGAAAGCTCTTGGTAAATGCTGTCAAACTGCTTTCCTAGAGGCCGCGGGATGCCCTTGGTAGATGCTTCAGAAGGAGGACCCCACGCCCAGGGAAGGTCGCCCATGTCTTTCCATCTCAGCTGCCAGCACGCTTGTCCAGGCCACCCGCCCTCCCCTCCCCTCCCCTCAGGAGAAGGGTGCCCAGCTCCTTTGCTGCTCTCCCTGCTTCTCTCCTTGGCAGCCCAGAGGCAAGAGCGGTTCCTAGAACACGCGCTAAAACGAGATTTGCTCCCCTGCTTGTCCCCTTCAATGACCCCCATGGCTCTTGGCATGAGGCGACAATCCCTCCCCCGACCCCGGGCCATGCCTGTTCTGGCCGCCCCACTGGCCTCACCCCCCACAGGCACCCCGGAGCCCTGGCTTCCTCGGCTGTGGCCACGAGGCTCCCACCCCAGGCTCTGCTGACAGGCCCCAGACCTGCTTACCTCAGGGCTTTTGCACATTCTGGCCCCTCTGCTGGAATGTTCTGCCCACGTTCTCCTTTTATCCCAGGGGAGCTCCCCCCCCCCGCCCCCCGTGTCCTTCAGAGCTCATAAAATAATGCCGCTTTCCCAGCAAACGCCCCCTTGACACCCAGGCAAGGTCCACGGCTCATACCCTGCTCCCCTCCTTCATTGACTTGCCATGATTTTAATTAACTTTTTAATTAGTTATTTAACTCAATCAACGTTTAAGGTCCATACAGAACACATAGCATCGCTATGAAGTCTCACTAACTAACTTGAACAGCACCTAGGTGAAGAAACAGAATATTCTATGCATTCTGGAAGCCCTGCGCCGCCCCCCCCACACACACACACACACGTCCCTCCCAGTCAGGAAGCACTAACCCCCCTCGCCCCCACCCAAGGTAATGTCTACTTCTAATAGCGGAGATTACATTTTTATATGAATGAAGTCTGTGCTGTCTTTAAAAAATATGTCTCCCTCATTAGAACAGCAGCTTCACGAGGGCAGTGCCCACATGCCTTGCTTGGCAGCATACTCATATTGCCAAGGCCCAGCCAGCATCTTTACTCAACGAATGTCGCCAAAGCAAAGAATGAATTCTTTCACTAGCTGGGCGACAGGATGTAGGAGGTTGCGCTGGGCAAGGTGCCCCCAAGAAAACGGAAAGAAGAAACAGGCACCGTCCTGATGGATGAAACCCATCCCGGAGGCAGGGACAGAGGCCTCCAGCCACACTGGAGCTGGGGAGGAGGGAAGCATCTAGCGGAGGAGTCCGGCGAGGGAGCAGGGATGGGAGGAGGAGGAGAATGGCCGTGGCCGTACCAACTCAGCCCGCCCTGGCCACTGGGTGGGGGTGGGGAACTCTCCACTGGTGGAATGAATCCCCCCAATACCCTACCCATGAGGGTCTGGATGAAATAGCCTTCCTTGGCAGAAAGGGGCTTTTCTGGGAGACGGACATAAGCCGCTGGGCCCAGAGAGGTGTCTCAACAGAGCGGGGGTGTTTTTGACAGCACTGTGGTGGGAATGAGGCCTGAATCTGTCTCAGTCTTGGGGGGAAATTCTTGCCTGCAGGTCAGCTGTGGAGCTGGGGGCGTTTACCAGGGGACTGCCCCACAGGCCTATGTTCTGACTTCACCGNTGTATGCTGGGTTTTTTTTTGACATTTGGTAATTCCGAAATTTTGTGTAATCACATAGATCGTTTCATTTTAGTTCCTCTGTTTGATATCACATTTAAAACCAGTCATAATAGTTAACACTTATATGGCACTTACCACATGCCAGGAACTTTTACATCTATTACTCATTTAACCCCCCCAGCAATCCTACAAAATAGACACTATTATTATCTCGTTGTACAGATGAGGAAACTAAGGCAGGGAGCTAGGAACTAATTTCCTATACAATTTACCTACATGTTGTTCAAATTGCCTTATGATTTCAGTTTTAATATTTGCGATTACTATTTAATAATAGCAATCCATGGAGATTTTTTTTAGGAGGGGGTGGGGGGAGAGTTCGATGTGAGGATATAATTACTTTTCCCCAAATAGTTGCCAAGTGTTCCAACACAGTTTATTGAACAATGCATCCCTCCTCCACAAACTTAAAATGACACTTCTAACATATCTGTAACATGGTCACACACACATACACAACACGTAAGCACACACAACCACGTGCGCGCACACACAGTGTCTGCCAATATTCACTTCAATAGAACTGCCAATCTTTTTAGTCGTTTAATCATTTTGTGGTATGTGCAGAGAAGCAAATTTATAATCTAGAAATATAAAGAAAAAACATAAAAGGATTACCAATGATTCCCTCCAAATCCTGATTAAATACACGTTCAATGTTTTTCTCATGAAATATGTATCTGTCTAACGAGAACCTAAGCACCCCTCACGTGCATGAGGAATGCACAATCGTCTTTTCGAAAACAGTTTGCTTCAGCCCTTTCNTCCAGGTGTGTGACGCTTACCTCCTCTCGTATTGGAACTGCTGCAAAGAGATGGAGAGTTCCTGCCTTTGGCAGCGATGGTGGTTTCACTGGGTGAACAGTGGCCGCCCGGGCTGCTCTCTCTGTCTGCTGTGGCCACCAGGAAGGGCCAGGCTGCCAGACTACGGGCCAGAGAGGAAGGAGATCAGCAGCACAGCGCTCCGTGTGCCTCGAATTAAAAAGGGATTGGCCAGATGCGGTCACTGGCAGGCCCAGGGAGAAAACCTGCAGGGCTGGGGTGTGTGTGTGTGTGTGTGTGTGTGTGTGTGTGTGTGTGTGTGCGCACGCGCGTGTGCACGCGCACATGTGTGTGCGGGTGCACGTGTGCGCGTGCACGTGTGTGTGTGAACATGCATGCACACACATGTGGGAATGCCCAGTATGAGGCAGGAAGGACACTGGCAAGCTGGAAGGCAGAACCCCTCTAACCCTGAGGTCCTCACACTTACGCCACCTTTATGCCAAAACAGACCTGAAATGTTATTCATGTCAACTCTTACTTTAGAGATGGGAAACTGAGGCCCAGAGTCGGGGAGGTGAGTTACTGGAGAGTCTATGAGTGGCATTTGGAATCAATCCCTGGTCCTTCTAGGAACATAATAAGCAGAGACTCATCTCTGTGGCTTACTTTGCTTCCCTGACACACCCACTCTGCTATTATATGTCATCGTCATCTCAGTCTCCAGTGCAGTGTGCATGGAGAGAATTACCTACATTTTAAGAGAGTTATCTAATTATCATTTTAAGAGAGTTACCAAATCCAAGACTCAGAGATGTCCGTACTTTTCTCAGGGTCACAGAGCTAACCAGTGGTGGAGATGTGATTTCAGTGAAGGCCTGTTTGACTCCAAAGGCATCCTTCCCACGTTCTCATGTTGTCTGACAGATATCCAGGGGATGTTTCACACTGAACATGGCCCAAGCTGAACTGCCGATCTCCCCCAGTGAGCCCGCTCTGTCCACATTCTTGCCCACCGGGCCTAACCCTCGCCTTCCTCTCACCTGTCTGTCTCTGCTTTCTCTCACTTCCGCCACCCGCCCACCAGCCAATCTGTTGGCTGGATCTTCAAAATATGTCTGAAATCCAACCATTTCCTCCAGCTCTCCCCATAAAGATGTGACATCGTCTCTATCCTGGATTTGCAATGCTCTTCTACACTCTATTTTCAACTCCATAGCCTGAGTGATCCTTTTCACATAAAAACAAACCATCTTACTCTTCTGTCCAAAATCCTTCAACAGCTCCCTGTTTCTTGCAGAGCCGAACTCCTTACCATGGCCTCTGGGACCTTGAGATCCAGTCTCCAGTTACCTCTCTGCCTTCATCTCCTCCGCTCTCCCCTCACACACTCAGCTCCAGGCTCCCTGGCCTCCTTGCTGCTCTTTAAACACAGAGAGCACCTT
>NW_017731381.1:2536558-2537928 GCF_001890085.2 Hipposideros armiger
GCCAGCGTGAGCGGCCAGCAGCCTCAGTGAGCGGCCGACAAAAGGACAGCAACTTGTCTGTTCCCCTTCCCCCAATTCCCCAGCACTGTTCCCAACCCCCAATTCCCCAATAAAAATCTTAAAAAAAAAAAAATCCATTTGTCTAAATCTTTCTCACCTCCTTCAAGTCTGTCAGTATATCACCTCCTCAATGAGGCTGAGGCTAACCACTCTCTTTAAAATTATAAACCACTTATACAGTAGGCATCCCCAATCTCCCTTACTCTACTGCACTTTTCCTTAAAGTACTTACTACCTTCTAAGATACCATGAACCTGACTCATTGATTGTGCTTATTGGTTATTCTCTCTCTCTCTCTCTCTCTCTCTCTCTCTCTCTCTCTCTCAGCACCATGAAAAGAGGGATTTGTCTATTTTGTCTACTGATCTATCCCAATCACCTGGAATAGTGGCTCACATCTACTTTTATGTGCTCAATAAATGTTTATTGAATTGCATGGTCCCTCCAATTAATGACTGCAGAAGAAAAAGGCCTAAAGTTGCAGGAGAGAAAATATTGCTAAATCACACTGTCATAATTTACCACTATCCCATCCCCAATTCTTCAGCAGGAGGGGCTGAATATGCACCCTTAACAAAACAGTTTGCATAGAAGGGGAAATCAAATTTGAAATGAGTATATGAAAGGAACTTTTGGGAAAGGCAAATTGCATTGCCTTTAAATGGATAAAAAAGGGGGGGGATATCTAAATGCAATAACGCTTAAGACATTGTCACTGTACCTGGAAATAAGTCAGAGGTTGATGGGGCTGCTATAGGCGTGGTGGGATTCTTACTGCTATCTGGGTTCCTGCCAGGAGCACCGCCTGGCAATTCAGAGCCCAAATCAATAAAACGACTTAATGCTGCAAAGGAATATCGAAATGAATGCACGACAGTGCAGAGGAACAACAAAGGGGCTGGGATCCCGTGGCTCTGATTCTCCCAGTTGAACCCAGCACTCAAGGTCACCTGCTAAGAACTAAGTGATGATCATAGTAATAGTGGCTTTGCTCGGAGAGTGTCAGCACAGCCCTCCCTCTCCAGTCCCCACAGATGTATCTGAATCTGGTCTGTTCTGCAGAGAGAAGGGAGGAAGAGAGCATCTGTCTTGGCCCTGCCTGCAGGCCCCTTTCCCTGGGGTGTGGAGAGGTTCCTGCAGGCTTGGTGGGGAGGCCCGGGTAGAAAACAGAGAGTGAGCCTCCAACTCAGCATCAGCCAGACAGAGCCCTGAGGCTAGAGATGGAATCACAGGCTGGAACGTATTGTGTAGAATTCACACAGGCAGAAATAGGATCAGAGCAGGTCACAAAAAGGACTTCGAAGGACCCA
>NW_017731381.1:2540368-2542250 GCF_001890085.2 Hipposideros armiger
CTAAATTTCTTTTTAGAATGAAGCTAGAACTGTCAGCTGTCCAATGACATAGCAAAAACATAGATGCAAATGACTCTAGTACTTCCAAAAATGAACTAGTGTCATCTGTTGCAAGCATGTGTCATGATTTTCCGAAGACCCAATACGTGGTCATCAGAACTCAGGAGAAGTGACCCAGTGTCCACACCTATGAGACTTCCACTTCTGTATTTTGACTTTTGAGACACTCTGGGAGCCATAAGCTGCATTCAACAAGTCTGATTATCCAGAGACCACCAGGCTGAACAGTTCATATGTAGGTGCTCCAGATGACCAGTCCAGCTGAGCCCAGACTTCCAATTATCCTTACCAAGGTGCCAATGTAAGCAAAGCCATCCTGGACCCTGCAGGCCACTCATCTTCCAACGGAACACCTGAGTGACCTCTGTGTACCAATGCCAAATGATACAGAAGAATCTCCCAGCTGAGCCCTGCCCATATTCCTGACCCACAAAATCTTGAGATAGTAAATAAATGGCTACTGTTTTTAGCATCAGCCAGTCTTCTTGACACTCTCACAAACATCACAATGGCCCGCAAATCTCTATGCGATCTTATTTCACTGTTTTACTTCCATAAGATGATCTCGTCTTATCTTAGACCTTCCCCTGGCTCGCCCTGCTCCAGCCACACTGGCCTTGCTATTCCTCCCTGAACGTACCAAGCATTCTCCTTTACATCAGGACATTTGCACTCACTGTCCTCTTTGTGAGGATGCTCCTCCCCCAGGTGTCAACAGGGCATGGTCCTTTACCTCATGTAGGTGTTTGTGCAAATATCAGTTAATCAGAGAGGTCCACTGTGATACTGCACCTAAAAATAGGGATTCTATTTATCCTTCACCTCTACACCCTTGGGGAACTGAGAGGGGAACCCCTTTCTTCCTTATCTTGCTTTATTTTTCTTCATAGCACTTTTACAATCTGAAATACTATATATATTTCACAATCTGACATTATAAAGATATAGATACAGATACAGATATAGATATAGATCTTTAAACTGGGTCTACACATATGTGTATGTGTGTACATGTTTATCGTCTACACCCATCCCACAAGAAAAATACATATACTACAGTGTAAACTCCCCCAAAGCAGGAACTTCCTCTGCTTTTATCACTGCTGTATCCCCAAGACCTAGAACAGTGCCCATCATGTAGTAATAGTGATCCACAGATATTTGCAAATACAATAATTGCTCAATGAATACATACATTTCTTGTAAATATTTCTCAAATGCATTTCTTATATAGAAATATTTCTATACATTTCTGATTATTCCTCACAATAGCTCCCTATAAGTGACACTGATGAGTTGCAAGAATCACACTACTTAAAATCTTTTAGCATGTATTGACAAAACTCCCCACAGGCTGCACTGAACTGCTTTTGTGCTCCATTAGGAAGATATAAGAGTGCTAATTTCCTGGCATCATCACTAACGTATGATAAAAATCACTCAACAATATTTGTTATCTGGGTACATGAAAAAAAAATGTTGTTCTTGGTTAGACTTTGCATTTCTTTGATTCCTTGTGAACTGTGGCTTCATGTTCATACGCTTATTGGCCACTAGAGTATAAGTTCCTTGAGAGCAGACACTAAGTTTTGCTCCTTGCTGTACCGCAGCATCCCAGGCACTCCAGTGTGTATCAGGCACATGATAAATATTTGTTGCAACAATGAATTAATACGAATGTCTTCTTTTACAATTGGCTGATTGAAGCCCGGGTTCATGTTCCCTTTGAGAAGTCTCTTTTCTCTTATTGACTTGCAACAACTCTCCATACAGACTATTTACCCTTTTTATGTCATCTAGGTTGAATATTAATGAGTCATTT
>NW_017731381.1:2543400-2558248 GCF_001890085.2 Hipposideros armiger
CCTTCTGAAGAAGACCCTCCTTGGCAATCTCTAGATAACGATAACACCTTTTATTAGTATCTCACACATCCTTGGACCTTCACATTTATATTTCCATTTCCACGTTTTCTTATACAAAAGAGAGCATTTGGTACATCCAGTTCCCACCTTGCTTTTCTCTTAACGATTTATTTGAAAATTGTTATTCATTCATTTCTACGGCTGAATAATATTTCACTGGATGGTTCCAGTATCACTTATTTAACCTGTGCCAGAGGTGACCCCATGTGGCTCACCTCCCGACACTTGACTTGTTCTAACAAACAGAACCTTCCAGGCTCCTGCTGGTGGTGCCCCGCGCTCAGCTCGGTCCTCAGGAGAGAGTAGCACGCTGAGTCCTGGGCTTCCCGAATGCCCTGACCCACGCATGGTCCAGCCCCACTGGCCGAGTCCCTGTAAGCTCTGCCTGCACTGTATACGCGGCCTCATCTACACGACCACCCTGTGCAGCAAGGCTGCTGGAATCTCGTTTCATGGACCCTGGTCCCATCCAGGGTCACGCGGTAGATGCACCTGGCTCTGTGTGCTCCCAACAGTCCCCAAGGAAGTTACCACTCCTATTAAAACTGTCTCCCTCACTGAAGCAGTGCCTCCGAACAAGGATATGCTTTGTTCTCCAGACAGCTACCTGGTCACTCGCTTCTCCCTCAAGGCAGAAGAAGAACAAGGTCCTGGCATTTCCAAAGTCATTGCCAGGCATGTGGTCTGACCCACAGCGTCAACCATGAAGGTGCGAACCCTTGTGAGTTTGCTGCATGCACCACTCTGCTCCTTGGATATAAAATGAGCTTAGATCTTGACTCAAAGCAGAGCCCTGATCTCAGCCTCAGATCAAACTTTGACGCAGCCACAGATCGAGTCCTGACTCTGGGCACACACGCAACTGTGACCCCTGCACAGACTGGACCGAGGTCCCAGCACCACATTGGGTCATGATCCGGGTCACAGACACAGCCCCGAGCCCCAGATTTACCCTGAGCACTGACCTTGGGCTCAGACTCAGCCGTCGGCCTGGTCATGACTGAGCCCCGCCAGCTCTCTTCAAATGTGATCACAGAGGAGTCTTGAGTTGTGTGTGCACATGGCTCTGTGTGAGCCGGACCTCAGCTCTGGGCAGCACTCATGCCTCACTACCATTAAAATCGAGCCCCTCGATGCTGCCTCACCACGGGGAAGGTGCCTCCATCTCACAGGCCTGATTTCAACTTCTGCCTCTGTGCCGCAGGGTGACTTTGGCTAAATGAGTTCTTTGACCCTGAGGAATCCAAGGTAAAATACCTGTGAACAAGATGGTTCTGAGGGTTAAATGATACGGTAGATGTAAAGTGCCTGGCACATAGTAGGTACCCAATAAAAATTCATCTCCTTATCCTTGTAGGGCCTCTTGTCAGCTGCAGCTGCACTTATGTGGTAGCCCCTCAGAGCTCTGCTGGGCAACGGGGTGGTCGCCAGCCATGCAGGGTTACTGAGCCCTTGAAATGTGGCCAGTACAGAGTGAGATGTGCTGTAAGGAGGACAGCCTATTTCATAGACTGAACAAAGACTTAGTATGAAACAAGTAATGTAAAATATGTCAATCATTTTATATTGATTATACACTGAAATGATAACATTTGGGATGTACTGAGTTAGATACAATATATCACTAGAACTCATGTCCCCTACTTCTCTGTGTCTAGTAGAAATTTTAAAATTCTATGGTTTGCAGGTCTACAGGTCTGGGAAGAGCAGTGTATGAGTAATGAGGACAACAAAAACAATAACAGCAACAGTGAAAATAATAGCTAACATTTACCAAGTGCTTATTAAGTGCCGGGCACCGTTGTAAGCACTGCTTAAATCCTCCCAACAACATTGGAAAGTAGGTACTACGAAAAGCCCTATCATTAAGGTGGGCGAACTGAGGCACCCAGAAGCGAGGCAGCGTGCTCCAGGCTGCAGCCCTGGTAAATGGCAGAACTAAGATTTCAGCCCACGATGTTTGGCTCTAACACCTATATTCTGTGATAACTGCCACATTCATTAAAGGCAGTCTCGGTCTAATGTAGGCTGCCCTCCTACACACGGGTCATCTCACGGGGCAGAAACTTGTGCTGGGCAGTCAAATGCTGTCATTGAGACATGAGCAGCAGAGAAACCCTCCCCTCCACCCACACAGCACCAGGCATTTCCATGTTCATCAGACTGGTCACCACCCAGCAAGGTCCTCACGACGAGGCATGGGGGAGTTCTCTCATTTGACCTCTTGCATTTCTCACACATGGCCCAAGTTCCCTTTACTTGGCAGGATCAAAGAGGACAATTCCTCAAACCTTAGCTTTCTCCGTTAATGAGAGGAGCCTCTGAGAGCAAAAAGGATAAACTCGATGGTTCAAAAAGCAAGCTCAGTCCTTCAATTCGTGTGCCCATCGTAAACATAGCACATTTCATTTGAGTAGAAACCCCACCTTTCAGCAGAAATTCTTAATGTCTCATTTCTCCTACATCTGTCTTGTTCAAAGCACTTACTTCCAGAAGTGGAGAAAGGGAAAACAAATTCTAATAACACAGTACTTTGAATGGGAGACAGGAAGTTTATGATCAAGAACTCAATTAAAACTTAATAATTAAAACCTCAATAACTGTCATAGCTCATGCTTCACCGACCAGACTGCCCACATATCCTCAGGCAGCTCCTGAAACTGCTCCCTAAATGGGAGCACTCCCCCAGGAACCCAGCAACTTGGCGTTCACACCCAACCTGGATTGGGCAGGGGGCACATTCACTTCAGGCACCTGCTGTTTTGCTGATTGGTCAGAAGTTCTGGTTCAAGGCTGGCCCCAGTGTGTAACTGTCCCAATAGTCATGAATCATGCCTTCACAAAATGTGACAAATATGTATTGAGCACTGCAGCAGATTATATTTTCCAAAGATGGCCATTACTATACAGTTTATTTCACATCTTCTATAAAAATAACTTGGCCTTGCCACTCCCCATTGAGAGGTAAGGTTTATGTCCCCTCCTCTAGAAACTGGGTGGACCTCGGAGGCCACCTCAATCAAGAAAGTATGGTGGGCATGCTCTAGCGTGACTCCTGAGGCTAAGTCGTAAAAGGCAAGATGGCTTCCGCCAGGCTTTCATGCTCTGGGAGCCCAGCCATCATGCGGTGAGGAAGCCCAGGCCACATGGAACGGCCATGGGTAGGCGTTCCAGCCAATAGCCCCAGCTGAGGCCCCCAGTGGACTGCCCGCATGCACCACCAGACCTGTGAGTGAAGGAGCCTTAAACCTGGCTCCAGCCACTCTCTGGAGCAATCACACGAGGGACCCCAAAAGTGGAGCCACCTAGCTGAGCCCAGCCACAGTTGACCAAAACAAAAGCCGGGCACTGTGCTTTCTGCTAAAAGATGCAACAGTGAAGCTGACTCTGTGTTGCCCTCAAGGACAGCATGGCCAAGCAGGGGAGATAGAAAATTAGAAAATTATCAAGGAGCCAATTGCAAGCCTGTACCATATGAGCAGGTGACAGAGAAGCATGCGGGTACTCTGGGAACAAACCAGGCTTGGGGAACATGATAAAGCCTGAGGACACCAGGGGAGGCTTCCCAGAGGAAAGGATTTTTTTTAACTGAGTCTTGAGAATGAGTTGGTGCCAATTAAGTGAAGGAGACAGAGCTTTTAATTCACTCTAAGGGGTTTAGGGAACATAAAGTAGCAAGAATAGATAGAAAAAAATAATCTATGGAAAAGCCCTCCCAATTTTAAAATATATTATAAAATCTCAAATTAATATCTTAATAATTCAAACCTCAGTAACTGTCATATCAACAGACCAATGACCAACGGAACATCAGAAAGTCCTGAAACAGAGCCAAATGCCACAGAGGTTTGGTATATATCAAAAATGGCTTCCCAAAGATGGACCTTTCTAGAAATATGTCATATTGCACACCATATATTAAGATCAAATCAATCAAAATTTAAATGCCAGGCCCTGACAGACCTCATAAGCAATGTCCACTTGCCTGTCTCTGCCCAGAGAGAAGCCATTTCTTCTTGTTCTTTGTTTCTTGCCTTTAAGCCACATTGCATAAATAACAAGGACATGTTACTGAAGACACAACAGGGACACGATCCAAGTGCACACTGAGGCACATTGTGCTGCTCCCCAAGTTGTCTGGTCACAGGCCACACTCCTGTGGCTTCAGGCTGAGAGACACAGAGCCATTAAAGCTGGGATTTCATGTCTCACTCCCCCCTTAAGCCAGCAAGGCATTAAATAGATCAGGCATTTTCGGAACAAGGTGGAGAAAAAGATGAGGAGGTGAGTCATGCTTAGCATACAGGAAGCGACCCGCTCTGAAGGTCCTGTCCATCTCCCTGGAGTTTGCCTTCTGTGCAGACCTGACAGACCTCGCCTTTGGGGCACCTGCCAGTCAGCATCAGCTCCCTGGTTTCCATCAGGAAGGCCTCTGAAGACTTGGCCTAACCATGCCTTTACCTACTGCCACTTTAAATCCAGGATTTGAAAGGCAGCTTCTAGGCATTTTCCAAACCTTTGGAAAGACAAATGACATTGAGGAATACCCCAAATGTTTCCTCCATTTCCAGTGTTGTGAAATGGTTGGTGAATTTCCTCCATGTGAAAAAAACTTCATCGGAAGACTACAGGGTCGATTAGGTCATTAATGGATCAAACCAAAGAGCTGTAGAGTCCTCAACTATATAATAGGGAGAGGCAAAGGCAGAAAGTGAAATGCAGCTTCTAGTTCATGAATCGTGGCCCAACCCGGGCCTCAGAGAAAGTACAGTAATGATCATGAGATGTCAGCATCCTCAGAAAAGCAAGCTCCTAAAAAGTTGCCTACTTGACCCCTATCGGAGGATGAAACCCCCTGTATACCTTCCTCACCTACCGCCTCTGACAGCCTCCAGGTTGCAACTGTCCTCTGATTATCGGGAAGGGAGGTTATGCTTACACTTCAGACACCATCTCCTATGTCATGTCTCCACAGAACCCTGCCCTGTCCATGCTCCGGTTACTGTCTCACACATTAGCTCATCTTCTCTTTTATCTTCTTCATAGCTGTACTAGATGCTGTGCCATGCCCTGGGTCACACACCTGTGATGTCACATAGCTGACTTATTGCCATTTAGGCAGAGCTGGAGAGCTTATCTAATCTGTGAAAATGACATTTGGAGGAAGGGGCTATTTCCATGCTTACCGACAAACTTAAGCTCTCTAGAGGAGAGGCCAGTTTGCTGCTTCTACTCACTTTAATGTAAAAATGACAACAGATGGCCACTCTGCTATTCATAGTGGCAGCATGGATTGCAAGAAGGACCCAGTAGCCTCCTTGGCAGTACAATGAAGGGTCGCTTTGTAAACTACCCTGAGATAGTTTCCTGACCAAGGAGGGGTAAGATAAGTCACGCACCACTCTGCATTTTTCACACTGATGTATGAGGAATGGCTCCTTTGCCAGAAGTATAGAAGAGAGTGGGAGGGAATGAGTTTAGCCTCATAAATGTGTTTTTATCTCATTGACCGGGAGCTCTATGGCTCAGGAAAGAGATTGAGGCTTAGAGGCATGGATTTAGGAGTTATCTGAGGAGTCAGTTGGTTGGGGCCTTGGGTATTAATGAGATTGCTGTAACAGAGAAAGGAGTTGAATGGGAGGGGGGAGGGGTCCCAGGGAACAAGCCATCAGAGAAGCAGTCAGAACAGCCAAAGCAGGAGTATCAGGAGACCGGATGTTAAGGGGCGGGTACAGAGAGACAAGCGGCAGCTCCTGCCAAGCGAGTTTAAGAAAGACAAGGATGAGAACTGTCTCGAGATTGGTGGCTGGAGACAACGCTGCCTCCATGCAAATTCCATTTGCTGCTGTCAGTCCAAATCCATGTCCCACCGAAACCATTCTTGAGTCACATTCGAGACACACTAAAAAAACGTTTCTTTCTTAAAATTGGTTCGTGGAAACAGAACACAGGCATTGATATCCTTTCTGAGTGACAATTTAGGGCCAATGTTTATTCTTTGTAATGTCTGTTCTCCATCTCTCGGGACAGAATGAATGCTGCCAATATCAACAGACATTAAGAAAAAATAAAGGGAAATCTTGCTCCATCTGGAGTCGATCTTTAAAAAAACTCTTAACATCTGTATACAGTAAGTCCTCACTAAACATCGTTGATAGGTTCTGGGAACCTGTGACTTCGAGAGAAAAGATGGAATGGCGTATAGGGAAACCAATTTTACTCTAGGCTAAATGATAGAAACAAGAGTTAAGCTCCTAAGGCGCATTTCTGGTTACCAAAACATCACCAAACTTCTAAATAAAACCCCCAAACACTTCTAATATTAAACTTTGAAATCCATGTAAGCTATACGCACATTTAAGAAAGACGAATCAAAACAAGCAAGATAATGATTTTTCAACCCACTTATCCAGTTCAGGGTCACGGTGGCCAGAGCCTGTCCCAGAAACTCAGGGTGCAAGACAGGAACCCACTCTACGCAGGACGCCCTTCCATCGCAGGGTGCATCACACACACCCACACTCACTCAGACGGGGCAATGCAGACACACCAATTAACCTCACAGGCACCTCTCTTGGGTGTGAGAGGAAACCGGAGTCTTCAGGGAAACCCATGCACATATGGGGGACATGCCAGCTCCACACAGACAGTGGACCTGGCCAGGAACTGACGTTTATTTTTCCCTCTCATCAACCTTATAATGAAACAAAGTTGAATGAAATGACGTTATTCAAGGACGTGCTGTGTAGTATACATATGCCTTTATGTCCCTATAGAAAATTCAGATTATGCTTGAGAGATGTAGATAGCATTTACTGCTAATTTATTTCCGTTTTGCCTTTTCTCTGGACTGCTTTAGAAGGCCACTGTCCCAGGAGCTGAGAATCCAAATAATCCATTCTGACTGTCACCTATAGAATGTCCGGTTCATGCTAAGCCACATCAAATATTTAACCACTCTCAGAATTTCAAAAATCCACCTTCCTCTCTCCTCCCTCCTGCCGTGGCTAACTGCAGCTGGTAGACACCGTGCTTCACTCTGGGCTAAGTGAATGGGTCACCAGGATCAAAGCTGAGGGCAGTCCTTCTGTGCGTTGGTACAAGACGTGGGACCTTGCCAAATGGTAGTGAATGTTTACAAAGGTCAAACTTGGGGCCGGAGAGGAAAGATCCTGCTGGACTTCACAGATGGATTGGCTTTTTGTTCTCTCCTCTCCAGCTTTAGGACGAGCCATGCTCTTTTGGCCAGAACTCTGGGGGTGAGTTTAGGGTGCTGAGTCCGCACTGCCACCCTCAGCATTAAAGAGGCCCAGCAGTTCCCAGCAGAGACCCCAGCAAAAGAGTTAAGGATTCGGGCGGTCAGTCATACACAGACACATCTCTAACTTGGACAATCATTAATCCACAACAATCCTCTCGTTCTTACTCAACCAGGGTTTCCCAACCTCAGCCCTATTGATATTTGGGGACAGGTCATTGTTGTGGGAACTGCCCCATGCACTGTAGGAGGTATGGCTTGGGAGCATCCCTGGCGTCTCCCCAATAGATGCCAGAAGCACCCTTCCAGTTGTGACAACCAAAAATGTCTCCAGATGTTGTTAAATGTCCACTGAACAGAAGCAAAATAGCCCCCCCGCCTTCCCATTGAGAAACTGCCCTAAACAAAACAAGGGACCAAGCGAGGTTTTGAATACCGCATACCGGAGCTCAGCAGTGCTGGGAGGCTTTCAGGACCTCAGCTGTGTCACTCTGGTGTCTCCCCGCTACTCGCACCAGTAGGAGACCCCAAGCATGTGCCCACCCTCTACAGGACACATCTTCATTTCTGCCACTACAGAGTGTGGCCAGCATCTCTTCATTTCCGATGGTTTGAGGAATCTACTCGAGTCTAGGGACAGAACAGGCTACCTTCCCTGCTCATGCCAACAACTTCCAGCTGATATCTAACGTCTCACTGGAGTTTGCTGAACACTTCTCTCCCTGCTCACCCCCACCGCTGCCCGGCGACGAGGCTGCCCAGGGTATTGAAGGGGAAATTTATCCTGTGCCAGGCATGTCCAGATGCAGCCGTGTTTGAGCAAACACCCCTGCCCGTCTGCTCAGCTTCAAAACCAGAGGTCTGTCTGGTGGAGGGGGATTAAAAAACACACACAAGGAGGGAACCTCTGTCTCTTTGGGAGGGAAGGAGAACGTCCAGGAACGATGTGTGCATCCACCCACTGGAGATAAAGGCAGGACTGGGATCACAGGAAATAGGCGCTGCCTGTTCTCTGGGGTTTGCTAGTCCCAGGCCCTCCGGTGGTACAGTTCCATGTGGGAGAAACTTCCTCTGTGATCTCAGTACCTACTGGTGCAGGCAGGACGACTCACCACATGCTTCACCTCTTAAGTCTCCATTTCTCATCTGGTAAAAAGCCAGTTCAAGAACACGAAGCTTTGCCAATTCTATTTCTAATACGCCTCTGGGCTCAGACCTTTTTTTTTCATCCCTAATGTGGGTCAGGTTTCATCTCCATTAGCTCACCTGGACTAATGCAACTGCCTCTGCACTGCTCTCTTTCGGTCAATCTATCTTCCACACCAACTACCAAGGTGGCCATTGCAAAACTCAACAGAATGAGAAAATGCCCATATCCATCCTCACCAAATACCATAAACAACATTTGAAATGAAAAACAAAATTGCCAAGCTGGAGGAAAAAAAAAAAATGTACTCGCAACATCTGTCACAGATAAAACAATATCTATGTTTCTATCTCTTTCGTGGCCTCCACATATACAAAGAGCTCTTACAAACCAATAAGAAAAATTCAAAAATAGGCAAAGGATATGATTACTAAATCATATAACTAAAAAAAAGATATACTAAAAATGAGTTTTAAGAGGAAACAAAAATATGAAAAATGTGCAATCTTACTTGTAAGTGAAGGCCACAAATTAAGTGTTTCTTCACCTCTTAGATTGGCAAAGATTTAAAAGGTTGGTCAGGCTGCTGGTAACTTTGGCTGCCAGGATCGATGACAGATCTCAAGATGGCTAGGCAAAAACTTGCTCTAATAGCCATTGACTGGGTGGCTTTTGGGGAGATCATGCCCCAAAACCAGAAGGTCATTGCTAATTCCCTGAAATCCTGGAATGAGACCCTCACCTCCAAGTTGGCCACTGTACTTGAGAATCCACCTGCTATCGACTGGGCTTACTACAAGACCAATGTTGCGAAGGCCGGTTTGGTTCACTGAAGGCTCCTGTGCTGGAGGATAAATACAGTAGGCTGGTAGATGCAAAAGAAAAAGAAAATGTGAAAAGTTGTGCTGAGTTTCTGTCTCTGCCGAAAACCAGGATTGAGCAGTACAAGAAAGAGCTGGAGAAGATGAAGAACATAATTCCATTTGATCAGATGACCACTGGGGACTTGAATGATGTATTCCCAGAAACCAAATTAGACAAGAAAACGTATCCCTCCTGGCCTCACAAACCAACTGAGAATTTATAAACTTGAGCCTGGGAGAAAGCTCTGGCCCTTGTATGATAAACTCGACATTAAAAATAATTACATAGTGCAAATACAAATAAAAATAAAAGGTTGGCCAACACCCAGTGGAAATGGGGGCTTTCATACTGGTTGGGAGTGTATATTTGTGTATGATTTATCAGAGGCAGTTTTCCTATATTGTATTAGCTGTTTATTGCTCTATAATAAATCAAAAACGTATCAGCTAAACAGCACCCATTTATTATCTCAGAGTTTTAGTGGGTCAGCAATCCAGGCAGGGCTGAGCTGAGTTCTCTACTCAGGGTCTCCCAAGGCTGCAATAAGGTGTCATCCAGGGCTGGGATCTCATCTGAGGCTTGGGGGCCTCTCCCAAACTCATGGGATTATGGGCAGAATTCATTTTATTGCAGCCGTAGACTCATGGTGGCTTGCTTCTTCAAGGCCAGATAGTCTCTGATTTCTAGACTTTCTCTTAAAGAGCTCATCTGACTGGGTCAGGCTCACTCACAGTAGTCTGCCTTTTGATTAATTTAAAGTCCACTGATTAGAGATCTTAATTATAATCTACAAAACCCCCTCACTTTTGCCACAGAAAGTAACATAATCACAGGAGTGACATTCCATTACTTTTGCCACACTCTATTGGTTGGAAGCAATCACAGGCCCCGCCCACATCTCAAGGGGAGTTAATTATGCAAAGACAGGTCATCAACAAAGGTCATCTGATATTCTGCCAAGCACATATATAGACCCAAACATAAAATGTTCACAATTTTTGTCATAGCAATTTCACTTCTAAAACTTTATGCTAAGGAAATAAATGGACAAGAGCACATATATGCTCATAAAAGCCTTTTCATTCTGCTCTGTGACCTGAAAATGCAGAAGAAACCTAAATGTTAATAAATATGATATTAGTTATATAATTTATGATATATTTACATGGAATATCCCTCAAGATAACCTCCCTTTTGATTAATTTAGTCATATAGATGTTGTATCATACAGTCATATTCTATAGATGTCTAAAAAAAGACACAAGTGATCAAAATATATTTAAATAAGAAGAGAGCTATAATGTATTAAATAGAAAATCAGGTTCAATATCAAGCCCACCTACATCTATATCTACTGAGGGTGCCAAAAAAATGTAGTACACATTTTAAGAAAGGAAAGTTGTACTACAATCGTAATACTCAATATATAACGATAACAAAAGATGAATACAAGTCACGTTTGACTTCCGCAATTACAAGAGGTGCTGAAAGTGCTTACCATCAGCGTCCAGACACTTCTGATTACAGAGAACTACTGCTTGAGCAACGCTGATGAAAGTGTCCACTTGTTTACATTTTTTAGCACCCCCGGTATATTTATATTTAAATCTAACTGTTCATCTGAACGTAAAATTCTGAAACATACAATTAAGTCTGACAATTAAGTCCACGAACTCGTTGCAATGATGTTGCTAACCCTTTTTGATATCAGAGGGATTATTCATTATGAATTTGTAGCAACTGGACAGACAGTTAACCAAGTTTACTATTTGGAAGTGCTGAAAAGGTTGCGTGAAAAAGTTAGATGAAAATGACCTGAACTTTTTGGCAACAATTCATGGCTCTTGCATCACGACAATGTACCAGCTCACAGGGCACTGTCCATGAGGGAGTTTTTAGCCAGTAAACAAATAACTGTGTTGGAACACCCTCCCTACTTGCCTGACCTGGCCCCCAATGACTTCTTTCTTTACCCAAAGATAAAGGAAATATGGAAAGGAAGACATTTTGATGACATTCAGGACATCAAGGGTAATACGATGACAGCTCTGATGGCCATTCCAGAAAGAGTTTCAAAATTGCTTTGAAGGGTGGACTAGGCCCTGGCATTGATGCATAGCTTCCCAAGGGGAGTACTTCGAAGGCGACCATAGTGATATTCAGCAATGAGGTATGTAGCACTCTTTCTAGGATGAGTTCGCAAACTTAATTATCCAACCTCGTACACACAGGTGATAGTAGAAGGTATCTCCAGGTATGAGGGTAGTAGGTGATCTTTGCTTTACATGGAGTTTTCATCTTTTATAATTGTTTGAAATAGCTATGTATTCCTTTTATGGCAAGAAAGAAAAACGGAGCTGTTTTTACAAATGCTGTGGTATCTGTTAATAAAAAGAGCTGTGTACAAAACAGTATACCCAAGGGCATCTCCAGTTTTATGAAATATAAACGTGCAGAAGGAAATTTGTTAGGGGAAACACAAAATTTTAATAGCAGCTAGATAGAGGTTGAGACAATGAGGAATCTTAAGCTTCTATTTAGCTCTGTTTTCTGCATTGTCAATACACCACAAACATTATTTTATATAGGTTTTTCAAATAAAATCCTTCTATGTTTTTCAGTGTAGGAAAGGAACTCCAGGCAGGGAAAAGGAGAAGGCAAAAGGCCCTCTCATTTCTCCCCTAGTCCCTGGTCGGGGTTTGCCTCCACCTTCTGAGCCTCACAGCACAGAACACGGAATTCTCTTGGTGACTTAACACTACCCTGTATGATGCTGTCTCCCCCATCAGACTATAAGCACACTGATGGCAGTGTCCTGTCTCGTTCACCCCTGTCCCTCCACTGCCCATCACAGGGCCTGCCACACAGAGGGTACTCTATGGTTGCTAAATAAATAAATGAAGAAAATACCGGCAGACCCATGGAACCATCCAAGCTTGTATCAGAGTCAGGTGCTATAGCCATCATCTGATTAGCAGTGGTGGAGAATGGAGTCACCGGAACAAACCTGGACAGAGGTGGAGGGAACAGACTGCAGTGTTAGGTGTGGGGCATTGAGGACCTAGCACTAGGGCTACAGCAACGTAGATACACAGGAAGTAGAATGGGCAGAATTGAGGAAATGTGGGGCTGGGGCTTCAGGGCAGGGAAGGAGGCAGGGAACCTCCCAGCGTCTGACTCGGTCAAGTGGATGGTGATATTAGCCTGAATGGGGGGGGGGGGCAAATGCATTTGATAGAGAAAAATACAAGTTCAAGTTTGGACACACAGTGGTTGAGGTCCATGAGTGACAGCCAGGTGGAGACNGGGGGGGGGGGGGCAAATGCATTTGATAGAGAAAAATACAAGTTCAAGTTTGGACACACAGTGGTTGAGGTCCATGAGTGACAGCCAGGTGGAGACATCCCAAAGCTGCCACAATGGACTGCTTATGTCCCTCTCCCAGCTGTCACATATATATGGCTGATTCTGCAAACCAAAGGAGGTGAACATGTTTTATGAGTAAAATCCATCTATCCCTCCCTAGAGATGAAACGCTCCCTGCCTTAGAATTCCGTTCCTTCCTGGGGCCTCGAGAGGGTGCTGCGATGGGAGGGTTGGGTTACAGGATCGGGCACCGCACAAGCTGAGCAACTTCCTGTGGAAGCGTGGCCCTACTAATCTGCTCCTTGATGCTCATGTGCATGGCTCCCCTCTGGTGTGTGTGTGTGCTCTCCATCTGCCTTCTCGCGATGTCTGCATCCCCATCCTGAAAACCTTTTCTGCAGAATTGGCTGCACATTTCACCAAGTCATGGTGACATCCAAGATGGGCTACAATGGGGAGAAGACTGCTTCTCACTGCCAATTATTTTAGTAATTGAAGGATCCTAATCAGACGTCACCAAGCTATCGTCACAAGATGGCTCCCACAAACACCATCCCCTCGCCCAGCTCAGGGTCTGCCTGGCACTCCAATTATTTGCAAAAGGGTTTCTCCCACCATGCCCACCTGTATGTCAGGTCTCTCCCTGGAGCCACAGCCAGTTTCCTAAACTTGCCACATCACTCTGTCTTTGCTGTTCTCTCAGCCTTGACTTCCCTGCTGGGCATAACCCAGCTGGTCAAGCCCTCGGGAGCCCTCAGGACCCAGCTGAGTCATCGTCTCTCCTGGGAGGACTTCAACCCAGCCCCAACAAGGTAGGTCTGGGGTCCTTCTGTCGTGAGCCCCGTCAAGACACCACACTATCTTTATATTTATGATTCTCTGTGTCCTGCAAAACGCTGAGCTCTCAAATGGCTATGCCTGAGCTCAGTATCTTCTCTCCTCAGACTTGTCACATGGTTAGATACTAGCGACTAGTCGTTGCTGCCTGGTTAAATAGTGGAATCCTTTCCCATTTATTTCAAACAGCACAAAGGACAACCCCCTTAGAATAAAGGCTTGGGGACATCTTTGGCTCTTCCCTGCTCTGCCCCCAACATGCAATCTGCCCTCTACCCTCCATAATAGCCTCTTTCATTTTCCCATTCTATTACTCCAGTGGCTACAATCCCCTGCTTGCAAATGATCATTCTACCAGCACCAAAAGCATCATCTACAAATTGTTTTATAGGCCATCAAGCATCAGCACGTGTGCTAATTATCTGGGTGCTCATAAAACCCTAGGATGATTCATAGGCCACCTTCCCCAGATTACAGATGAGCAGCGGAAGCCCAGTAAGTCATTCCAGTTCAGACAAAAAAGGGTAGTTCAGATTGGAACTCAAGACATGTGATTCTCAGCCCTGAGCTCTTTGCCTGTTTACCCCCATTAAATGGTTATTTGTTAAGAGTTAACCGTGTGTGTTTTATTCTGAAAGAGAACCTCGATTTTCTCCAGCACCTAACTTGAGGCCTTGCACGCTTGCTCGATAAATCATTGCCGAATTAATGAATAAATAAGCATCCCTTTCCATCACGGCTTTAGTTTTCTCATTTGTAAATAAGCGTGTTTAGGCGAAATGGTTCCCAAGGACCTCTCTGGAACTACCTTTCTATAACTACAGATTTCTAGCCACTAGAGCAGCTGGCGGGCCAGGGTCTGTGCTGGGTAGAGTGCTGGTACCGAGAACATCAGCTGCACCAGTTGTGAATAAGAAACAACAACAAAAAAAAATAAATTGAGACCATTTTGAAAAAAGAATAATAAAACCACACTTTCCTTGATGCTAGAAATATTAGGGGGCTCCGTGCCTCATTACTGGCTCTGCTTCTTGATGTGCGTGCCACCCAGCATTGTTCGTTCCCAATTTGCTTACAGTTCTTTTCTTGGGCAGAAATGTAATTTAATGGGTGGCTTTCCCCACCACTCTGTGTCACTAACACATCCATTTCCTTCTTCACTTTTAAAGTTTATGCTCATTTGCTGCATGATAGGCTGCACATTACACTTCTTCTAAAGTCACATGCGGCAGAGAAACCCCTTCTAAAAGCTCCTGCAGGTGGAGAGAGAGAGAGAGAGAGAGAGAGAGAGAGAGAGAGAGAGAGAGAGAGAGAGA
>NW_017731381.1:2560811-2564341 GCF_001890085.2 Hipposideros armiger
CTTCATGGCTGCAAAAAGGACACCCACACGGCAAGGTTGCTGTGGACAAATTAAGACACACTGAGTAAACAACCGAACACAACGAAACAAAAACGAAAACCACTTGACTCTACCTCCCCTCTCTGCCTGTGTTCTGCCTTAGCTGGTGTCACCCCTCACATCCATCTTCTTCCTGAACCTTCTCCTATTTTCCATCTACAGGGCCTGCTCTGCATGTGGCCCCTCTGCAGCCACTCGGCTGGCAAAATGTCTTGTCCCTGCACCATGCACACAGTATAAAGGATCCTATATGCTCAGAGTCACAAGAGCTCTTAAAGGTCACGAAGTCCAGTCTCCCTGAGGATGCCCAAGGACGTATATGCGCTCCGGAATGGAACAGCTCCCGAAGAAACGCTTGTCAGAAGGAAAGTGGGGTGGGGAGGAGGATGGAAGGAACCAAAATGCCCCGTCCTTCCTTTTCTTCCAGGAACGCTCATCAGAGCTGGCTTTCTTTGACCAAATCTCTCTTCCATACCCTGACATCACTGAGTTCCGTAACGGCATCATGCCCTTACTGCCACAGCCTGCATTGCCCTGTACTGTGGCACAGCATGGGGACCTGGCCAGTGGCCCTAGGCCCATTCTGAGGAGCCAGAAGGTTTGTGTTGTCCACAGTGGGGACGCTGTCTGCAGATGTGTCTGATGTAGGCTGTGGGACACCGGCCAGCTGGAAGACAGTCAAGGCCAAGGGAGAAAGAGCATCTCTGTTGGTCGGAGCAGACAGGGGTGGGAGTAGGACTCATGCAGTGCTGTGGGACCCAAGTGATACAGGACCTGAGGTTCATGCAAGGCACAGGCCTAGAAAAAGGCCTACGGGGTCGATTAAGAATCCAACAATGACCACCTATAACTCAACAGCAAAAAACCCAAACAACCTAATAAAAAGATGGGCAAAGGACCTGCACAGACATTTTTTCAAAGCCATACAAATGCCCAACAGGTAGATGAAAAGGTGTCCAACGTCACTAATCATCAAGGAAATACAAATCAAAACCACAGTGAGATATCACCTCACACCTGTCAGAATGGCTACTATCAAAACCAGAAGAAATCACAAGTGTTGGTGAGGATGTGGAGAAAAGGGAACCCTTGTGCGCTGTTGGTGGGAATGTGAACGAGTACAGCTATATGGAAAATGGAATGGGAGTTTGTTTAAAAATTAAAAATAGAACTACTGTATGATCCAGCAATCCCACTTCTGGGTATATATCCTAAGAAATGAAATCATTGTCTNACATGCGGCAGAGAAACCCCTTCTAAAAGCTCCTGCAGGTGGAGAGAGAGAGAGAGAGAGAGAGAGAGAGAGAGAGAGAGAGAGACTAAGCGTTCACAGAGACCTATGTGCTAGCAGATTCTTAAGAATCCCAAGGAAGATTCAGCAACATGCAAGGTGAGCTATCAGATGAGGATAACAGTAATAAGTGTAGTAAACACTTACATAGTGCCCACTTGTGCCAGAAATGGTGCTATTAATATGTCCATTTTGCAGATGGAGGAACCAAGGGACAAAGAGGTTAAGAAATTTGGCAGGTTACACATTGGGTTGTCGGAAAAGTCATGACGCATTTTTGCAACAAAAAACAGAAAAAATACGTCATGACATTTCCAACAATGTAATAGTTAGGAAAGAGCACAGCCAGGCTTGGAACTCAGGCAGTGGTGTCCTAGAGTACACATTTTAACCACCATGCTGGCCTTCTTTTCTCCTAGAATTATTGATGCACCTCTTCCACACAGCCTTCCTTGCCACTCTCTAATCAACACCAGACATTAGACGATGATAGAGCAAGGAACTTACAGTCAGCTAAAACTTGTCTCCATTCCTGGTTATCCCGAGATTACCTGTGTGATTGTGGGCAAATCGAATAACCAACCTCTTTAAGGCTCTAGGTCTAAAGGTGCAACATGGGAATGGTACATGCATGCCTGGTACCTTGGCCAACATTTAAAGTAAAGGACACCATCAGTATTCTGCATGCCTTGAATCTGGAAGATCCCAAGGCAGAGCTGGGACACAGACCACCCCTTCATTTGCTGTCCACTCAATCATGCATTTACCCAACCACTCTTTACTGAGCACCAACAATGTGCCAGGCATCGCCTGGGGTGCTGGAGGCATTCTCGTGCTCATGGAGTTTACTGTCCAGTGATGGATGGCAGAAGATTAAAAAGCAAACACACACACACACACACACACACACACACACACACAATGTCAGAGAGAGATCAGTGCAATGAAGAAATTAAACAGGACATATGAGAGAGATAGTAACAGGGAGGGGAGAGGAAGAGAATGTTTAGACCTGCCTGGGAGATGATATTTGAGCTGAAACCAAAATGAGAAGCATCAGCCAGCCACATGAAGATCTGGAGCGGGGAGAACATTCCAGACCGAGAGAAACAGCAAATGCATACAAGCAGAAAAAAAACTTAAAGTGTTCCAGGGAAAGAAAGGAGGCCAGCGTGGCTGGGGCAGAGAAGAAGAGATGAGATTTGAGAGGTGGGGAGAGCGGGGGAGCTAGATCACGCTGGGACTTGCAGGCCCCAATAAGCGAGGAGTGTGAAATGTATCCTAAGCGCAACAGGAAGCTTTTAGGGGATTTTCAGCAGGGGAGCAACATGATCTGATTTATGTTCTCAGAGCTCATTCTGGATCAGAAGTGGGGAATGGATAAAAGGGAGATGAGTGGAATACATTCCGAGGTGAAGCCTGGAGATTGAGATAAATGTTAGATTTCAACCCTTCACTCAGTACATGGGAAAGAATGACATATCTGCCTCATCTCCCTAAGATGAGTCTCCCAAGATACCTCGGAGAGAGGAAACTGAGTAGCCACCCTCCACCCACCTCTCAGACTCCCTCCTCCATGGATAGCCAGCTCTTCTCAACCCAGGGTTCCTTAGGGAACCCCAGATTCGACACCTGCCACAGAGCCAACATCTCTTCCCTGTTTCCTTGGTCTTAGTGTAAAAACATATGTGTAGAAACAAATCAAGCAATACGGGATTGGCATATAAATAAGCTGAAAAGTAAGAAAAATGAGAAGAAGACCCAAGCAGTTCTTAGCTTTCCATCACAAGTGATGCCTGCCCTGTAGGTGGCTTTAGGTGCACATGGGGCCAAACCAGGACTTCCGGCTGCAGTTGGACAGCTATGAGTCAGCAATGCTCTGGTTAATCTCTCTCCCCCGTTTTTCTCCCACCTCCACATTTCCTGGTCTTTTAAACAGTCATCTGTGGGGAACCCACACATTTTACAATATTTTGTCTTCCCCATTGTCTTGGTTAATAGACGGGGCCTGTGAAATGTTGAGGCTCATCTGAATTACTGACATTGGGTCTCAGATGGAGGGGCCAAGAGATCCCTCTGGAGACCAGGAATCGGATTTGTCTGGATCCTCAAGAGCTCAGGAAACTCTGATTTTTAGCTTATAAAGAACACGGAGCCGATAATATCTGTCCTGCAAAACGCTGAGCTCTCAAATGGCTAT
>NW_017731381.1:2566667-2592727 GCF_001890085.2 Hipposideros armiger
TACCTGCTGGGGATGGAGCCTGTGGAGATGGGCTTCGTGGTCAGATCCTGTCCCCATGGCTGAACCTGAACCCACCTCTGGCCACTCTGCTTTGGGCCAGGCCTCAGTTCAGGACACAGACTGTAGTGGGATGCTGTTTCACCTTGTTTGGGGGCAGGCAAAGGGAGTCAAAATCCAAATAGTCAGTTCTCCTTCCATCACCATATATTTGATCTCTTTTATGTTCATCTACCACCCCTCCCCCACCCTCTTACCTTCTGGTAATCACTAAACTATTGTCTGTGTCTATGAGCTTTTGTGTCTTCATTTGTTTGTCTTGTTCTTTTGTTGTTTTCAGTTTTATATACCACTTATCAGTGAAATCATGTATATGGTGATGGAAGGAGAACTGACTCTGGGTGGTGAACACACAATGTGATATATAGATGATGTATTATGGACTTGTACACCTGAAACCTATGTAATTTCACTAACCATCATCACCCTAATAAACTTTAATTTAAAAAAATCCAGATAGAAGTTGGTGACACAGACCCCCCAGGGCCAGGTCTGCTCATCAGCCCCTGCATGAGAGAAGCTGTGCATCTGCAGGCCCTTGATACTCCCCGCTGATGTTAATTTACTCATTTCTCAGAATCTCCGCAGAAAGGTCAGGGGCTAAGTGAATGATCATGGCTGAGCTAACGCCTCAGCCCCAGCCATCGATTCTCAACCTCAATTTTTGCAAATGTCTCACTATCTTATCCAAATACGTTCAGCCCTTGGAGCCAAGGCTGTTCCTGGCAAAGTTTGTGAAAGGCTGACTTAAAGCGTTGAGGCTTTCAGAAACTGGCATAAAGAAGAGAGGGAGCCAAGCCTGGCTTCCTGGCACATGAACCACCCATGGGGGTGCTGCCCTGGGGAGGAGTGTGCATACCAGGGAAGGGGGACTCCCCAGTTTCACAGGAGCTCAGAACGTCTCACCTTAGTCCCTGGATCAGTGGTTCAGTGGTTCTCAGCTTCCAGGATACATAGAATCACCTGGAAACCATGCAGGTTCTGGGGTCCTGGCCTCAGAGAGTCTGATTCTATAGATGTGGTCAACGACTCGAGAATCTGCACATGACCAAGGTCCCCAAAGAGCCTTGATGAGAGGGGTCCTTAGACCCTTGCTGTGCACAGTGTGTTTGGTGGACTGTCACCAATGACATCACTAGATAACTTGTTAGAAACGCAGCATTTCAGGCTGCACCCCAGGCCTACAGAACCAGAGCCCACATTTAACAGGCTCCTCCATGATTCTTGTGCACAAGAAGTTTGACAAGTGCTGACTTGGGCCACACTGTGGGCCTCTGGGCCCTTCTCTGCTGCCTGACTTGCCCTGACTCTGTATGTGCACACACCCCCTACACCTCTACTTCCCTAGGGGATTCTTCCACCCAGGAATAAACACAACGGTTCTCCTGGATCCAATCTCACAGGGAGACACGCACACACTTACATCTAACTATCAGGTCTGATGTCAGAGGGCTGTGTTCTTGCACAGTGCTAACCTCGGCACAGCACATCTGTGGGCAAGAGGATCAGGACTGAAAAAAAATGGAGGCTGCAGGCTTGCTGCCTGCTCACACGTTTCAGCACAGAAAACAACCATCACTAATTCAGCCTACATTTGCTCAGCACCTGCTCTGGGCCAGGTCCCGGGGTAATGATGGATGCCATTCAGATAATGCCCTTGGGTTGATCAAATACGTTTACAAGCGTTCTCTCACTGAATTCCACATGCATCAGAGACACGGCAGGCTTGTGATACAGAGAGCAGGATTCCCATTTTACAAGTGATGAAACTGAGGTGCGAAGAAGCTAAGGAACTTGCCCATGATTAAGAAACAGTATTCAAGGGCCAGCCAAGCAGCTCAGTTGGTTAATGGTAGGCTTGGGAACGTGAGCTCTGAGCAGCAGGGCCGCCGGTTCAGTTCCCACATGGGCCAGTGATGCTGCGCCCTCTACAGCTAAGATGGTGAACAACAGCTCGACCTGGAGCTGGGCTGCCGTGATTCGTTGGCAATGGCATAGGCTGCAGTGGAGCTGCAGTGAAGCTGCAGTGGGCTGCCGTGAGCTACCATGAGTGGCTGGCAGCTGGCGTGAGCTGCCAAGAGCGGCCGTCCAATGGCTGGTGACCAATCTGCCTCAGCCAGGAAGAGCGCAATGATCACACCAACATGGGCCAGTGAAGCGATGTCCTCCACAACTAGACTGAAAAACAAAAGGACAGCAACTTGTCTGTTCCCCTTCCCCAATTCCCCCAACGTTGTACCCCTCCCCTAATTTCCCAATAAAATCTTTAAAAAAAAAAAAAAAGGAATAGCTTTCAAACTGGGGTCCCCAGTAGGCCTGATTTTGGATGCCAGGTCGATACAGTGAAGGGAAAGGAGAAGGTAGTTAAAGGTAGAATAACGGCATTCATGGGATGTACAGTGATTTTGCTATAAACAAAGTTAAAGCATCTCAGCAGAGGATGGTCCCCCAGTGGTGTCTGGGCTACTCCAACACCTGTAATGTCAGGGCATCTGTGGTCATTCCTGTCGGTAAGTTTATGGGCCACATGTTCAATGTTGTCCAACAGAACTACCTGTGATGATGGGCATTTTCTAGACCTGTGCTGTCCCATACTCTCACCACTAGCCCCGTGACACTGTTGAGCCCTTGAGATGTACCTGGTGCAACTGAGGCTGAATTTTTTACTTTAACTTGAATTGAAATTTGAGTAGCCACACGCAGCCAGTGAATACCACAGTGGACAGCCCTGGGTAGAAGGTCACTAGCTCACTGCTCTCTGATCTACTGAATCTGAATAAACTGGAACAAATAGAAAAAGACTAGATGGGAGTAATAGAACTTCTGAAGAAACCCAAAGTGGCTGCTTCATTTGAGAACCTCAGTGTAAAGCCATCTGTTAAAACATGTGTTCTCAATGGGAATAAGAACACTCTCAATGGGGTTAAAGTTTATTCTTGGGGGCGAAAAGAACCTTGCTCTTTATATCTATAAAGTACAGATACACAGAGCAGCAGGTAAACGTTCATGGAGTCAGGAAAAAGTGTCCAAAAATGCTCCTGGGCAGAGAGGGGTGTCAAGAAGTTTTAAAAGATTGAGAAACACTATTAAAGTGAAAAGCCAAGTGTCATCACAACTCAAAAAGGGGCTTTCTGCTCTCACAACCAATGAGATCAAT
Organism: Hipposideros armiger; assembly: GCF_001890085.2. Classification (NCBI taxonomy): domain Eukaryota; kingdom Metazoa; phylum Chordata; class Mammalia; order Chiroptera; family Hipposideridae; genus Hipposideros; species Hipposideros armiger. The sequence goes on from NW_017731381.1 coordinate 2,569,882, forward strand.
TTGTTTCCTGTAAATGGTCATTTAAATATTACCCTGAAGTTATTTCTGCCTTTTCTACCGATGAGGGTCCACTGTGGAGCGCACCATGTTCAGTTGCCACTGAGATTCCATTAGATGGCGCCACTCATTCTGCATTCAAAGCGGCTCTGAGCACACCCATGCTTGTAGCAGCGTTATCACTATAGCTAACACGCAGAGCCCACGTGGCCGCAGGCGATGAATTGGGAGGCAAATGTGGACCAGCCATACAGTGGGATAGCATTCAGCCTCAAAAAGGAGGGAAATGCCAACACATGCCACAATATGGAAGAACCTTGAGGGCATTTTTTTCAATGAAATAAGCCAGACACAAAAGGGCAAATACTGTGTGACTCCATTTATAGGCGGTACTAAGTAGTCCATAGAGGCAAAAAGAAGAATGGTTGTTGCCCGCGGTTGGGGGAGGGGGAAATAGGGAGTCCTTGTTTAATGGGTATAGAGTTTCGTTTTGCAAGATGTAAAGAGTCTTGGAGGTTGGTTGCACAATCATGTAAATGTTCTTAACACTACTGAACTGTATATTTAAAAATGGTTAATATAGTAAATTTTACGTCCTGTGTATTTTATTCCAACAACGACAACAAGAACAAAAAAAAAAGGAAGCAAGAACAAAGCAGTTCTGAAGAGCATCTATGTAAAGGCCGGCTCTTGGAATCACAGGCTACGACTGAGCCACCAACCACGGGTGGGATGACTGCCTGCACTGGACAGAAAGGTACGGTTATGTTTTCCAAAACCAAGATTCAGAAGCTGAGCAGGGCTATGTAGGAGGTCACCTTAAGTTGTGGATTGTTTTATCACTCATCAATGTCAGCATTTACACTTGGAGCAATAACAAAGCACTTCCTGAACACACAAAAATAAAATAAAAGGAAGAAAGTTTGAGAGTGCCAACATAGGAGGACAGTGAGCATGAGGAAGGTTCTGGAGGTAGCGGCATTGGGGCCAGTAGGTTACACAGGGCTGGGGTTGCAGGGAGAGGGGAACTTGAGTGGAGGAGGGGGGGGGAATCTGTCGGTGCTTGTTTTTGCTGCAGGGTCTTCATCATCATCATGACCCTGGGAATTTGAGGGGTCCTCGCTCTGCTCTGCTGACCCCCATCCTTGGTGCAGCTGCTGATCCTTCTGCAACTGTAGCTAATTATAGCATCTTCGCTCGGGTCCAGAAGCAACGACAGTGAACACGAGTGTGACATGCGACAGTTTACAAAACATCTTCACGTATCACCCACGCATCATGAAAGCTCTATGCCCTGGTGAGATTCATATCTCTCTCCTGACAAAGAAACTGAGACTCAGAGCAGTAAAGCTGCCTGTCCAAGGGATACCCAGAAGATAAGATCCCCCAGCTCCAAGTCTCAAGTTATGCATTTGGCATTCCGTGGCCTCATCTGCCCCTGGACTGAGTGGGTCCTCAGTGGCCCCACCTGGTGAGTCCCAAGGATCATCAACAGCCTTGGCTGCTGCTTCAGTCCCCTTTTCTGATGAACACACATGATGATGACACCCTAATAAAGGGACTATTGTTAGAAAGGATTAATTCATTAATGAATATGAGGCCTCTGGAAAGCCAGAGCGTGAGATAAATACCCGTGTTGTCAGCGTTGCCTCTCTGGTGCAGAATGACAAGGACCACAGTCCCCCCATTGTCCATGGATAATAGCTTCGATTTGCTGCAGGGCAGGAGGAAGGAGGCTGGGGATCAACAACGCTGGGTTGTTCACACAGCACAGGCTGGGGAAGGGAGAAGGGGGCTGGGGCTCCAGCCTTCCCAGGCAGCTCTTTGTGTCTTTGCTTCTGAGCTTCTCCCCACACCACCCTGCTGGACACACTCACCCACATGTGCAAGCGCACGCGCGCGCACACACACACACACACACACACGCACATGCACATGCATGCGCGCACGCACACACACACACGCGCGCACACACACGCATGCGCACACACACACACATGCATGTGCACACACGCTCACAAAAACACACACTTAGTCCCACTCTTGTCCTAGAAAGGATTCCTCATAGCGTCCTCTTGTGAAGACAGCAAAGATATGTTACATCTACAAGCAGATGATACACTAAGATTTCTCTCCTGGGGGTGTATTTGCAGTGACCAGTTCACACTTTGTAGACACATTCACGGTGACCAAAGTACCAGGTGGCAAATGTCAGGGCTAACTCGGGCTGCGTATATCCCAGTTTTCTACCGCTGCATTGCTGTCTTGGTCAGCTCGGGCTGCTATCACTGCATATCATAGGCGAGGTGGCTTAAACAATAGACATCTATTTTCTCACAGTTGTGGAGAGTTTGGAGGTCTGAGGTCAGGAGGCCAGCATGGTTGGGTTCTAGTGAGGGCTCTGCTTCTGGCTTTCAGATAGGCTTTCTTAAGTGCATGGAGAGGGAGGGAGAGAGAGGAAGGGAGAGAGAGGGAGAGAAACAGAGAGAAAGTGCTCTGGTATCTCTTCTAGAAGGGCACTAGTCCCATCATGGGAGTCCCACCCTCATCACCTAGTCACCTCCCAAAGGCCCCACTTCCAAATACCAACACATTGCGGGGAAGAGCTTTAACATACAAACTTTTTTTTTGGGGGGGGGGGAGGCACAAACATTCAGTCCATAACAACAGCAAACATTCTAGCACATGATAGCATAAAACAACGAACAATGTATTAGCTCATGGATTCTGTGCATCAGAAATTTGGGCAAGGTGTAGCAGAGATGGCTTGCTCAGCTTCCCAATGTCTGGGGCATCAGCTGGGAAGACCAGAACAGCCGGGATGGTTTGGATGGCTGAGAGCTGGAGCAGGTGGACCTGGAAGAATGCACTTCCAATATGATCTCTCAGTCACATGTCTGGTGCTGGGCTGGGCTGGGCTGGGCTGGGCGAAGGTCAGCCGAGCTGGACTGTCACCTGGAGCACAGACATGTGGCCTTTCCATGGGGTTTGGGGCTCTTCCTGCACATACAGTGGGTTGTGCGAAACAGCATCTCCAGAAGGAACAGTGTCCCAAGAGGTCCCCCCTTAGAAGTCACATCACTCCTGATTTTGTCCAGGGAGAGAAACAGTCACAGCTCAGATTCCAGGGAAGAAAGCACAGGCTCTAGTCTAAGTGAGAGAAACGCCTAAGAATTTGCACCCATGTTTTAAAACCATCATAGGAAAAGAGGTCAGAGTTTGGTACAGGACTTTAGAATTGGGTTTGAGCACCATGGTCTCAGAGGCCAGCCCCCAGTCTCAGTGGCAGCACTCTGGATTATGCCATTCTTTTTTGTTTGTTTAAACTTTATTGGGGAACAATGTGTTTTTTCCAGGACCCATCAGCTCCAAGTCAAGTTGCTGTCCTTCAATCTTAGTTGCAGAGGGCATAAGCTCAGCTCCAAGTCCAGTCGCCATTTTCAATCTTGTTGTGGGAGGCACAGCCCACCATCCCATGCAGGAGTCGAACTGGCAACCTTGTTAAGAGCACGTGCTCTAACCAACTAAGCCATCGGGCTGCCCACTAGCAGCTCAGCTCAAGTCATTGTCTTCAATCTAGTTACAGAGGGCACAGCTCACTGGCCCATGTGGGAATCGAACCGGCAACCCAGTTGCTCAGAGCACACACTCTAACCAACTGAGCTACCCAGCTGCCTGGATTATGCCATTCTTACTCCCTTGAGGCAAAAGAGAAAGGGGTACTCCAAATTTAGGGTCCTTGAGGGATCTAGGTCCAAGCCTTTATTTTATTGGTGAGGAAACTGAGACCGAGAGAGGTCACGTGCTATGCCCTCAGTCACATGGCCACGAAGTGAAGCAGCCAGTGTTCAAAAAGGAGACTCCCAATCCAGTGCTCATGCTGCTCCTTTGCTGCTGGCTGCTACAGGTGCTGAAGATACCAGTTCCTTCCTATCCAGGTAAGGTCTCCATCTTCAGAGCTGGGCAGCCCACTGCAAAGCAAAACCTCCCAGACACCCTCCCTCTAGGGAGATGGGAAAAGAGGGGCTGGCCAGGGGGTGTTTACAGATGGGGGTGCTATGGGTTGACAGGCAAAAATGAGTGGGTCAGCCCACCCCCCACTCCAGAACGGGTCTGTGATGGGCAATTGGATAAACACATTCAGAGCAGGATGTGGTGCAGCCGAGTGTGTGCACATTTTTAAATATACATTTCACATCCATGTGCAGATTCCACTGACATGTGACAAATGTGCAGTGGCCTCCAGGAGCTGTTCTCCAAAGAGGCACTTATTCCATTTGACTCCAGGCAACCAAGCCTCAACAGATGCCAGCAATCAGAGGCCCGGGCTTTGGGAAGCTGACTTCGATTACAGCAGGAAGACCCAAGTTAGACAGCAGAACTTTCTCCAGGACAATAGCTTTTTTTCCAAAAGATTCTTCTGCAGTGTGGTATTTGCAGACTCGGTGCAGATGCAGATAAATAAGTGTGCTCCCTGGAGGTGCAAGGAAGGGGCCCCAACCCCCAGATTTTTCTGGAACACAATGATCCCACAAAGGGCGTGGTCCCGCTGAGCACTTGTGACTTAAATGAAGGCTCAGTGTCTCTTTTTGGAGAGCAGACGGTTTAAAGGAGTGAAATATGAAGACTTGAACTTGAAAAAGCTGAGAACTGAGGCCCTGCCAACATTTTCCAAACTAACCTGTGAGGCAGGAAAGGGCTCACTGTTGTTTAAATAAGTTACCTGCCGTGCATGAGGCACTTTTTTCCGTCTGCTTCTTTCATTTGCAGGGGAGGGGAATAACACCATTACTGAGATATAATTAACATACTATATAATTCACCTACTTAAAGTGTACAAGTCAATAAGCTTGAGTATATTCATAGAGTTGTGCAACCATCATCACAGTTTTAGAACATTTTCTCTCTCCAAAAAGGAACCCCATACGTGTTAGCAACCACCTTCCAAACCCCGCCTCTTCCCCAGCCCCTGGCAACCACTCATCTACTTTCTGTCTCTATAGATTTGCCTATTCTGGACATTTCATATAAATGGAGTCACATAATATAGAGTCTTAGGGACTCGCTCTTTTCACTGAGCATGTTTTCAAGGTTCATCCATGTTGTAGTATGTATCAGAATTTCATCCTTACTAATTGCCAAATAATAGGGCTTTGCATAGATATAGCACATTTTATTCATTCATTCATCAGCTGATGGATGCATGGGTCGTTTCCCCTTCTGGGTTAGTATGAATAATGCTGCTGTGAACATTCACGAACGAATTTTTCATGGATGTATGTTTTCATTTCTCTTGGGTATACGAGGTCAGACAATTAAGGTTGCGAACTCATCCTAGAAAAAGTACTACATACCTTACTGCTGAATATCACTATGGTCACCTTCCAAGTACTCCCGTTGGAAAGCTATGCACTGATGCCAGCGCCTAATCCACCCTTCAAAGCAATTTTGGAACTCTTTTTCTGGAATGGCCATCAGAGCTGTGGTCATATTACCCTTGATGTCCTGAATGTCATCAAAATGTCTTCCTTTCAATATTTCCTTTATCTTTGGGTAAAGAAAGAAGTCATTGGGGGCCAGAACAGGTGAGTAGGGAGGGTGTTCCAATACAGTTATTTGTTTACTGGCTAAAAACTCCCTCACAGACAGCACCGTGGGAGCTGGTGCATTGTTGTGATACAAGAGCCATGAATAGGTGGCAAAAAGTTCAGGTCGTCTAACTTTTTCACGCAGCCTTTTCAGCATTTCCAAATAGCAAACTTGGTTAACTGTCCAGTTGGTACAAATTCATAATGAATAATCCCTCTGATATCAAAAAAGGTTAGCAACACCGTTGAAACAAGTTTGCGAACATAATTGTCAGACCTCATATACTTAGGAGTGGAGTTGCTGGATCATACGGTAACTCTACATTTAACTTTTGGAGGAACTCTCAAACTGTTTTCCGAAGCAGCTGCACCACTTTAAATTCATACCAGCAGTGTACAAAGCTTCCAACTTCTCCACATCCTCACCAATACTTGTTATTATCTGTCTTTATGATCAAAGCCATCCTAGTAGGTGTGCAGGCACTTTCCTTATAGGATCTCATTTAATCCTCGCAACATTACTATGAGAGCAAGTACCACCATCCCATGTCACAGATCACAGACCTGAGCCTCAAAGAAGTCAATTCACTTGCCCGCCAAAGGTGGCACCACTGAGAAAGGGGAGTGAAGACTGCTGCCAGGGAGGACATTTCTCCCACTGTCCGGGAGCCCAGCCCACCCTCTCAGGCCAGTTATATCACCCTACAGTCAACTTCTGCAGGTTTCTCTTTGTATTGCAAATGGTACTCATCGCTGAGATATTCAGGAATGGAAGCAACTGAACATTGTCTCCAAACTGGCCTTCCTCACTTGAGCCCTGAGACTCACCATCCCTTTCTGGTTGTCTGCATTCCTTCTTCTCAGGGTGGGTGGGAGCCCAGGCACCCAGGAAAAAAAAAAACCAGCATGCCTCTCTGTCCCCGCCCCTCCATGTGTTTGGTGGATTCCCAGCTCCAGTAACCACTGGGCTGGCGGTAACACAGTGGCCTTTCCACCCACCTACTGGACCACATGAGACTCTTGGCTGGCCCATTAGCGGCACTAGGGACCCCCCCACCCCGCATCAGGCTCATGGAAAGTCTTTCTTTAGTTCCAGAAATTATAACAACCCTGACGCTAAACAACCTAGCTCCTCCTAAATCACCCCCGAAGGTGGGACCTTGGTGTTGACGTGTACCACACAGCGTCACGGAGGCCAGGGACCTGCCCACCAGCCCCCCATCTCCCCTCGGTCCTCCCCCTCCCCCAGCCACACAGGGAGATGGATGAGGCCAGGGAGCCGTCAGGTGTGTCGTATTTCTGCAATGCCCATGGTTCCTTACTCTCCCTCCATTGTTCTCTGATGTATGACAAAACTCCCAATTTGTCAAACGCTTAACAGCAGTCAGGATAATCTATTCGCAACACATTCGCAGAGCTTTTCATTTTGCACAACTGTCACCGAGAACAGTTTATGAATTTTCCATCATGAGGCATCCAAGAGGATGGAAGAAAAAGAGAAAGAAAAACCACCCCATCACAACCTGCTTCTCCTGTGAGTCACAGTCTTAACTCATTAGAGGGGAAGAAATGCTGCTTCTGGGAACCCCTCCACCCCCATTTTATTATTTACAAAATCGTACTCTTCACTTAAGCCCGTTTTCTGTGCAGCCATCTCTGAGTGCTTTGGTGTCTGTGTCAAATCCCCCCTTATGATATATAAATGAAAATCAGGCAGTGCCTTCCTCCTGAGGGACCTCGAATTTAGAGCTCAAAAAAAAGGGGCTCAAGAGTCAAAAGCCCTCTATATCCCCGGCCGACCTTCAGCAGGCTCGAATGCAATCCTCAGAAGCTTCGAGCTTAAAAACCATGTACACCGACTCATCTGTCATAGCAAAACTCTAGAATCAACCCCAATTCCTGGAAAGAAGGGATCAGTTAAATAAATTATGATAATGGGACATGGAGTGTCACTGAAATCATGTTTCTGTGGCATGGGCATATGGTCAGGATGCAATGTTAACTAACGCAAGTTTCAAAACTCTGCGACTGTATGATTCCAAGTGAGTAAATATATGCATGGATAAGTATGCATAGGGGAAAAAAAGGACAGATGGAAAGACACCCTAAATTCTAAAACTCAAGAGATTTTACGAAAATATTTATTTTCATATATTTCCCACGTTTTCTTCAGGGAAGAAAAAAGTTAGTTTTCAAAATAAGATTTTTCTTTTTAATTGGTTGTGCTCAATGCGGTCTGTTCTCGTGCTCTTCCTAAAACTTTAAACTCTGCAGAAAGCAGCCAGTTGTACAGTAAACAGAATTTACAGCCCAATGGCTTTCTGACAGTGAGCGCTTTTTCATTCACGCTGGGTGACGCCATACTGAAGAGCAGCTGTCCATATGATTTTAATCACAGTAGCTTTTGAAACCACAACCCACTTTCTCCCTTATTTTATTCATTAAAAAGCTGTCTCTTGAAGCTAATGAGGAAATTCTTCAAGGGCTGGGACCTAGGAGGTGCTGAATCACGGGGCAAATAGCCCATTAAATCCATACTAGTCACAGCCCTTTGAAGGCTAGCACAGCTCAGATAACTTGAAAGGCCCCCTGAGGGCCCTGGTGGAGCTGTGGTTATCTTATCGTATGTAAATGTAAACCAATGCCTAACAAGAAACGATTATTTGCAAATACCTTAGCTATGATCTAAGCCTCAGTTCTAATTTGAGGTGTAACACAGTGATCACTTTAGCAAGAGCCCGGAGGCTAAGATTAACCTTTACAGGAAAATTCTACACAGGGTTGAGATTTTCCAAGAAACTAAGATGCTAGGAGCTACTCAAAATTTCAACTGTAGGAGCTGAACAGTACGTTTCAACACCAAATCCATCTGTCTTTTCCTTTTACTATTTGTCCTCTTTTATCTTCTTTCCCTACCCACCTTGGAGTCTTGAGCTATTTCTTTAACAATGCTTTTAGAACGCGCTCTCAAACTGCTGGCCTTAAGTCCATCATAACCACTTGAAGGTGAAAGGAAAGGAAAAATACATATATACATACATACATACATACATACTAACCCTATCCCATGGGTATTCATTTGTTGTGCTGCCGTAACAAAAAACTATGGGCTGGGTGTCTTAAACAACAGAAATGTATTGTTTCTGCTGTTCTGGAGGTCAGAAAGCCAAGATCAAGGTATCTGCAGAGTTGGTTCTTTCTGAGGGCTGTGAGAGAATCCGTTCCATGACTCTTGATGCTTCCAATGGTTTGTTGGCAATCTTTGGTGTTCCTTGGCTTGTAGAAGCAACACCCAATCTCTTCCTTCATTTTCACATGGTGTTCTCCTTGTGTGCATGGGTCTAAATTTCCCCTTTTTATAGAGCTACCACTCACCTTGGATTAGCGCCCTAATGACGTCATCTTAATTACATCGCCAAGTTCCTATTTGCAAAGAAGGCCTTATTCTGATATCCTGGGGCTTAGGACTTCGACATATGCATTTGTGGGAACACAGTTCAGCCCATGACACCTTATAACCATCCAACCCAGCCATGCCCCAACGAGGATGCTGAGCTCTGCTTCAGAAAACTACACTCCGCCCACCCCCCCCAGACTGACAGATGGCTTCCCCATCTCCCTCGTCACCCTCCCCCCTGTTTTCCACTGCTGCTCTTACAAACTTCCACCATGCTCCTGAGTCCTTGTCTATCGCTCCAACTTTAGGGGACGATTTTACCACCTACTTCATAGAAGCAAAAGGAGGCCATTGCGCAGGACTATTCTGACCACCCTGCCGCGAAGCCTTCTGCATCCTTCTTAACCCTTTCTGCTCTGTCATTATGTCAGGGACATTCCTCCTCCTGGGCTCTGGGTCCCTCCCCCATCTGCCAGCCTCCTCAGGGCCTTTAATCACATCAGTTACCCCTCTCGCTTCTATCTTCAACCTCTCTCTCTCCACTGGCTTCCTCCTATCAGCATTTAAACTTGCCCAAGGCTTTCCTGCTGTAAAAAGCAACATCTCTTACCTCCATGTCCCTTTCATAGGCACACTTATTGAAAGTGTGAAATACAGTGATCTCTACTTTTCTTGTCCTTTACTCATACCATCTGACTTCTGCCCTCACCTGTATATTGGAAATTCTCCTGCCATGGACCGCTTATTGCTAAAGGAAGGGTTTCTTTTAGTCCTTTTCTAAAGGGACCACTCAGCAAGTGTGGAAAGCCATGACCACCCTCTCCCTTAAATATGCAATTCCTTGGCTTCTGAGTGACCCCACCACTCCCCGGTTCTCCTTGGATCCCTTTGCTGGCCCCTCATCCCCTGCCCATATGTTCAATCTTTATATTGGTGTTGTACACGAGATCTTTCTCCTCCTCCTTACGATCTCATCTATTACTGTGACTTAAATTACTATCCCTATGCTGGTGCTCTAGTCTATATTCCCAGCCTGCTTCTTTCTCCGGATTCCCAGCTGTCCATATGCCTCCACACCATTACATCCCCCAAGGTCCACACCCAGTGACAGTCAGGAAAGAAGACAGTCAGAGGGTTCTAGACAGAGTAATGGGTTGATATGGACTCCGGAGGGCAAAGATCCCTTTGGCAGAGGGAAGAAAACCAGAGGTGACATCAGGGCTAAGGGACAGTTAGCGAAATACCTTGACACTTCTTTGAGAAGGACTTTCGAATCCAAATTCCCTTGAGTCCTTGCTACCCTTTCTTCACACCTGTATCTTAAAGAACAGGAAACTCCTTGACATGAATTAAATTCGAATACGCTTCTACCCTAGAAAATATATTCTTCCTCCGCCAGCGCTCTGGCATATGGAGACCATCCAGTGAAAATCATGGCTATGTCATCAAGTGGCATAATGCTAGCTCTGGAGTGGTTATCACTTTTTCTATGTAGACGTACAAATCTAAGGGAGGCGTCCATACTAAATTGTGCCTCCCGTTGCCCACACAGCTTGGTCCTTGACTCCGCCGCTGGATGGAATTACAATCGCTAGTAGCTGGGAATTAAAAAGAAGCCAGTGTAGAGCAATAGATGTCAAAATAAAAAACAAGATTAGCCACATAAAGGCTCGTGGCTTCAAGATGTATGTTAGTCTACGGGGGGGGAAAAAAGTATTTTATATGAGATGGCCTCACATCATTATTAATCAAACAAAAACATGAACAAAGGCATGGATCTTAGAGAACACGTAGTCCAACACCTTCGCTTCACAAACAAGGAAACTGAGTCCCCAAGAGGAGAGTGGTTAACCTTCCTCAAGGTTAAACTCTATGGAATGGGGGGACATGGTGAAAGAATTTGGTACTTATTACATGAGTACATGAGAGGCCTGGAAACCATGGCTACATTCCGAGGGAGCCTTTGAGTTATCAGAATTTTTGCAGAGGGCATCAACATCCTACCCAGCAGGACCTCTGGCACGCTCACCTCGTCCAGGTGTTTCTTCTGGAACTCCTCGTCCTAGCCAACGCCACACCACCTCACAGAAGGCCCCTTGATCCTCCTGGATTCTGCATGGTAGACTCGTGCCACTTCTTGCCTCACCTCTTCCCTCAGACTAACCTCAGCCCCACTTGCTCTGCTAGAATCTTCCTTTCTGTTTTCTCCCTCCTTCTGTTCCACCATAACCAGACTCACCAAGAAGCATTTCGCTCACCCATCTGGACTCCAAGGAGCTCAGCAAAGGGCCCTGAGCTCATGGCCCTGGCCAACTTTACCCAGCTCCACAAACAGACCTGAATGAGAAATGATGGTTGTTTGCAACCCTTATCACAGCACACGAAGAGCGAAGGAAAAAAAAAAATGCAACACCAATTGATAATGTTTCAGCTAGAATGAAGCCATGACTTGTGCCACGCATTATGCTAGGTGCTGGAATTAACAGGGTCTCCTTTAACTTAATCTCCCAGCCTTTCATAGAATCCTGCTCTATGAAATCTGCACAGGGGCCAAAAGGAAATAAGGCATTATTTATAATAATTGGCTCGCCATTAACCATTCACTTGGCAGTGCCTAGAATAACATGATGGGCCTTTATGCTATTCACAGCCTATAAAAAAGTAGTTCTGTTGTGATTCAACATACAGTAATCTCCATTTTAAGAGGACAATAGAAACACTCAGCCATTATTCATCCTGGAACCTTAAACAGCAGAGAATTCCTTTATCAGGAACATAAGGTTAGAACACATGAGTTATTAATATTGCAAGTAGCCCAATGCATTCGTCGAGGTGCTTAAACTATCGCAAACACAGATGATTTTAAAAAGTCACATCTCGTAAAAGGCTGGGGCCAAACAGCACTTGGAGAGACCTGTGCAAAAATGCACAAACTCTTCAGAGTCTGTATCCCCAACTCGCTGAGTTCTGAATCTTCAATAACTCAGATTTCTGAGGGAGAGACGTGACAAGAGCCGCACATCAGCGTTAATTAAAAATCATTAGTGGTCCATGCATAACACGTTTGGTATTTAGTTAATTGTTCATTCACATATTCAGCACCACGTTCCACAAAGGATCTGAGACAGCCTACAGGAAGAACATGATACAAGAATAATGTAAATAAGAGTAAAGGGGCAGGGAGAGCATTGAGCTGGCTGTGACAGCCATGGCAAGCAGCACACTCCGGAGCTGACCATAAGTCAAGGTTCAGATTTGACTGGAAGCGGCCTGGCAGACAAAGTCAAAATAGACCGAGTCAGTTCTAGAACTCCCTTTGGCAAGAACTGCTGAGCATTTGTCTTTCAAAAGAGGGTGCAAAGATGAACCCTGACACAGCAGCCCCACAGATAACTACGAAAATGGCAAGTCCATTCAGTTGTCATGAGATGGCAGGGACCAGTGTGTGTGGGAAAGAATTTGAGTTCTAGAGCTGAAAGTCCTTCTTATAGGTCTAGCTGAGCTCTTAATTGCTCTGTGGCCCTGGAGAAGATCCTTAACTTCTCTGAGGCACATTCTTACTATTCACAAACTAGAGGTTTTAAAATATATGTATTTTTTATATTTGCTAAGTCATGTCAGAGAGAGAGAGAGAGAGAGAGANAGAGAGAGAGAGAGAGAGAGAGAGAGAGAGAGAGAGAGAGAGAGAGAAAAGAAATGATAAGGTAGGTGAACAGGAAATGAAATAAAACATACAAATCATGCAGCACAGTTCCTGGCACTTGAAACACGCGAGATCCTTTCCCAGAATAACTTTTTTTAGGCTTTCATTCTCTCTGTGAAATTAATCTGGTAGTAGGAGTACAGCAGCCTGTTTGTTCATGTGGGCGGCTGTTTCAGTTTCCCTCCCCTCCCCTCCCCTCTGCCCCTCCCACTCTCTCTTGCCCCTCCCACTCTCTCTGCCCCTCCCACTCTCTCTTCCCCATCACCCCCACAGGCAGCTGAAGCTGCATCTCAATTTCAGAATGCTAGCCTGAAAAAGAGAACAGGAACCCAAGGATGGGCCGGCCTACAGAGGTCAGAGCATTGTTAGAAGCAGCGAGTGGTGATGGGCACAAGACCCAGTACCCTATGTGGGGAAAGAGAGAGTCAACTTGGAAATGAGTTAAATACTGACTGATAATCATTGGCCGCTTATGAGGAAGAACCATCTAATACTGACCTGTGTCGACGTGTGATAGGTCTACGTGGAACACTCATTCACAAATACTCAATACCTATCCATTCTCATCTTGATGAATACTTGGGAGGAAATGCAAGAGCCGCGATCTTGGCATGAAACACTTTCAGGCTTCAGCTAACTAGATGTGCCTCCCTATTGGGTTTTCATGTTCTTAGTAACCATGTTTTCTAACCCAAACATGAAAAAAAAAGAAAATCACCAGGGCTTACAAATTGAATTACTTGTTGCACATTTTGGGAATCATCTAGTTTAAAGAAAAAAATTATGGCAAGTTGAAGCTGTCTTGGAAATCTGGGGTCATGTGGTCACGGCACTGAGCAAGTCCTACACGGGGTATCCTCATTTTTCAAATGACTGTCCTTATCTTTGGGCTCAGCTGAGAAGAAGCCTCTCCTCGGCGTTCCCTTTGAACTTGCACAAACCTCCATTCCATCACTCATGAACCTCTGTATCTTTTCATCTTGGTTTATTTTATTTTGCTTTTTTAATCTGGATCATAACCATATTGCTTGAGCCAAAGCCTGGGATGACCTGCACATCTTAACATAGTTTTCTTCACGCTGAAACTATCAAAGCCTCACCCATTTTTATAGTGTTTCATCCTATGTTTGTCATAAAAAAAAGCACACGTGCGGTAGACAGACTCAGTTTTCTCATCTGAATAGACCACGTGTTTCTGAATTCAGAACTACATACTAGTGTAAAACAAAGGGTCTTTTTACCTACCTTTCAGTCCACATCTCCTCAGGCTTCCTAAGATAATTCCCCCTCCTGTGGTTGGGGAAAAAGTTGTAATTTTCAGGCCTACTTCCAGTGCTATGGGGTCGTTTTGGTTTTCTGGTTTCTGCCTTTTATTTATGTATGTTTTAATGCCTTCCCTAACATGGTGGTTGCAAGCTGGGGCAGTCTGTTTCAGAGACAAAAGAATTCAAGTCAGAAGTTCCAGTCTGAGCTCCTTTGATTGGTTTTCAAGGGTGATGAATAATGAATGGGGGACATTTTGTCATTTGCTCAAATATTAGAAAGGCTTGTCTTTCCTTGGGCACAGGTACACTGTGTAAGCAAGGTACCATCCACCCAGGCTACCTGAGGGAGCCATGAAAGAACAGGTCAGTCATTTGCAGAAAGAAACCTAACATCCCTAAGAGACATCACAGTTCCCAAAAAAACCTGGACATCAGCAAGACAGCCAGCGTGGAGAAGAAAGGTGGATGGGAGGGCAATGGGAACAGAACACAGATGGCTCCTGAGGCCTCCACTTCTGGGATTTTAATAATCTTCCTGGATTCATAGGGGAAGTTATGCAGGAGCTGAGGGAAGGTGAGACGGCTATGAGTCTCACACACACACACAAAAGCTCCTGGGTGGAATACAGAACACGACAGTAAAAAAGGGACTAACCCTTTTTTTTTTTTCCAATTGTGGTAGCACAGCCTCTGTAGCTTACCTGTCTAGCACTGTTGCTCTGATCCATATAAGACATGAGTCACCTACTTAATCAGCTCCATTCAGTCCATTATCCCTATAGCTAAGAACTCTCTCCCAGAAATTGGCAAATTATCCTTCCATATACTTAGTTTCAATATGGCTACTTCCTTCCTCTTTTTCTTTCTTCCTTCCTGCCTCCCTCTCTCCATCTTTCCCTGTCTCCCATCCTCCCATCCATCCATCCATCCATCCATCCTATGTCTATCTAAAGATATATTGAACATCTATTTTATGCTAAGTCCTAGTCTAAGCACTTAATATATATTACCTCATTAAGTTTTAACAACACTCTAGAAGCCATCTCTTAATATTCATTACTAATATAAAAAATTTAAGAGGTTGAGTACCTTGCCCAAGCGTCAGCAAAATATGGCCCGTGGGGCAAATCCAACTGATTTTTGTAAATAAAGTTTAACTGGAACACACACAGCCATGCCCACTGTTTATGTATGCTGCAATTTTAGCAGAGTTGAGTAATTACAGCAGAGATCATGTGGTCCACAAAGCCTAAAATATTTACTACCTGGCCCTTTACAGAAAAAGGTTATAGCCCCATGGTCTGTCCCAGTAACACTTAGCAAGAAGGCACAAGAGCTACAGATTCCAACCCAGATCCATGTGCCTCAAAAGGCCGCATTTTTCAATGCTGTGCCATAGAACAGAAGCATCTGAGCTTGGTCTATGTGACTCCCAAGCACCTAAGGTGAGCTGGCCAGGCTAGGTTTATGGTCATGATAGCAGAACTGACCTATATTACTCAGGAAGTTTCCAACCACTGTCGAGGACCCTCTTCATTAGTGAGAAAACTTTTGTTTTTCCTGGTGAAATAATTATAGAGATGAGTGTTGATGCATGTTTTGACTTTGCTGCAAAACTAGTTCTGTCTTCTCCAGTTTAAGTAATTACATTTGTTTCTAAATAAAGGAAATACAACTATAGCTGTCAAAGAATGCATACATCCCTTCACTGCATTTATGGTGTGCTAGGTAAAATAGAAGTTAAAGCAATTATGACATTCTAGGGAGAGATATTACAAAGTATAGCATCCAAGTAGGCGAGTGCAACTGAGCACCTTGTAAGCCAGAAGACAACAGGGGGACAATGTGGCTGAATGGAAATGGAAATTTCCACACAATGGAATTGAGTTTCCAAATAGCCTTTGCTGTCATGGTGTCCTCACAATTGCTTGTTGTAAAGTGTTTTCTAACGTTCCCTGGCTTGAGGGATATGCTCTGTTGTTCCTGGTGCAGAGACAGATTTTTCTGGGGCCGTGGGATGTTTCACTCGGTATTCTGAGTGCAAAGATATCCCTCATGACAAAGCAAGCAGCTTAGGAAGCAAACAGGGACTTCAGGTTGACACATTAGTTCTCAAGAACAGGGAGATGTTAGAATCCAGAAAAGGGCAGGAATTGTGAGAAGGAAACCAGCCTGGCCATAGGCCAAGGATCCAAAGGACACAGGGACCCAGGCATGATTCAAAACAGCCGTTGCTGAGCACCTGCCCTACTAGGCAGGAAAAAGATGTTTTTGGCATTGGATTTCCCAGCTATACACAGACCCAGCTGTAATAGGCATATAACGCCCTCACCTGAAGATGTCAACATCCTAATTCTGAGAACCTGTGAATGCGTTACCTTACATGGCAAACAACAACAACAAAACTTTGCAGACATGATCTTGCAGACAAGGATCTTGAGAAGGAGCTATCATCCTTAATTAGCGGGGTGGGCTCAATGGAATCATGAGGGTCTTTATCACTGAAAGAGGGAGGCAGGAGAGTCAGTCCGATACTCCACTGCTTTGAAGGTGGAGGAAGGGGCCATGAGTCAAAGGGATGCAGGAAGCCTCTAGAAACTGGAACAGGCCAGGGAAGGGATTCTCCTCAGAGGGAGAACAGCCTGGTCCACACCTAAATTTTAGCCCCATGAAACACATTTCAGATTTCTGACCTCCAAACGGTCAAAGGATACTTTGTAACCACAAAATAACGAGTGTTGTTTTAAGCCATGAAGTGTGTGATCATTTGTTAACAGCAGGAATGAGAAACTAATACATCACCCAAGACTGGGAGATGGGGAGAGGGAAAAGCCACACACCACCCTCCACCCACCCTCCAGGAGGAGCTGTCACAATCAGGCATGACTTCAGGTCCCCATCAAGCAGCTGAAGACGGTCCAGGCCAGCATGGTAATAATGGTAATAATTCATTCTCTAATTCCCTACTCTGATGTGGCGTGACTCAGAGCATAAAGGCAATTGGGAAAATCCCTTCGTTTTCAACACTTAACTTCATTCAGTGAACTTTAATTTGAAAACCTACATTATTTACCCACAAATCTTTATGTAAGTGTCTGCATACAGGGAACGAAATAGAAATACTTGTTGGGCAGATGGCATGAACACAAAGGGTGTTAGAGATTGGGAAGCATTTGCCATGTGGCCCTGTGTGAATTCGCACGTGGTGGCTATCAAGAATGATGTTCGTGGGTCAGTATGAATGACCTCAGGACGATGGGAACAACCACGTGTGGAGCTCAACACCACAGATACTCTCCGAGTGACCGAAGTGCTACCTGTCATGGTGAGTGGTGCCGTGGAAGAGAGCTTGTTCGCAAGGCCTCCTTCACTTGGGCATGATGGTGTGCTGAGACTCGCACCCCAGGCACCATTACCGAATGAGAAAACTCCTTAATACGAATGCATGCATGATAATAAACTTTAGGAAGTTACACTTAGAAGTCTATTGAAAATACATAGATGCATGTGTCCCCAGATGAGAGATGATAACTATGTAAATACAATTTGAAATAACCACTTTATAGCGTAGAGAATTTCAATATGAAGAAGTGCTTTAAATTCCATGTCATGGTTAATTTTATTCCTGAAATCTATGAACAAAAGGAAAAGTTTATGAAAAATGGATATGTTTGAAGCTGAAATTCATGAACAAGGAATTGAAAAATATAACAGACAACAACAATATGCTGCATCTCAACATTTATGAGGCTTTGATATCCATATTTTCCTCTGATGTGCAATTATACGAACTTATAATCCTTGAAAAATTGTTATTATTTTTGTTGCTAGAATTGCTTGTAATAAGAATAACAGATATGTTTAGAAATATGCCTGGGTGATTACACTTGAACAAACATCACAGTAATAACTCTTATTTTTGGAAATGCTAGGATTCTGGAATTACACATCAAATTAATAACTTCTCTGTCTGAGAGTCTTGGGTGTTGCTTTGTTTTTTCTTTTTATTTTAAGACCAGATAAGAATCCAACTTTCAGGCAATGGATACTGAATTCTAGATCTACAATAGTTGTTAGAACGCGATCCAAACGGACCTCAAAACACCTGCTGAATAAAACCTGTGCGTTGTCAGCTGGGATCATCCCCAAGGAATCTGCAGGCTGAATGTCGACATTGAATTTTTAAGGACTTGTATACAATTCAGGTATATATGACTCATAAAAATTAATTATTAACCACTAGACGATGAGGATTCTTCCTTTGGCTTTTAAGGAAAGTTCTTGAGTTAATGTTGAACATGTCCCTCAAAATTGGTACTTGTGAAGATAATAGTAGTTGAGTGACGGTTCAATAATATTAGGCCACATTAACCTTGAACTTGGTTACCCTCATACATACAACCAAGAAATCCTGGGGAGGAGCTGTGAGTCCTCAGTTTATTGTGGCCACATGGAGGGTGCCTCAGCCTGGGCATTCTTTTGTAATTTCAAAGGAAGGCGAAAGTCTCAAGTGGGGAAGGACTGAGCCACAATTAATATGATTTAGATTTAGTACCATGAAACAATTCAGACCAGCTACATTTAAGTTATATAACCTTTATGCTGTGTTACAAACTGTTCTTTCTGCTACACTTCAAACAGATGGACAGAAACATCTTACAGAAAAATACCAACGTGTGGGTATATGTGATAAAACTGTGCAAGGGAGAAGCAAGCGTTTAGTGAGGGGAGTGCTGTAATCACCATTGGCTTTAGGAATGCACAGGTAGGGTTTTTAAATGGAGCTCAGTGATGGGAATGGTGGTGAGGCGTATGAGTCCCAGCACCCATCCCAGGATGTGCAGATCCGATGGCCTGTGAAAATGTCATCGTGAGGACTCTCTTGTATTCTTTCAGGAACCTAATGGTATTGACGTGCAGGATAAAAAGTAATGCTTTCACCTTCAGGGAAGATGGCGGCCCTGACTTGGGGGGAGATAGAACAGAGAGCATCTAGCTGTAGTTTAGGTCTCAAACACTAGCTCACATGAGCCCAGTCTGTGGGATCCCACTCCGAGACTTTCTGATTCAGTAGGTTCAGAGTGGGGCCTAAGAATCTGCATTTCTAGCAAGTTCCCAGGTGGTGATTATACTGGTGGTCTGAGGGCTACACTTTGGGAATCACTGGCCTAGGTGTTCTCCTCAGAAGCCAGAGTGATCTGCCCCTGCTCTCCTCTCACTGGGCTTAAAATCCAAGGTCCGAACAATGGCCTGTGAGGTTCTCTGTGGTCTGGGTCCTGGTGACCTTCCTGGCATCATCTCCTGCTACTCTTCCTGTCTCTGGCTCCACTCCAGGCTCACTGTCCTTCTGTTGTGCCTTAAACATGCCAAGTTAGTTCCCGCCTCGCATCTTTTGCAACTGCTGTCCCCTTAACTCAAAATGCTCTTCCCACAAAACTTCAAATGGCCTCCTACCCCACTGCGTTCAGTTCTCAATTCAGAGAGGCCTTCCATAACCATCCGATTTCAAATTGTCCCTTCTCCATCCAGTCACCTCCTCATCACTTTCTATCCCCTTCCATGGTTTAATTTCTTCACCTCACTTTCACCTGGAAAAACAATATTTCTTTTCTAATAGCCTGTCTCTTCTAAGACCATGAACTCTGTTTGGTTCATTGCTCTATTCCCAGTGCATACATGAGCAGCTGATACATAAAGAGGCATCCAACACGTTTGTTCAATGAAAGGATGAATGACTGATGGAATAAATGACCGGAAGAAAGAGCAACTGCAAATAAACCAGCCTCTAAGCTGAAAATGTTAATGGGGTAAAGGTATAAGCTTTTAAAGCCAAACCTGGGTCTAGAGAAACAATCTATAAATAAAAGTGTGCATTGCATAATAAAAGTTGTTAGGCAGAAGGTAGGTTAAATTGTATCCACTCAGAAGAGTTGATTGTGCACAACTCTTCCCAACCCCACATTCAGTGACTTCACACCCATAGCTTAAAATCAGCCACAGTAGGAATATTTACACCAAAGAAATTGGCAAACACTACAGATAAAGGCTTCTGGTTTTGTCAGGGGGCCTGTTTATCAGAATATCACTGGTCCACAGAGAAACACGTTTCAGTACTCAGTTTGATAGCCACGCCATGGACCTGTCATCAGATGAGCCGGTTACCAGTTGAAGGAGGTAAAATGGGACATCCGGGTAGAATAAACTGGGGTAGGCTGTTCTGGGATGTCCATCCATTGGGGTGAACATCTGCTCAGCATGAGTAGTTCAAACCTAAAACAGGTGCAAATGGGGACGTGGGCTTTTTGTGTGATACCCACACTTCCTTCAGCTCCACAGGCACAGGGGAAGCCGCGCCCATCCGTGATCTAGGGTTGGAATGTAAGACTCAGGGTCTTGCTAATGAGCCCGAAAGGCAGACCCACCAATGGATTTTCGGTAATCACTCTCTTACTTACAATTTGCCTTTAAAAAAAAAACAAGATACAAAATAGTACGGGCCCAAACATGAGTATAAGTAAATAAAATACATACCCATGGCCACAAGTGACAGAATGCAATAAGCACCACTGAAATTTTTTACTACAGGTAGTTACAGGGTTTATTCTTTATCTAAACATTTTTTTTTTTGCTTGCATGTTAGTCACATTTTCTCATCAATTAAAAAAGAAAATCCATACTATATATATAGGTTGGATTTAAGTTTTCTATTCTGTTTGTAAACTATTTTCTCCCACACCAGAAAGAAGATATATACGAAATACCCACAAATGATTAAGGAATTAAAATGGTGGGGCTTATTTAAATACCATGTAAAGAAAGTCCAGGGAAAAAACAAAATCTCTTGTAACAAAGATTGCCATGGCAGCTTAATTATAAGGCTTCAGGCAGATGTTTGTAACTCAGACATGGAAATGTTAAAGAGCCTTCCCAGTTGTTTCTCTCAGCCAGATCAATGTCTTCAGCAGAATCAACAGGACTTTAAATTTGAACCAGTTCAGAAAAATGCCCAAGTTCTCACTTGATTTCTACAAAGAGCTGGTGTTTGGTCACACCGTCACTTTATCTTCTCACAGGTGATCTATTCCCAACTTGACGATGGCAATTTTTTAAACAAGCAAAGAAATAACAGAGCAAGGCGCACGGGAGGCAACTGGTTAAACTATAAGTTTAGGCCTCTGTTTTGTTTTCCCACCAGGTGTGGGGAAGTGGGCACTTCCTTAGCCCCAGTTTCTCGGTGGTAAAACAGGGAGTTAAAATCTGCACCAGGACCCCGGGACCTCAGATGCCCTGCCTGCTGACAGCCTTCCGGGGCAGCCCCTGCTCCTGGCTCCTCTCAGTAAAGCTCCATTGGGCTGAGCAAGTGAAAAATACTTCAGACATGTCTTCGCCCAGACCTCCTCATCTCCGTCATCTAGACCTTTGTGACAGTCTCTCCTTGGGTCCTGCAGCCGTGTGAATCCACCCCACATCTCAGACCAGAGAGTAGTCCCCAAATGCACACTAGAACATGGCACTCTCTGCTTCAAACCCTGCAATGAGCCCCGGAGGTGAAACACCCGAATACAGCACTCAAATCCCCCACCGATTTGTCACCACATCCCCCGAGACTTAGCACACTGATCCACTCATTCCAGAGGAGAGCAGAGGTTTTCCCTTTGTCCGTGTTCAAGTTCCTCTCTCTGGTTTAAACCAGACGCTTTAGACCAGGTCAGACTCTTACCTGTGCTGGGTGTATCGGGGTACAGGTAGGGGACAGGGGCTGTGGGATGGAGTGGAGCCTGAGATATCTTGCATGTAGAGCCCTGCTGACCATGAGCCCTCGGAGTCTTCAGTGGACCCCCAGAGCCTGGCCAGGAGAGCAGGCAGGGCCAGCTAGGGGGCAGGCTGACTACGGAGCTCCAATTGCATACACATGAACATAAAGGCCTAGGATAATGATTACTCATTCATTTATGCTGCCTTAATCACAGCACTTAGTCCTTAATCAATAACTGACATCCCTATCTGGTAAGTATGGGCTCATCCATTACCTCTTTTGAGGCCTAGCGCAAGCCTTGCTGTGACTCCCATGACACAGAGGAGGAACTTGAGGCCTAGCGAAGTTCAGAGCCTTGCTAGGTCCATCAGCAGTAAGACCAGAGGCTCATGTAGTGCTTCCCTCATGTCGTCACCCCAAACTAATGAGTCTGTAACTTCTCCCTGAGCATGCACATTGTCAAGCAGGGCCCACGGCACTGTAAAAAACAAACCCCTTAAACTGAAACAGTCCATAACTGGAGAACACGAGTAGTAATCCAAACAGTATAACGTGGGCATAAAAGCAGACACACAGATCAATGGAACAGAAATAAAGAGCCCAGAAATAAACCCACACGCATACGGTCAATTTATGACAAAGGAGGCAAGAATATACAATGGAGTACAGACAGACTCTTCAATACATGGTGGCGGAGAAACTGGACAGACCCATGCAAAAGAAGGAAACTAGGCAACGATTTTACACCATGCACAAAAATGCCTCAAGATGGATTAAAGATTTGAATTTAAGACTTGAAGCCATGAAACTCCTAGAAGAAAACCTAAGCGGTAAGCTCCCTGACATTGGTTTTGGGTCTGACTCAAAAAGCGAAGGAGGCGTAAGCAAAACTAAACAGGTGGGATGACATCAAACTAAAAAAGCTTCTGCACAGCAAAGGAAACCATCAACAAAATGAGAACTACTAGTAAATCCAGGAAGGTGAGTAAGACAAGATACAGCCGGGACCCCACCCGTAGCCCAGAGGTCACAGGTAGCCTGTGTCATGGGTCTCTGGCTGAGGGAGAAAGGGTTCACTCTGAGGGGACATTCTGGACCCTGGGCTGTGTAAAAGCGTTGGGAAGTTAGCCCTCCAGGAGC
>NW_017731381.1:2593452-2594724 GCF_001890085.2 Hipposideros armiger
GAGAGAGAGAGAGAGAGAGAGAATATATCTTGGAAATAACTGGTAACTAAACAAACAAAATTACAGTGATAGTAATCGATGAATTTTATAGGAATACATTAAAGATGCTTGCATTACATTCCCTATAGGGTTATTCTGAGAGCTAAATTAATAGCATCCATGTGAGACACCTAACACTGCACCTAGCACATAGTGAACACACAATAAAAATTGTTAATTATTGTAGTAGACCCTGTACTGTGCATCCTAGGTTCCCCTTACCTGGCCACACACCATCCCTAATGACCAGGAAGGTAGATGTCTAAGGGATCATAGTACCCCAGCATCAAGCTTAACCCACTCTGGGAAATGGAGTTCCCTTGCCCAGGAAGCACCATCCCTCCCCAGGGGACCTACACCAATGGCAGAAGGACACAGGATATGTAAGGTTGGCCCCTTGCTGGGTGTTGGGGAGGGGACAACTCTGCAGTTTGCTTTATGGCCCATGGGCCAAATCCAGCTTGCCACTTGTTTTTGTAAATAGTTACTGGCACACAGCCACACGCGTTCCTTTCAGGGTTGCCTATGGCAGCTTTTCTGCTATAATCGCAGTTGAAAAATTGCAACATAGGCCATCTGGTCCACAAAACCTAAAGTAGTTACTTCCTGGCCCTTTACAGAAGAAGTTTGCTGACCGCTGCTCTAGAGATGCACTGTCCAATATGGTAGCCATTGGTCATGTCTGAGTAGTTAAATTTGAATTAATTAAAGTTCAATAAATTTAATGTTTCAGTTCCTCAGCTATCACCAACCACATTTCAGGGGCTTAGTAGCTACATCGGCTGGTGGCTCAGCTGTTGGACAGCACAGGCCCAAAACATTCCGTCTTCTCAGAAAGTTCTATTCAACGGCTCTGCTCTAGAGCCTCTAGAGCAGCGGTTCTCAACCTTCCTAATGCCACGACCCCTTAATACAGTTCCTCATGTTGTGGTGACCCCCAACCATAAAATTATTTTCGTTGCTACTCTATAACTATAATTTTGCTACTGTTATGAATCGTTATGTAAATATCTTTTTGTTTTCTGATGGTCTTAGGCGACCCCTGTGAAAGGGTCGTTTGACCCCCAAAGGGGTCACGACCCACAGGTTGAGAACAGAACCGCTGCTCTAGATGGTGGGTCAGATCAAGGCTACATGTCCCCTGGTCACATTCTTATTCTACCCCTCCTATTTCCAAGTCCTCTTCCCCTCCTCCCTTACAGGTTCCTCCTTCAATCAATGCTGTGCCTGTAC
>NW_017731381.1:2597389-2600863 GCF_001890085.2 Hipposideros armiger
CCACTCCATCTCCCCAGGCTCATCAAGATCATGAAAACCAGCCTCGGTTTCAAAAATAAATCTGCCACCTCCATCAATCATGAAAAACAATGGGCCAATCAGCTGCAGGGGTGGGGGCTGTGTCAAATCAGAAGTTGGACTAAATTGGAATTGACCAGTGGATTCATTCCAACCATCACCTTGACAGTTCCAGGAGACAGAGCCACAGAGGCCAGCGTTGCTTTCATTCTCAGCTGTTCGTGTTTCTGTCTTGGCTCTGCAGCAACAATAAAGCAGAGGTCGTCTCCTATGCTGCTCTGCGATCCCTGAGAATACTTATGCAAAGATAAGGCAGAAGAGAAAAACCAATTTCCTCCCCGTATTTTTTGCTTCTTAGGAAAACAACTACAGTGGAGAAAATATTCATCTCTGTCACTGTGGCACAGAATGACAAGGGGACAAAGCAAATGAAATTGGGCCACATGTGCTGCGAAAAAACACAATTAAGAAACCCCAGTGACACTCAAATTTTTGAGAAAGTGTACGGACCTCCATTTCTCTGGTGAAGCTCCCCAGATAGGCCCCCAAACAAACTAAAGGCTAATGGGTCCTTTTACATGTTCAACTAAATAGCTCTTACATGTGGACGGTGTTAGATTACAAAGGGCTCTACAAGCAAAAAGCATTTTGATAATAAAAGTGGGTTTGATATATATATATATATATATATATATATATATATATATATATATATATCATTGTGAGAGAATTGGGTAAATGCCTTTACAGAGAGGGAGACTGAGAGGGATGACATTGCATGTGACAACAGAAAAGTATTAAATTCGACCAAATAGGAATTAATGAATGTGCCCAAACCTCCCTGCTTGCTAAAGTCAGATGTAACAAAATATGGGCATACTATAAATTGATTTCTAACATCAGAATCAGTTAACATCCGTGTATCTTCGATGTGCCAACAACCACGCGAGGTATTTTCACAAATGTTATCCGTTTAGTTCTTGCTCCGAGCCTATGAGGTGTCATATTTTATTCCCATATCACAGATGAGAAAGTTAAGGCCCAAAGAGATGAAGCCACAGTCATTAAGGGACAGAGTCAGGGGCAAGTCCTGTGAGGCTTCTCTCCTCCAAAGAGCAGACTCCTTTCCCGGGGTACTAGTGATGCTCTTCACTTCAGCGAGGCGACACTGCAGAGTGGGGACAGACCGGAGGCTTCATCCAGGGCTCAGCGCTTGGGTCCAGCGCTCCTGAGCTCATGAGTGGACAAGCAACTTCCTTCTCTGAGCTTCTGCCTCAGCTTTAAGAATGACATGACGCTACCTCTCCAATTGCTATTAATGTTTAATTAGAGAATTTGGTAAAATACCCACCATATAGCCTGTTTCCCTTCTAGCCTAATCCTATTTCTAAACAAAAATGGCCTGTGAGACCTTCACTATGAAATCAGGACACCTGGAAGGGCTCCTGACCTGCTCTGCATCCACACTGCCCTCTGCATGGAGAGACCTTTGCCCCTTATTCATCCAAGAAGTCCTCCCTGAGCACTCTTCAGTGCCAGTCTGTGCGGGGCACAGGGGGGCAGAGCCTAGGAGACACTGTGGCCCCTGCCCTTGAAGAATCTGCTGAAGGGCAGTGCACAGAACAGGTGTGGTCGGTGATCTATGGTCTGTGTCCGCCGATGGCCAGTGGCCCATAGGATTGATCTGGCCATGCTCCCACCTGCCACTGGGACTCATTTCCTGCTTCCCTCTTGGACCCTCAGCCTCCTCCTCCACTCATGATACCCCAGCCTCAGGACCCTACACGCAGGCTCTCAGCACCAGTCCTGGTGCGATATCCCTTCCTTCTCTGCCATGCAGGCCACAGGGGACTTGGATGCCTGCGCAGCATCTGACAGCAGGCAAAGCCAACGGCCTGCTCTCTTGCCCATGGTGAGCCCCCATCTTCGTGTCACATCACTTAGTGCCGAGTCCCTGAGCAGTGTGGCCTCCTGTTCATCTGGGGTGCATGTGATGGAATGATCTGAACCGGTCTAACGCTCGAGCCCAGCCCTGAGCACCCCGGAAAAGGCACATTCCTCCAGTAGTCCCTTTCTCCAGGATAGCTCCCCAGGACCAGCCAGCGCTCCCCCAATTCATAGCAATGAGAGCTTGTATTGTGTGTAAAGACCTGAGCTCTGTGCTGGGAACCAGCAGGTAATGAGGTTAACACATTCTCAGCCTTGCTGGGCTTTCAGTCCACTGGGGCCAACATCACATATCACAGGATTGAGTGACAGGAAAAAAAGGCGGACGGTCCTATAATCAACAGGTGCAAGCACATGGCAAGAGACCACTAAAGCTATCAATAATGGTTGGCTCCCAGGAACTTAATAATTGATCATTGCCTATGGCTTCTCCAATCACTTGGTTCCTTTGGGAGTTCTCGGTCTGTGAGGAAA
Source organism: Hipposideros armiger (assembly GCF_001890085.2). Classification (NCBI taxonomy): domain Eukaryota; kingdom Metazoa; phylum Chordata; class Mammalia; order Chiroptera; family Hipposideridae; genus Hipposideros; species Hipposideros armiger. Next base: position 2,599,829 of record NW_017731381.1, read on the forward strand.
TCTAACCTATAGTTTATGGTTAAATGTAATGAAATGTAATGAAATTTTGAACAGTACATTTGAAAGAAAAACATATGCATAACATAGGCAGGCCTATATATTTCATAGGCACAGAATTAAATGTTGATTAGCTTCAATACAGTTTTCCTTTCGTATTTTTCAGGCAGTAAATCACTTTTCTGGGCCTTCAAACACTTCTACAGGCCCTGACATCTCCTGGCCACAGTATCTAAGGAGCCAGGAAAGGGGGGCAGGCAGGGCAGGGACGATTGGAAAAGCTTGTGAAGAAGGGCCTTGAATGGCAGGGAGAGTAGACACCACTGTCAGCACAGGAGAGGGGACCACGGCAATGATGTAAAGCAGGGGAGAAAGAGGGCCAGGTTTGTGCTGAAACGGTCATCCTGGTTGTCTCACGGAGCACGGAGAGCGGGGAGGACAAGCAGTGGAGAGAGGCAGGACTGTGCAGGAAGGAGAAGGCTGCTCGGTGGGTCCAGGGGAGATGCGATGAGGCCCTTCTCAGCACAGTGAGTGTAAGGACGGAGCAGCCGGACACATTCCAGGCAGACAGGGAGGTGGGGGACTTAGGGACGACATCTCTGAAAGCTGTGGTGGAACCAGGAAGCCGCAGAGGCCACACATAAGACCATTCCACACCAAACGGCCAGCACTGCTCTCCCCCTTGGGGCATGCTTACTGAGGGCATTCAGACTACAGGGTTTCTATCGAGATGGGGTGTGGGCAATCCAAAGAGTGTATCTTCACAGACTGCACTCAGCCGCACACACCCAGCGCACACCAAAGCCTCAGATCACCATCTTTTCCTGGACACCTATTACATTCTGGGTACTCTAAATGACCCTTTATACATATCTGCTCATCCAAGCCTCACAACAGTCCGAGGAGATGACCCCTGTTATTCTGAATTTACAGCTGAGGAAATGAAGGTTCAGAGAAGTTTAATAACTTGCCCATGGTCGCACAGCTGGGAAGCAGTGAGATCAGAGTTAGAATTTGGAAAGTCATCCTCTTCCCACA
>NW_017731381.1:2606303-2610406 GCF_001890085.2 Hipposideros armiger
ATAGAGAAAATGTTTAGAAAAGGCTTTAGAAAGATAGTACTGTCAAGGATTTGCAAGTGCAGACAGTGCCAGCCTTCCTCCCAAAATGAGTTTCCCTCACTGGGGTCAGGGTGTCTGTCCTGCTGTTAGGTCAGGTCAGGCAGAGGATTCACAATCAGGGCTCTGACAGGCTTTCTTGTGTAAAGCTTCTCTGGGTCAGGCCACCAGTTCCCTTCCCTTCTCTCTCCCTAAAGACTTGACTCCTGCCTCCCCAATCCCTCCTTGTTTGGGGCACTCTAAGCTGATTCCACCAACGGTGCTGGGATCATAAGTTAAATATTTGTAAACTTGAAACCTCATCATTGATCAAAGACCAAAATAAACCCCAGGTTGATTAATGAATTAAATATAAAACATGAAACCACTGGAAAAAAAAAACTAGATTAATAGTTGTTATCACCAAGTGATGCTGTGCTGTCTCATTTAAATTTTTGTCAGTGTATTTTTCTGATTTTCTAAATTTTCTGCAGCACACACATTAGGATAAGTTCTGTGAACAGTACTGTTAGGTGCTTAAAAATGGGAGTGAAAACTAGACTAATTTAGATCAGGGTGTCAAGTAAGGTCTCTCTGTGAAGTGACTTTTCAAGGGATATATAAAGGATGATGATAAGTTAACTGGGGAAGGGTGTGAGTGGGAGACAGTCCTAGGGAGAGGAAACAGCTTGAGCAAAGGCCCTGAGGCAGAAAAGAGCTTGGCTACGGTGTTTTTGAGGAACAGAAAAAAAGAGAATGGCTGGCACACCTGAGCAAGGTGAAGAAGAATGAAAAAGCGGAGGTTACAGCAGACATGAATTAAAATAGACTTGAAATATCACTTGATGCTTATGACCTGGGCAAAATAAAAAAAAAAAAGCTGGTAGTACACAACTCAGTCAAGGTTACACTGAAAGCATTCATATCATTATAAAATAGCATAATTACTTCATTGGAAGCCATCTGTGAAATGTTCAAAAGTTACAAGGATGTCTCTACCTTTTAATACNTTTGTGGCTGCCTGGATGTGAGAGTCAGGAGAGAGAGGGAAGATTCCCAAATGACTCCAGGTTTCTGAGCTGGTAGGCAGGCTTCTGTTTATCAAGTAGAGGCAGGCTATTTTTGGTTGAGGTGGGTATAAGACAGTTAGGTGCATAGACCTGGAGCCCAGAGGAGAGGTGGAAATATGTGTATATTTTGTTGAAGCCATAGAACAGGTAAGACAGCGAGGGAGTGTAATGTGTCATGAAGAGAGAACTGGGCAGAGGACACAAACCCTAAGACATGCCGGCAAGTGCAGAACTCAGAGATGAGAAACAGTGGGCCTACGATTCTAGAAACAGGTCCTCAATGTATGCACGTGCTGGGGAGTTCTTATGTGAAAAACAGAGCTGACCATGCAGCCCTTAGGAAGATAAAGGTGGAAATCCCTCTCCTGGCCCAGGTAAGATGGGATTTTTCTAGGAGAGCGGGGCATGGCCATGCTTTAAGAGGACGAAAAGCTGAGGCAAGACAGGAACGCCCTGAGGAAGATGGAGGAATGGATACTGGAGAGAAAATGTCAGATGCTAAAAATTCAGAGCCCTCTTAAGCCAAGCCTAAAGAAAGATAAGCACCTGCAAATATTTGACATGCGCTAACGCCAACAAGAGACAGAGCTGACTCTGCTCCAAAGAGGGGGCTGTGCCTTGCAAGTCGTGATAAGAAATAAAAGCCATTGATTATCAGCTCCAAACACCAAACCACTTGTGTGCAGACTTATTGTCTCAGGGCTATGGAGAAGAATAGAGAGATAACGTAGACTTGTAATGGTGATAGATGGGCATATCCAAATAAACAAAGGTGCCCCTCCACAGTGGAGGGCGGGGTGCACAGTGGTTCAAGTTTGGAAGAACTGTCTCAACGTCTTGAAATAGCACACTGACCCAGCAGCGATACTTCCAGGAATTTTTCTAGAAACAAAAATATTACATAGGTGCACAGAGACTCCTATCTATGAGGATATGAATTACAACCTTTATGGATTTGAAAAGACCTAAAAATCCATGAATCAAAGTTAGGGTGAAATCAACGGTACGTCCTATCAAGACTTTAATGAAAACCACATTTCCTCTTCCTCAGCCCCGTTTCGCCTATCCTATGCCCCTCTGGCTTCCGCCTGTTTGTGCTCCTCCACAGCCGTTCATCTGGAGTTACCTGGGACCACCAGGATGCCACATTCAAGGGGAGCCTGTCAGAGCACATCTTACTCAAGCTCCAGACAGCTGACAACTTTCTCCAACCTCAGTCTTGCTGTCTGTCGGCCTGAAGGCATCACACTGCCCTCCTGCCTCTTGAGCTGTTTCTTCACTGTCTCCCTTGCAGGCTCTGCCTTTGCAACCCAGCCTCGTGTGGGTGGGTGGTCTTCCTCAGGGTTCGCTTCTCTGGTCTCCACATGCTCTATCTAGGTTGACCACATTTATTTCCCGTGCCTTTGTGGGGGGACGTCGGGTGTGGAAAACTATGCATTGTCTATGGCGCATGCTTTCTCGTTATCTGATTCTGATTCTCTGGGAGCTATTCTACAAGTCTGGAAGTTGTAGATAACTGACAGCAAGGCAGGATAGTTATTGTCCATTGACATGCAAATGGTTCTACCTGAGAAAACGGCAATCTCTCCCCTTCCCACAGGAAAAACAAACAAACAAAGCCAGTTTTGCCTCCGCCTGCATAGTCATGTCACTATTCTTGATCTATAAATGTCTCTGATTTTTGGCTTTTCCTCTGAACTGGTTGTGACGCCTCACCAGGTTCCTCATAAATGAATTAAATAAAATCATGTTCATGTTTACATCTAAGAGTCATGATTTTACCTTTTCCTGAAAGTTATCTTGAAACAGTTTGAAGTGATATCTAGAGCCAAAGAACCCACATGTATGTTTCTATCACCCCTCCTCACCTTACTGATTTGTATAAATGCATAGTTGGTTCTCACTATTTGTGATAGTGATGTTCTACAAAGTTGCACTAAATTAGCAAATACTGAACTATTGCTCCTAGAGGAAGTATGCGCTTAGCTCCCTGAGAGGAGCTTGTGATACAGTATTTTGGTCAACCAGTCAATATATAACCTTGGCTTATGACACCTTACTTAATACACACTGTTAATTCATTAACATTGAACTCGCAGCCAACAGCACTATGACTCATGCCTGAACAGAGCTCAGCTAACCCATGCATTTTCTCTGNATCTGACCATGGAGGCTTCTGCTTCCATCACAAGATGCTGCAACTCACATCTGACGTGGTCAGAGTTAAAAGAAATCATTAAGTAATAGCAAAGGTAGGCATTTCTCCTCTGAGGTAAGCATCACAGGAAATGTCTGGCTCCACTCAACAGGACACCCAGGAATGCTGGGGGGGAGGGGCAGCAGCTTGGACGGGACCCTTCAGCTGTACTTTCCTCAGAGACTCTGATGCTCTGGGGATGGAACTCACCCTGAGGTTATCTGTGGTTTTTACAATGCTCATCCGAAGCCCCTGGTCCTGACCCAGAGGTCTGGGGCATGTTGTTTAATTTGCTAGTTTGCAGCCAGCCATAATGAAGACGGATCCTTCCAGAGACCAGATGGCCCAGTGAGAGCTCGGTTTAGGGGGTCCTTCATGAATTAATAGATAAGGGGGTGTTGGGGTGGTATGTCCTTGTCCTACACCACTCTTTCAGCTCTCTAGGATTCCTCTGGTCCCCCCAGCAGACCAAGCCAGGCAGAGAGAGAAGACCTCACAGGACTACAGTCAGCGTCAGCCACCTTTTGTGTCTTATTAAATTGTTTGTTTAATCACCACAACTGTGGTAGGGAGGCAGCTGCTAAGGTGAAAAGAAAACAGCAGATTCTGTCATTAGGTGAGAAGCTGCCCACATGAAGGGCTGCCTTGTGCCCCTGGGAAGAGCTAACAGGCAGCCCAACAAGGCCTCTGCAGCCACAACCTTGAACCTGTGCAGAGGTCTTCTGAGTGTCGAGGGCCATGTGGCCTGGAACTCCAGGGCACACCGTTCACACTAACGTCTGTGTAAGTGGTGCCTCCTGGAGCGAGGCAAGGCCATAGCC
>NW_017731381.1:2615215-2615964 GCF_001890085.2 Hipposideros armiger
TTACAGTAGGAGCCCTGAAACAAAAAGGCTAAGTGTCACTTCGCCCGACCTCAGCTGGGAACGTGTGCATTAGGCAATTTCAATTTTCCACCCTTCTGCGCATGCCTGCGAACGACTGTGGAATTCTTGAGTCTTGATTTTGGCGTGGTGAATACATTTCAGGGAGTAGGTGAATTGGCAAATACAGAGTCTGCAAATAATGAGGACAGACTGTATTTCTGTATCCACAGTAAATGTAATGCATGTCTCTCTACCAGTCCTCAGGGTCCATGAACGACAAGATCATGTCTATTTTATTTATCGTGCTGCATACTTAACACCAAGTTCCACACCTGGCACATGGAGTTATTCAGTACATATTTGTTTTTATGGAATTAAAGAAAACATAAGTACATGGGAACACAGTCATCATATACTATTAAAGAAACTGGTTACAGAGAAACACGTGCATGTTGGCTCCAGATGGTCCAAGGAGAGGTACATGTCTGCATGAAATTTAAAAAAATAAAATAAAACCCTAATGGGAAGAGTTCGTTATTCCAAAATGTGGAATAGCTCTGAGTGGTGATTTGTGGGTGATTTTGACATTTTTTAGTGCTTTTCTGTATCTTCCTAAATAAAAATAATGAAAATGTATTTCTTTCATGATGACAAAAACGCCATTAAAATTTCAATGCCACCCTGAACTTTCCCACCATGTACTCCAGGCACCAGAGTCTGTGCATTTGCAGACAAACACCTCGGCCAGC
>NW_017731381.1:2618444-2641529 GCF_001890085.2 Hipposideros armiger
TAATCACTCAAGACATCGCCAGCTAGGGAAGTCTATATGGCAACGGCAGGTGGACATGCACGCCCTACTGGGTCCCCACAGGCCCCCCAGCTCCTGCCACAGATCCCTTGGAATGACCGTGAGTCCAGCCAATGTTGATTCAGAAACCATGACTGACACCCTGGCTGCCCTCATGTCTGGCTTGCGCAGTCAGGTCCTCAAGGCAGGTTTGTGCTCACTGCTCTCTGCAACTCTCCACTCTTCCCAGTGTCGTGGGCGGGGCCTCTACATTCCCAAATGGCCAGGGATGGGCAAGGTACCCTGGAATTCCTCTGGCTCTGACATAATTTTGGCTGAGGCTGCATGCCAAGCCCCTGAAATGGTGGGCCCTCCTGCATCCCTCTGGAGACACAGCAAGGAGCGCCCCCGTTGCCTCTTAGGCCCACCACAGTGAAGACCTTGGTTGGGGGTTTACTGGTGGGGAGGACCTGGGTAGGGAGGGAGAAAGTGAGTCTCTAGGGTGCTAACTTGACAAAAGTTCCCATTTACTAAGCACCTTTTAGGTTCTGGGCATTATGCTGGGTACTTAACAGTTCTATCACCAGGTGGGTGAAAAGCAGGGACTAGAGTCAGATTCGATGGGCTCTAACCTCAGCCACTTCCTAAGCTTTGTGACATGGGACAAAACAGGTAACCTCTCTAAGCCTTGGTAGTGATGGTGATGATGGGACCCACCTTCCTCATGGGATTGCAAGCAGAATCAGTGCATTGTTAGCCATCATTATTAATGACCCTTATTTCGACCCAATGAAGTGAGCAGTATCATCCCCACTTAACAGATGACGAAACCAATTCAGAGAGGTTCAGCGAAGTGCCCAAAGCTATCCAGCATCCTAATGATAGAACCTGGCCTGCCTTCAAACTCAGGTGTGGCTAAAGGCAAGCCCCTCGTTTGACTGCCCCTTGCTCCATTTGAACACAGCATAATAAGCCCAGAGCTTAGCAAATGTGCGACTATTCCTGTACTTTCCTAGAATATCAATGATTCACTAAATATAATAAAAAAAATAATAACCTCCCACATTTATAGAGTGCTTTACAATTTATAACAATCTTTCACATTCACATTTGATTCTAAGGGGGAAACCTACGTTTGTATAATGTTAATGTTGTATAAATGTTATGCAGCACAGCAAAACAAAGAGAAAACATTCACAGTGACCCATAATCTCATTTTTTATATATATACATATATATATATATATGCATATAAATCTATGCCATCTATATGGTATGCGTCTATGCGTATACTGAATGCAGATAAATTCAAATACATTTTTTAAAAGAAGGGTTGTTCCTGTTAAAATAAAGACTTTGATCTCAGCATTCGCCACCCTCCCCAGACCCCAGTTAATGTTCACGTCGATGCAAAAGATATGCAAAGAGGGGCCTAAACCTGAAGATGGAAATTGATATACAGAAAGATGAACTGCTCTGGCAATGAGAAGGCTTTGCAGCACCTGTGGGTGACTTGATGCTTGATGTGGGGGTTGGGGGGCTGGCGAGGCTAGAGGAAAAGTGGGAAAACCCCTGACCATTAAAAGTACTTTTAAGTCTGTGGAAGGAATCTGAATAGTTTGCTGGGTAGCAGGGCAACGTAGTCCCCGGTCAGCATCCTGTCAAACATCAAGAGACGTTGGGGAGGCCAGCCGAGTGGCTCAGTTGGTTAAGAGCTCGCTCAAGAGTGCGAGCTTTGAGTAACAGGGTCACCAGTTTGATTCCCGGCCCGAGCTGAGCTGCCGCTGAGCTGCCAATAGGTGGCAGGATGGCTCAGCTAAAAAAAAAAAATAAAAAAAAAGGAGAGAGAGATGTTGGGGGCTACAGGAAATGGCCTTGTGTTCCTGCAGTTTTGGGAGGGTGTGGGGGGAGGGGCTTGTTCCATGTTTGGTCCAGGTAGGACATGACAAAGAAACAGTGACATTCCAGGATTCAGGGCAGGCAGTGACTGGGGGGCCACGCATGCTTTCCTGGGAATCTCCAGGCATCTTGGGGTGGGATCTGGAAAGGGGGACTCTGGTTGACACTTTATAGCTCTAACAGATAAACTGGCCTCAGCCTCTATCTGGGCTGTGCATAATTTATATTTCCAAAAATTGGGACATAATTTACATATGTGGTTTTGCAAGCTGATTTTTCTTTTTTTTTTACTTACTATAGCATGAACATTGACCCACGCCATTAGATATTCGATGAAAACATGGTTTGCAATACCAGCATAGGTTTCCACTGTGTGCATGCATAAAATTTCCTTAACTATTCTCCTAGTGTTGGTGCATTTAAGTGATTTCCAAGTTTTTGCCCTTATAAATAATGCAGTGATGACCTCTATGTATACAACTTTTTTCAAGCGGCTCTGATTATTTTGTTAGAAAAAAATAATTAGCAAACAAATAGACTGTGCCAGAAATGCCTGTAGGAGCCAGCTTCACTCCTTGCCAATGCTGGTTATTACCAATTAAAAATGGGTATATTTTGGTGATCTTATAGGTTAAAAATGCATCTATCTGATTATCTGTGACACTTAGTTTTTTCCCACCATTCATGTTGTGTGTGGCAATTACCCACTTATCCCTCTTATCCTTTTCTTCTATCAGAGTGATGATATTTTTATTGACTTGCTAGAGCTCTTTACATGTAAAATTATTCCCTTGTTCTCAGTTTTGTCACATATTTTCCCATACCCAGTTTACACATTGGCTTTTCCAATTTTGTTAATATAGTATTGAAGATTTTTCTTCTCCTTCTTCTGCCCTTTTTTTATGTAATAAAATCTGTAAACTCTGACCTAATGGTCTATTTGCTTTCAATTAACTGAAAATCCTTCCTAATACAAGAATAATATTTTCTTCTGGCTCTTGCTTTTTCCAGCTTTTAAATTAACTTCTTAATTGGTCCAGAATTTGTTTAGCATATCATGATATACATGCAATGCATTCTACCTTTTTTCCAACTTATTAACCAATTACAAATGTACTATTTGTCAAGCAATTCTCCATTCACATGAACTTTTTTTTTTTTTTAAGATTTTATTGGGGAATTGGGGGAAGGGGAACAGACAAGTTGCTGTACTTTTGTTCTTCAGTCTAGTTGTGGAGGACGTCGCTTCACTGGACCATGTTGGTATTATCATTGCACTCTTCCCAGGTGAGGCAGTCACTCACCGGCCAGTGGACGGCTGCTCATGGCTGCTCACAGCAGCTGCTGGCCAGCCCCACTGCAGCCTACGCCATCGCCAGCAACTCACTGCAGCCCAGCTCCAGGTTGAGCTGTTGTTCACCATCTTAGCTGTAGAGGGCGCAGCGTCACTGGCCCTCATGTGGAATTCAAACTGGGGCCCTGCTGCTCAGATCTGGCATCCCAAGCCAACTCCTAACCAACACGTCACTCGGCCGGCCCAACCCATTCACATAAACTTGAGAAGCCAGTTTCACTATATGTTGGATTATTTTCCAGGCTTTGTTCCAGGTATAATAAATGCTGATATTGCACAGAGATATCCCCACCAGCACCACCACTTTTTCAACGTGTTCTTCATGACTTTCTCCTGCATATTCTTTCTCATCAATTTTAAAATCACTTTGTCAATTTCCAAAAAGAATCCCATTAGGATGTTGATTGCGATTGTATTAAACCCATAATTTAATTTGGGGAGAATTGATATCTTTGCAATATTAAATTTGCTAATCCAACAACATGATATATCTCTCCATTTATTCAGGTCTTGTTTTATTATCCTCAATAAAGTTTTGTAGGTGTGTTTGTTTTCATATAGATTCAGCACATTTCCTAGTTTACTCCTAAGTATGTATATTTTAATTGCATTTCAGAATAGGACATGTTTTATTATATTTTTATAATGGTTATTACTGGCAGATGGCTATTGATTTTTGTGTACTTGCTTTGAGTCAGACCATAATACTGAAGTCTCCTAGTAGTTCTAATGAGGTTTTCTTGTTTGTTTGTTTCCTTTTTTTGGTTTAGTTTATTCTCTTAAGGCTTTGAAGCTATAAGAACATTTTCTGCTAGAAATAAGAAAGTGCCTTGCTATTCCTAGCTTACTAAGAATTCTGATCAGTAATAATGGCTGAATTTTTTCAAATTACTTTTCAGCCTCTCTGGAGACAGTCAGATGTTTTTATCTTTTGACCTACTGATACAAGCCATTATACCAATAGTTTTTCTAATATTCAACAGTTTTCAATAGTGCATTTCTGGAATGAACCCAACTAGGTCATGGTGCCTTATGCTTTCATAATGATGCTGGATTCTGGGGGTCACATTAGAAAGAGCTTGAGCCTTGTAGCTACATAATTAAAGGTTCAATTCCTACCTGAGACACTTGGGCAACTATATAGCCATGGGTAAGTCACTTACCTTCCAGAAAGTCAGTGGGGAAAAAAATTATACCCACCTGACTAGGTTGCGGCAGGAACTACACACAAAATACTCAAACTCAACACTGTGGGCCTTACATAGCGTAGATGCTCAAAACGGGAAGCCACTGGTTTCTTCACTATAATCATCCATTCTCTTTGTGTTATTACCTAAAGATTTCCAGAGCTACAGGAATAATTGACCTCTGATTTTAATACACTTGGGGGCTATTTTTAAAAATCCGGCCAGATTGTTAAACAAACACAGCTCTTATTACAAACACACACCTCTTGTTTTGTTCAAATCTCAGCCTTCAAAGTTAGGAGAGACTGAGGGGATATGTACCAGGGTGTGTTTGTTGAATTACTGTATTTCTACTTTCCAGGTGGTCCTAGGGAGCACGGGGTGTATCTAAGCATAAAAGGATATTTATTAGGGCTTTTCTTGTTCCTTTGGAATTTGACTTAAGGCTACAAAACCAAGAAGAGTAAGCCATAGGTCCCGCTGTGTTCCACAGAGGGCAGCTAAGACACTTCCAGATGTGCCTCCCAGAGGCTGCTAAGAGGTGTCAATGGGAACCTCACTCTTCACTCCAACGCCACACTCAGCCTGTATAATGAGGAGAGTATGTGGGTTGAGACTCTGAGGTGGTGGATTGTAGGTGGAAGGGGAGAAGGCTTTATTTTGTCTCCTCCCCTTCCATAAGCCCAGCAAGGGTGCTCCAAGAACCACCTCTGGACATCATGTGTGCGGTGGGAGGGAGGCGAGAGGGTCTGGGAGAAGGAAGATGGTATCTCATGCCCTAGCACAGGCTGGTTCACCCGCAGGTGCTTCTTGGCTCGCTCAATATCTCGACAACCGCGTGTGGTGAGAGCAGGCTTTCCCCCTTCTTCATCCCTTCATCCCTCCTCCATGGCCTACCCCCGGGGAAGGAAGGCAGCACCGAGGCAGCACAGAAAGCTGAGCGGAGGGGGAGAACAAGAACAGCCACTGTCCCAAATCCACATCTATGTGAGGAAGCGGTGGTCACAGTCCGTCTTTGGTGGCTCGCCTGCCCAGTCCTGGCATCAGTGCCCCTTTGAGCATGGCGTGGCTTGCATGAAGCCTCACCCCTCCCTTCCCTAGATTCTCATGCTGTCACAGATTTCTCCGTTGGTCTTCAGATTTTGCTTTGATTCTGGATGGGATGGTGATTCGACTTCTGCTGGCTAAGCTTGCTGTGTTTCCCTGAGACTCACGGACCATCCCACCAGGGATGGCAGGGCAGAGGTGGGAGTCACAGGTCTGTGCCCGTGCCACTATCCTGCTGGAAGGAAGTCCCATTTACTTCTAATTCAGAGTCCTCAGAGTTAGGCCAGGTTATGCTACCCCCACCATGAAACTGAGGCTTATAGAAACGGGTAGTGGGAGAGAAAGCCTCACAAGACTGATTACGTAGCTTTGTTCTATTTTCTAGAACCTCAGTTCCTCTTTCGCTCTTTCTGTGCCTCCTATCTGCCCTAGAACCCTAAGCTATACCGAAAACTCTGCACCCACCAGAGGGCGCCCACCGCAGAGGGTCAGGACACACTTCCTGTTTGCAAGGCCGGGTCCTCTGTAGCCTTGGCCTTGCAGAAGAGAGAAGGGTCTGGAGAACACATTTCTCTCTCTTACTTGGGACTAGAGACAGAATCAGAAAAAAAAGCAATTCCCATCCACCCCACCTCCCTCCCCCATTGTCAGGTACCACTGCAGCCACCTCTGGGCCCCAGAGCCACACTCATCAAGGACTCCAGAACACCTGTATGGCCACTCACCTCCCATCATCCCTGCAGCGATCAGAGCTTCTGCGCTAATCCACCACCACCTGAGAAAGTAGAGTAGCAACTGGAGGCATCCTTTATGACAGGGGCCATCATGCCACAGTGATGAGGGGAATCAGGTTAGGTTCTGACACTCTCTCTCCAGGCCTGAGATTTACTCCTAAATAATGCTCATGAAGGGGCTTCTATGTTCTGGGTTCTCTGTCAGGCATACAATGGATCGCACTGAAGCTTCACCAGTACTGCAACCCCCATCAATGGAAGAATGGAAACTGAGGCACAGACAGGTATGCTGTCATCCAGCTAGCAAGTGCCAGCTTGAGATAAAAACCGGCTTCTTTTTGGCTCTAAAGCCTCTATTCTGTTCACTAAATTCTAATGACTACTCTCACTTCATTGAGCCCAGAGATTTGAATCTCTCTTTTTTTTATCCCCCTGGAGAAAAGAGAGAGGTGGGTGCGTATCACTTCAAGTAGAAATCCATAAATATATAAATAACATATAATGTGCAATCAACCCTCAGGTGGAGGGGATAGGAAGAGGGCCCTCCAAATCAGCAGTATCTGTCCTGTTTCTAGCTGTACAAAGTCACTTTTCACTTGGAGGGCTTGGAACACTGCGAGATCACCATGAAGTGGCTTCCCAGCCAAGGGGCCCTTGATTTCCAGGGGAAAGCAATAATGGGAAGATGTACGATCGCTTAGCTTGCTGGACTGTTGATTGGCGATCCCAATAACTATGTGAAGATTGCTGCCTGCTGTCAGGCTCAAGCAGGGCTTTGGGGGATGGAGGACAGAGATTTCTGCAGATTAGAGAGAAGAGCTGTCTTGGAGATAAGAAGGAAAGTGTCCACTGAGAGTAAAACCAGCATCCATACGTGTGTATTGTATGGAGAGAGGTTTGGGTTACAATGGGGAGAGAGTTTCTTCTGCCTGATGCTGGGTGATAGATAGTTTTAGGACATCAACAAGCAGGTGCCCAGGCCTTTCAAAGTGGTACCCACAGAAGAGATGCAGGGACAAGCTGGACCAGTGTAGTATCCACACCTCTTATCTCACCTGCCTTCTCCAGTTACTAACCTTGGCCGCCATTCTCAGCGCCACTGCCCTTGGTTCTCCTTGTGGGCTCCCAATAGTTGATGCTATCAGCCTGTCTGTGTCCCCAACTCTTTTGAACCTAATGGGTACTCTCTGTTCCTATGTAGGACCCCATCTAGAATTTTATGATAACCGGGCTAACACTGCCTAGAGAATAACAGTAACCAGGATCCCCAGCAGTGAAGTGGTCTGCCACGGGAGAATGTGAACTTACCAGCAGAGACAGCATTCAAGGTGAAGTTGTGTGGGCACCGGGCAGCCCTCCAAGGCCCAGCTCATGTCACTGGGTGTCTGCTATTGGGGATGTGCCAGAGGAAACCACCCACTGTTCTAGACAAGAAAACCTCTGAGAGTCCATAACTCCCATATGACCATCATGTTCTGAAACGAGATTTCTCACTGACTGATGAACAACACAAGGACATGGCATTCCCTTCCCAATGCCAGTAAGTCCAGAGACACGGACAAGTAAGGCTTCCTGTTTGGATATGATGATTCATCGCCAAAGCGTGCATAACAATAGCAGCAACAAATAATGATTTGTTTCATTATAAGCATCTAAAGAGCATTTTGAGCTTTTCAAAGCACTTTGATGTACATTATTGCATTTGCTCCCTGGGCTTGCATCTCAGGAAGGATGGTGAATGATTAAACGGAGCAAAAGGAACAAAATGATGAATGAAGAAGGTAAATGAATGGGGCACCTCAAGAGAACAGCAGCGAAGAAAGAGAATTAGATTGCTTTCATCAGTACTAAGATGTCCCTTTGATTCTAAACTCCAGGTGCAATCAGGTGGTGCCCACGGGAAGAGGAAGGGGTAGCCTGCTGGTCTCTCCTGCGCCCCAGGCTCACATATGCCACTACCTGCTGTGCCTCCTCCCTTCACACGCAACACATTCTCACCTAAGCTCACTCCCTGGCCCCTCAACCACCTTTTGTGCTTTCCAGCTCAGAAAATGGCTCCACCACGCCTCTCTTCGTCATCCCAACCGGAAGCCTGGGAGCGTCATCTTTGTGTTGCTTCTCTCATCCCCATATTCCCAGATTCCTGGCTGACCGTCTGTCCAGGCTCTGGCTTCACTGGCTGAAAGTCTTGCTTTGAACTCCAGAGTATGGTTTGTGATGCTTCCCTGTGGCCAAACTCTTACTGATGATCTCTACCCTTAAGGGTTGGACTCTGCTGCCAATGCCCCAGGGGTCCACCTGGTCAGTGACCTGTCCGACCTGTAGAACCATGATGCATCCCCACCTGCCCTTGTGAACTGGCCCTCTGGCACCTTCCTGAGCTATACCTGAGCTTATAGCTTCCTGCTGTGAGCCTCGGCCTACCTGTAGCCTGTCCTTACTAGCCAACCTCTGCCACCAGTGCCTAGCACAGAGTTTGGCATATGGAAGGGACTCAGCAAATGTTTGATAAGAAGGACTATTGCTGCAGTGCATGGCAGCCATTCGTTCTCAGCTGGTCTCCATGGTGACCAGTCTCCCTACTACCCAGTCACACCCTCAAGTGGACGCATGCAGAGGAAACTTCATCAAACCATGTACTGGGGAGATCCTTAGGCCAAGGAACTTAGCTCTAAGTACTTAACTGATTTGTGACTTAGTCCTGATGATTTTAAGCCTGCATTTTCCTCCTATCTACCACTCAGAGCTGCCTCAAGAACAAAGCAAATTAATGGGCATGCCACCAAAGTGGCATGTTGGTGTGTCACAGTATATCAGTGGTTCTTAAATGTGGGTGAGCATCAGTATCACTCCAAGGGCTCTTTTAGGCATAGATTTCTGGGCCCCCCCCTCCCAGAATTTCTGAATCATTAAGTCAGGGGTGGGGCCTGAGAATCTGTACTTCTAACAAGTTCCCAGGTGATGCTGATATTGCTGGTCCAGGGACCACACTTTGAGAACCATTGTTCTAGATCATTCGAAGAGCATTGCCCTTTCCATGCCAACTTTGTTTTTCTCCATGAAGTATGTTATTTCAATACTCGACTTTATGTTTATATTTTCCCCTTTTTGCTGTTTTGTTGAAATCTTAACCCAGTCTGTAAATTCCACTGGGCAGAAATTATATCTTCCACACTCTACACTTTTCTTATTTTCTGTCTTGTAAAATAATGAGTACCTTTTCAGTGCGATTATTAATAGAATAGGGAGAGGGGACTCGGACTCCCAACCCAATACACAGCATCCACAAATGGCTATCAATCCTGGAATTCGCTTAAAACTCAATCAAGAAGAAAAGAACATTCTACCACCAGTGGCATTGTGGGAAAGAAGATTACCTTTTTGATGACACATTTTGTAAAATGTGGGTTATTGAAGATTTTAGACACAACTTACTTAAACACCAACATTTAAAAAAATATAAAGCCATAAACAGCATTCAACTCATAATTTTTATAGTGATAGTCAGACAACTGTGTTTCAACATGTAAAATCCATTACACAGCCGTGGCAACAACTTTCAATAGATTATAAATTTTTATTGAGATGACTGTCTTGCGACTGAATTTCAAAATGTATTACATGATCATCAGCAATAAGTCCACAGGGGCTGCTATCGTACTTTGAAAATCATTTATAAAAATCAAAAAGCCCAGGAAACGCTGAGATTTACCCTGTGGAAAGAGGAAGGTCTCATTGGCAGGATCAAATCAATTATTTTTATGGATGGATATTGAGTTGCAAAGCTGAGATAAGGTATTACCTGCTTTAATAACATTTCCTTATGTCCTTTTAAAGCAGTAAGCTTCATAGTCAGGTTTCAATGAGGAATTTTACCAAAGGCCCAGTTTGGAAAATAAGCAAGAAAATGGCAATTCTATTCATCACAGTGGTTCTATAACGCTGAAAGGAATACTCCCAAGCAACAGAAATACTAGCTTTGGGTTACAGACTGGCAAGCCACGCTATGGAAACACTTCAGAATGGTTACAGTCAATTCCTTTCTGACGCTTGTCTTGATGACGTGCTTGGGTTCCATCTCGATTGACATATTAGGCAATGATTTGAGCATAGCACAAATTTCACATTTGCTGGGTGTGATTTTGCACGTAGAAACATGAATGAAGCAGAAACTGCACCCAGCTGACCTGATCCATTTCAGGTCATACACATGTCAGGGATACACACAACACCCCCACCTCAAATATCTACCTGCTCCCTCAGTTCCCCAAGGATGTTACGAGCCACCTCCATCCACAACTGGTGGTCTAACTTCCCACCACTTTCAGACAGCCTCCTGTCACCACTTCATAGTAGCTTACAGTGCAACCTTTCTGATGCTCACTTCCCCAAGCAAATATCAGGACTTATCAAGGCAACACATCCTGTGCACTGCAGTATTTATGCGTATCTTAGCAATTAACATATACAGAATTGTGCCACCATTTTTACGAGGTTCCTTTCATTTTTTATGTGTCACTGATGAAGTATGAGTATTATGCACCACAAGCCCAGTGGTTTTATTGCATAACTTTGCACAGTGCAGTGATTTTTAGGGACACAGATGTCACATTATAGCACAACCAACTATATTTTATTTTGCTTTTTGTTCCATGGCAGTTGCCATGCTGATGGGTCTTTCTCTCCCCACCCAGAAGCTGTCAGTGACTCCTTTTCCCTGGAAACCAGTGGCCCATGCCGCTGCTTCCCTGATTCTCCACCATAACACTGCCAGCTCTAGGTACCACACAGATGGCACATGCCTCTCTGTTTATTCACCAAGGTGTGACTGATGATCACGGGCATTAGCGTCAGGTGCAAATCCTGACTGTGCCACTGGCCCATTCTATGCCTTTAGACAAAGAGTTTTAAAATACTGAGTCTCTATTCATTCATGTACATATGAGATAAAAAAAACTTATATCGAATGGTTACTTAGTGTGAGAGGGGGAAGTGAGATAATGTAAATAATGTGACGTGCAAAAAGGAAATGAACACACTAAGTTCTTTAAATGTCTTGAGTTGCATTCAGTGCTGGAGCATTTCAGAGATAAGTTCAGAGACACACTCTCAGACAATCCCCCTGATTAGCCACACCACAGAATCCCAGAGCCCCCAGGAATACAGCTGGAGCCAAATAGCTCTCCCAGACACAGTCCCGGCCAGCAAACTCTTAAGCAGCATGCAGGAACCTAAGAGACACAGTTGGAGTCAGTCCCCCACCCTCCAAGAACACTGAGCCAGGAGTTCATTCTATAGGGATATAGAATCCAGGGGACCCTTGGAGGGAGAGCCCCAATCCAGACTCATAGGTAGGAGCCAGGAGCCCCCAAGAGATACAGAGTCAAGAGGCTCGTGGTGACTAAGCAGTTCCAGAATCCACTGAGACACTTTCAGAGCAAAGAGGCACCAAGACGTAGTTGGAACCAGGAGCCCCTCCAAGACAGAACTAGAACCAGGAACCCTCAGGAAAATATGCTGTCAAAACAAAGAACTAATTATGGTCACAGGCCCGACCCAGGGATCCTCAGAGACATAGTTAAAATCAGAAAACACCTGAGATATACAACAGGATCCAGAAGCACTCGGAGATGAGTCCAAATGAGACCTTCGGGGACACAGTCAGAGCCAGATGCTCTCAGGGACACAAAGCCAAGCGCCATTAGAGGCATTGTCAACATAGGAAGCCTCAGACAGACCAATGGCATGGGAGCCCTTGGAGAGGGAAAACCAGGACCCACTGGAAATGCTGTCAGAACCAGGAACCTCTTCCCAACACAGCTAGACAGCTAGAGCCAGGCACTCTCCAAACCATAGTCAGAGCCATGAGGTCTGCAGACAAGCCACCAGGACCAGGAGATCCTCGAAGGCTGGACCAAAACCCTGACTGTTTTACTCCACATCAGGACCCACGCTAACATCAAAGGAGTTTAGGAAAGACCGGGCCAGAAAGCCAACATGAGGGCCACTCACAGCAGCTGCCCAGCCTCTTCCAATGGAAGAAGGCGCTTACCTGCACACTTGGTCCTGGTGGTGAGTGGAGGCCCCGGTGGTCCTGTGCCCCCCTCTCCTGGTCTCGTGAGAAGAACCCGTATCTCATACTCCACATCAGGGTCCAGATGCCACAGCTTATAGTTGGGAGAGTCGACAATGTGGGTCTCGGCCCAGGTGCCTGTGGTGGTGCGATATTCCACCTCCTTCAGAATGATGGGGCCATCCCCGATGATGGAGTTGGCATTGGGCTTGATCCATAGGTATGTGGCCCCCACAGCCAGAAGCTCTGGGGGGGCAATGGGTGTGGGGGGCTCTGAAAAACAAACAAGCACAAAGGGATGTAAGACCCCAGTGGTCCACAGGCAGAGTCCGAGTATGTGAGAAAATGGGATGGAATTCCTAACAGAGGCATAAAAAACTAGCCCAGATTCCTTTTTTAACCCCATTCATGTCCTAGTATAATTCTCACATTTTCTTTGTGAGTACCTGACTCGGTATTTCTTCAGTAACTCTAGGTAACACCTACCACATCTCTTTCATTTAAAGAAAGGGAAGAAGGAAGGCAATGGTGAGGAAATGGTTTTTCCAGAACACGGCAAAGGGGAGCGAGTTAATGTTCTGCTTTCTATCCTCAAACGAGAACGTGCCTTTACTGAAGTGGAGTTTGGTTCAAAACCCAGGGGAGTCTGAGGTTTACAAACATTTCTTTTCTAGGAACACATAGATTGTTAGTGCAAGTTCTCCCAAATAGTGATTTCAGGCTAAATAGCAAAAGGATGGTGGCACAGCGAGATTTCAGCTTCTCCCTCAATTCTAGCAGGTTCCTCCAGCAGGGCGAGTGTCACTGGCCACAGCGCCCCCAGTGGGAATCAAGGGTCAAGGGAAAAGTCACGTCCAATTATATTTTGTTACATGTGGCCACCGCTCCTCCATTAAGCTCTGTGTCTTCAGCTGAATAGACCAGGATTTCAAAAAGCATTTATGGTGGCCTCTCTGTGGCAATCCTTAGCCCACTGGCAAAGCTGCAGAAATAAACATTTACTCTACTTCCTATTTGCCAAGAAATCTCACATGCATTACTTTGTGTAACTCTTGGGACATGAGCATCTCTATTTTGATGGATTAAAAAAAAACAACGGAGAACCAAGTGACCAGGTCACCTAACCAAGATCACTGAGCAGGATGGAACCCACAGCTCTCACCTTAGAAGGTTGTTTGCCTCTCGATGCCCATTTTCTCAAAATAGAAGTAGATATATGTGTTATTTTTATTTGTTGCAAAAAATAGCAGGGAACGATAAAGAAAACAAGAGAGTGCATGTCCCCTTCCCTATCACCCAATATAACAACAGCCTTTTGTTATTTCTCTATGTTCCATTCCAATCTCTATGCACACACTAAACCTTTTTCATGGGGTTCCAGTAACACATAGGCCCAATGTAGATTTGTTTTCCCCTCACTTATTACATCCTAAGGGATTCATTTACATACTACATGGATTTTACCATAATTGTCTTTAAGAGCTGCTAAATAATCCATCAGGTAATCACACTAACTATTCTCCAATTGTTGGGCACATGAGTTGGCCCAAGTTTTGCTATGGTAAATAATAGTAATGGTAAATAATGCTGTAATGAACATCTTTGTGCAAACGGCTTCAGTCCTGCTTATCTCGTATGTTCTTAGGACCAACTGCAAGGGGTATGAACAAGTTAATGATTCTTGGAGCAGAATAGGAAGTGGAGGGTGGGGGAGGCATTTGTGCATGGAGTAGAATACAGGTGTGTTCAAGAACTTTTGGAGGGCCTCTGGGCTCTTCAGGTAAATGAGTCAGGTATGAGTTTCCGTCTGGAACTCAGGTGAGAGCTTCCTGATAAAACTCATTCAGTGTTTTCTTTCTAATTAATTACCTAGCAACAAAGGCTCTCCAGAACTAGAATAATTGCCATGAAACAGAGGTGGACAATATTGTTTCAGTGTGACTCGAAGAAAATCTTAAGGGGCACCTTCAGATTGCCTCTATTATAGCCTGCCATTTGGTCAGAGAAGGAAATTAAACAGATTAGTCAAGCTAGATGCTTTTCTTTACAAAGCCATGGAGGTTATTACTCCAGGCCTTGTTATCTCAAAGGTGTTTGCAAATTGATTTTTGGATAATTTGTTCCAGGTAGAGAAGTTAAGTTGGCAGGCAGATCATTTCTGGGTTCATCCTTTGTGCGTTTTAAATATACGGACCCTTTGATCACCATTATCAACTCTCCAGAGTGCTCATCAGTCTCCAGTGAGGCCCCAAGGGTGATATTTTGTAGTTCTGTGATGACTCTGCCCAGTTCCTTAACATGATTATTCACAGACTGACCCTGGACAGAATTAAGAGCAGCTGACTTCAATACTTTGGGGGCTTGAGCAAGTGGCCACATTAAGCTCTCTTCCATAGACTTTCCACCATGGTTTTTGCTCTCCTATTTCAAGCATTCACGGTGAATTGCTGACCACCAGAAAGAGAATAAAGAATTCATCTTTCCAAATGTTTAGCCTCTTTCCACATATTCCTGATGGTCGGTGCAAGTATAGTAACAAGCATCTCCTCGAGAATATAAGGGTCTCCATCTCAAATGACTTACTAGTTCACCTGTTCAGGTGCTGATGAGCCAAGGCAATTATCTCTCCCTCTGAAGTAACCTAGTGTTTCCTGAACCTGGCACCAAGAAGCCATCAGATTATTGATTTGTCTGTTCTTTTCTTTTCTTTTTTTTTTTTGTAATCCATCGATTACAATTGACATTCTTTAGAAGTCACATGTACTAGTGGTTCAAAGAGAGAAGCTGGGATAAAACACAATATAATCCTTTCTGTAGGCATCGCCTTTTCTGAAATGCATAGCAAGACTATGTTTATTGGTGTCAGTTCTCCTTCCTAGAAGAGATGAACTCTTCAGCTAGACAGTGCAAGAAATCTATGAGATCATATAACCCAACTACTAGAGTCATCAGAAAGGAAACTGAGGCCCAGGGAGTGCTCATGACCTATAAAGCTAGGAGGAGGTGGGGGTGGGGTATTAGGACTCAGGGTTGAGGGGGCATTCCTTTTTCCTCTTGTACTTGAGACATTTCAGTAATTAACTAGAAGGATCATTAAAGGAACTTGACAGCAGTAGGCTTTAACTTTTGGGGTTCACATAGGCCCTTAAGAAAATCTGGTGAGAAATTCCAGGCTCTCTTCCCACGATAATGCATATAAGCATGTTCCCTAGAATTTTACACACCATTTCAGGAATTCAAGAACCCTTGAATTCCCATGCATGAACCCCTGCAGAATCTATCTGCAGAATAAAAGAAGGCAGGCCATATGCGTATAATGCCTTCCGTACACTTCTCCGGGACCCTGACCACCCTTTGTTGCAGGAGGTAGAGGCTTGGAGGACAATCGCGTAAGGGAAGCGAACTTGATGTAGGGGTCACAGATCTAGTACTTCCACGTTCCCAGGTTCCCAAACATTTGGGTGAAAATAAACATGCAAAGATTTCCACAGGGCAATGCCAAGTAAACCTCTAGGTTCCCATGACCATGACCCATCCAACACATTCTTGGGTTTAACATCTGGGCTAAAATAGTTAAAGGATAAAGACAGGGCCCTGCCTATGAAATGTTACATCCCAAGTAAACATCTTCCACAGAAGTTGCCTTAAGAGCTTAGGCTGCGCTAACAAAATACCACAGACTGGGTGGCTTAAATAACAGGCATTTATTTTTCACAGTTCTAGAGGCTGGGAGGCCAAGGTCAAAGTGCCAGCCAATTCAGTTCCTGGTGAGAATCCTCTTCTGGGTTTGCAGACTGCCACCTTTTTGCTATATTCTTGCAGGGGGAGAGAAAGAGATCACCGGTCCTTGCTCTTCATGTAAGGGCATTAACCCCATCACAGGGGCTCTGCACATGACCGCATCTACACCTAGCCAACTCCCAAAGCCCCACCACCTAACACCATCACATTGGGGGTTAGAGCTGCAGCATATGAATTTGAGGGAGACACAGACATCCAGTCCTTAGCAGAAGGACTATGCTTTCAAGTCTATTTTTCTCTTCATGAAGCGTTTTGTCTAATTGCTGGGGTCATGAGATGAACAACCTGGCAGACAGAGCCTCCCTATGAAAGAAACCCCAGCTAGGATGTACTCCGTGCTTCTCATGTGCCAGAGTGCCGAGTGTGGAATTTAGTGGTGAAACGAAACACAGGCTATCTGTTCCCGTGGAATCAGAGAGCCAAGCAGCCAATGAAAGCAGCTATGACAAGAAAGTGAAATGAGGGTCATGAAGGGGGTGACAGAATCAGTGATGAGGCCTGTTAAGGGACCTAATCTGGCCTAGAGGTTAAGAAAGCTCTTACAGAGAGAGCTTGAGTGTGATTTGAGGGACCAGAAATTCACATAAGTCTGGGAACAAAGAGACTGTCCTGGGAATTCGCTAGTACTGATTTCCTGAAGTACCACACAGGGCCAGATGGGAAAACAATGAAAACTTTGTGCTCTGCACCCTTGTTCATTCGCTCATTATACGAACCCTGAGTACCTGCTACATGTCACACTCTGTCCCAGACGCGAAGGATACAGCCGTAAGCAAAGCAGACTCAGTCCTGGTTGTCAGGAGCTCACATTCTACCTTTCACCCAAGGACTGAGAATACTGATGTGAGGAGAGAAAGATGGTGACTCCGAAGCGGTCGGGAAAAGGAAACCAGAGGACGAGCCAGGCCTAGTGGGTGCTTATGGACCAACCAACTGACACACATCCATACAGCAGAATACTACACAGCAAGGAAAAGGGAACAAACTGTGGATACACAATGGGGACGGATCTCAAAATAAAATCATGTTATGCAAAACCAGAGAAAGAGAGAATGCCTGATGATTCTAGCTGTAGGAAAAGAACAGGTGACAAAAGTCAGAATTACAGTTACCTATGAGATCAGGTACTGACCAGGAAGAGGCATGAGAGAACTTTCTGGGGTGTTAAAATATACTACATATTGACTTGGATGATAAAATAATAATAATCAGAAAAGTGGTCCCTCTGGTGGGGTGACTGCCTAGAAGGGGGCATGAGAAAATTTTCTGGTATGATAAACATTTCTGTATTTTGAAATGAGTTGTGTAAGACTCATCAGGCTGTGCACTTAAAGTATAGTTATTTTGCTGTATGTAAATGATACCTTTTAAAAAAAGACTAGGGGCCGGCCGAGTGGCTCAGTTGTCTAAGAGTTAGCTTAAGAGCATGAGCTTTGAGCAAAGGGCTGCCAGTTTGATTCCCACATGGGCCAGTGACGCTGCACCCGAGCTGAGGTGCTGCTGAGCTGCCAACAGGTGGCAGGATGGCTCAGCTGGTGAGAGCACATGCTCCTAACAACAAGGCTGCCTGTTCAATGGTGGGCTATGCCTGCCCGCAACTAAGACTGAACTCGGCACCTTGAGCTGAGCTGCCACCCCAGATGGCTCAGTGGATAGAGTGTGCACTCTTAACAAGGCTGCTGGTTCAACTCCCACATGGAATGGTGGCTATGCCAACTACAACTAAGACTGAACACAGCACCTTGAACTTAGAGGCCAAGAGCTGCTGACGGGCAGCCAGATGGCAACTGGTGCTCTCCACAACTAAGACTGAAGAACAACTTGGCTGGTTCCCCTCCCCAATTCCCCAAAACTGTTCCTCTTCCCAATTTTCAATTAAAAAAAAAAGACTAAGGAAAACAAAAAGATGGCTTGTCTGTGACCCAGCAGGTGGGGAAAATGCCACTAAATCTTACTGGAACTGAACCCCAGAATATTAGGAGGAAATGAGCCTTTAATCCTGTTATCATTTCTCTCCAAACGATTCTATCAGCATCATCAGGTGCTTCAATTGCTACCAGATTTCTTAACAAGAGGTTGTACAGGCAAGCACCAGTTCTCATTCGTGAGCCCTTTTTACACATGAAACAACCAACACCCCCACCCCCACTCCCTCTACCTGACCCCACACCATCAATTGTGCAAAGCCAGGAGTAATGGTTTGACATTTGATAGTACTCTCTGCTCACAAAATTTGGAACCAAATCAAGAGGGAGGAAGTCTGGCCTCCAGGGAGCTGAGTTGAGGTATGGTATCAGCCCCCTCCAGGCAAGCATCCAAGCCCTTGGAGGACAGAAGTCTGGGAGCCATCTATGAGGCCAGGACAGCAACTGCCTCTGACTTGCCAAGGCTCTCCTTCAACATGGAGGTAGTGAGTTGACCCCTTAATGTCATGCTGCCTCGTCCTCAGGCAGCAATCTCCAGGCCAATTCTGTCTTTCTTTTCCCTGCTGTGAGCTCTTGTAACAGTTTGACTCCCAGAAATTCCTACAGAGAGCAAAAGTGCTTCAAATAGCCAGCAAACAAGCTTTGCACTTATGTATTGTCTGCTCCAAACAGAAATCAAACGTTTTGGGGGAAAAAAACAAAAAACCGGAATGTTACTAAGATGAGAAGTGAGCCCTGACATGTTTAAGGTGAATATAACCTGGCCTCCAACACTGCCCACCACCCGCCTCGCCCTACCTCACCGCCTTTCTAATTGCACAGCTATTTACTCCCCCACCAGGGTCTGCAGAAACACCCCCACCCCATCCCACCCCACATGCCCACACACACACATGTCCACATACTATTTTGTCATTCCCACTTCCACACTTTTGCACAGGCTATTTCTCCCAACTGGAATATCTTTCCTTTCACTTTTAACCAAACACTGCCCATTTTTCTTTTTCAATTCTGCTTCAAATGACTCAGCTGTGTGGCCCACAGGCCTTGGCACAGAGTAGATGTTCAAAAGCATCATGCTGATTAGAAGTTCTACTGATGGGCATCTAACACTGTTGCATAAAATAATGGATTGAGGATCCAAAAGGACATAAAACTAGCTTGGGGCCCAGGGTTCTGACTCCTTTTTTTGCCCTGGCTTCCCCACGAGCCACCTGGGTGACCCTGGACAAACCACTCGATCTTTGTGGCTCTCAATTTTTTTCATCTTTAGAATGAAAGGTTGTTTTACAATTCAAATTATAAAGGCATCTAGATTTTCTACCAAAGCTTATAGTAATTGTCTGTGGATATGTCTGCTGAGTCTACCCTGACAACAAGTCGTCAAGACATACTTGTAGACCCCACCTTCTCATTCTTTGTTGGTGTGGGACCATGAGGTCCCTAAGCAGAAAATATAATAAGTAGACAGAGTCATCCCTCAGTCTGCAGGAGATTGGTTCTAGGAGCTCCCATGGATACCAAAATCCATGGATGCTCAAGTCCCTTATATAAAATGGCATCATATTTGCATATAACCTATGCATATCTCCTCGTATACTTTAAATCATCTCTAGATTACTTACAATACTTAATGCAATGTGAATGTGATGTAAATATTGGGTTGTCAGAAAAGTCGTGACACATTTTTGCAACGAACAACAGAAAATATATGTCATGACTTTTCCGACAACCCAATAGTTGTTACACTCTATTGTTTAGGGAAGATGGCAGGGAAAATGTCTGTACATGTTCAGTATAGACGCAACCATCTTAGGCCTAACTGCATGGTACACATCAGCAACAACAAAACATTTAAAAAATATATTTTTCTTCCACAGTTGGTTGAATTCATGGATATGGAACCCACAGATACAAAGAGCTTACTGTATAGCATCCAATCCACCAGTAGGTGCCTGCTGGAATTAGTCTTTGTGACCTAGCCTAACATATGGTCAATGTTCAATAAACATTTGATGTTTTATTTAAATGGGTAAAGAAAATATTTGAGTTTTCCCAAAATAAGAGGTTTGTGGGGGGCGGTGCAAATACAGAAATGAACAAAAGCAAGGAGGAGAATGTTATAAAGAATGGTTAATGGATATCCAAGCTAAGAACTGTAAGTGTTTGGGGAGGAGATATCAAACAACTGAAACAGAACAGCAATCAAACACATAGCTACGAAATGCCTCTGAAATGAATGAAGTTCTGAGTTTGCAGACTATGAAGAGCACAGTGGGTTCCAGACAAAATCAATGACAAGACTCAAACTTAAGCACATACTGGCAATATTTTGAAATACAAGCCTACAGAAAAATTCCCAAAAGGATTTAGATAAAATCAGATCTCCATGAAAACAAAAAGACTAAGAAAATCCATTCTCAGGCTTCATCCTTTCAATTTGAAACACTGGGACATGATGGTGAAGATGACGATAACAGTAATAATACAAATGACAGCAGCGGCAGGTACTGTCCCATGTGCTACAAATTTTTATGTACCCATCACTGTTCTCAGTGCCTTAAAATATTAATTCATTTAATCTTCACAGCAACTCTAGGGCTAGATGTTATTTATGATTCCCATTTTTCTGAAAATAAAAAAGAGATACAGATAAAGTAACTTGCCCAGTGTCAAACAATTAGTAATTCAAAGAGCCAGGATTGGGGCCAAGGCAGCCTAACTAGGGGTCTGCAGTCCCAACCACAATGGTATGGCATACACACAAAGTTTTAAGAGGATGCTTCATACCCCCAGAATTTTATAGCCAGCTAAATTGTGGTGCATTTGCAAAGCCGATAGAAAGACACGTTCATATTCTGAAGAAGGTAGAAAACATACGGTTTACTTGCCCTTCCTTTATAAAAAAAAAATCGTGACGATACACCCCAGTCCACCTTGGAATCAAAACTATGACTTCTAGGATTGAGGAACTGAGATATTAAGTGGTTTGGTCCTATGGGAAGATTACCACCACCAGGCTCCTCTTTCTCAGATAAGGTTCTAGAAGAGAACCATCACCTCTTGCCAGACTGAACTGGAGACATAACCCAAATTGTGAAAAGAGATGGAACTTCATACCTCTCTTCTCAAAGGCATTCAGATTATGCTTAAAAACAAGCAATTGCATTACGAAAGCTTAAACCTTGCTTTGGCAATAATTTTGAAAATAGACATGACACATTTCTTTGGAATAGTCTGTCCCTCCCTCAGACAAGAGTTTCCATACATACAGAAGTTCAGTTTTAACTAAATGAAAATGAACAACAAAAAATCCCATCTAGTTGCATCTATTAAAAGGCAGGCATAGAATTTGAGGAGCTCCGAGATGGTGAAGTAGATAAACACTGCGCCTGTTTCCTTCCATGAGCACATTAAAATTACCACTAAAATATAGAACAATCAACCTGGAGAACCATTTGAAGTGTGACTGAACAGAGGTTTTATAACTAAGGATATAAAGGAGAAACAACGCTGAGACTGTTAGGAGGGGTGGAGACATGAAGCAGGTGGGCCCCAAACCTCCGTGTGGCGGTTGAGAACCAGGAGGGACATCTTGGCCATGGAGGTTCCCCCCAGAAGAGCGAGGAACCCCAGTTCCACACCAGCCTCCCCAGAACAGAGCACTGGTGCTGGGAAGAAGAACGCCAGAACATGTGGTTGTGAAAAGCGGTGGGGATTCTGACCATCCAGGTGGGACGGAAGGTGGCGGAAAACGCAGACGTCCTCTTAAACAACCCACGCATAGACCTTCTCACCCCCAGGCACTTACCCTGGGCTCCGGGAGGGGGACGGAGACTCGGAAGCAGGCTGAGGCGTGTGGCTTCAGGGCAGAGCTGGAGGACAGTCACCATTTCCCCGTGAGGAGGTCCTCCTCCTCGTGCAGCCGGAAGGCGGCCGCCATCTTTAATCTGTTGAGCCCGCCCTGCGCACAGCCAGATCTGAATCTGATTCGCCTGGACAGCTCCGCTGCTGCTGACTCACTGGGAACCCACCCAACCCAGCTCCCCCAACGCCTGAGGCATTTTCTTGAGAGCAGTCAGCCCCGCCCACATTACACTCATTCTTAGAGAACTATTGGAGTCCACAGGCCCCATTTAAGCAGCACCTGGCCTCGGTGTGCTCTGAGACTTTTGCTAAGTAGCTCCAGGCTCAGCACTGGCACCAAACTGGAATCTACATTAGCCTGGTGACCACAACGCTTGCCACCTTAGTGAGTCCCTGAGACTCTGCCTCACCCAACTCGTGTACTGCAGGAGGCTTTATTAGCAGCTGAAATTTATGGAAGCCAGCAGGTGGCAGCAGGTCTACGGGTGTCCTGGCTTTTTGTGGAGCTACCCCAGACTTGGTACTGGTGGTAGCTGTCCTCAGTTTGCAGTGTGTCCTCTACTACGTGCCTCCAACTTTAGCACAGGCAGCAAACAACCACAGATAGCTTAATTGCTCCTACTAGGTAGTTCCCAGCTGGTTACAGGCAGTGGGTGACATGGGCCTGCACCAGAGCCACTCTTATGAGGCCCCAGAACGAACATAGTTGGAGGTAGGCTTCAGAACACAGGAGAGCACTGCCGAATCAGCCCCACAAGTGGCACACACAACAGGAACCAGAGCCCACTGGGGGAAAATCCCACTCAGTGGGATAAGCCCCCACCATAGCAGCCCATAACCTGTGGAGGTGGCCAAACCCCACAGCCAATCAGCCTGAGGGCCAATCCCACCCACTGATGTGTCAAAAGCAATCAAGGCTCAACTATAACAAGCAAACACAAAGAATCCACACAAGGGACACTCCTGTAGCACCGGGAGAAGGTGACCAGGGAGACTGTACCAGGACCCCACAGGACATCTACTACATAAGGCCACCCAGCCAAGACTGGGAGACATAGCAGATCTACCTGATACATAGAAACAAACACAGAGAGGCAGCCAAAATGAGGAAACAAAGAAATAGGTCCCAAATGAAAGAATAAGAGGAAACTGCAGAAAAAAAAATTGAACAAAATGGAGGCAAGCAACCTACCAGAGACAG
>NW_017731381.1:2648004-2648945 GCF_001890085.2 Hipposideros armiger
TTACACAAATCTTTTCATAGAATACAAGAGAAGAAATTCTTCCAAATTTATTTTACAAGCCCAACATAACTTTCACGCCAAAACCTTACAAGGATATCACAAGACAAGGAACCTTCAGGCCCATCTCTCTCATAAACAGAGAGAGAAAAATCCTACACATCATATTAGCAAACCAGGTCTAATGATATATGAAATGAATACTTGATCATGACCAAGTTGGGTTTATTCCAGGACTACAAGACTGGTTTAATATTAGAAAATTAATCAGGATAACTCATCATATTGACAGACTAAAAAATAAAAATCATGTAATAATCTCAAGAGATGCCAAAAAAGCACTCGATCAAAGTCAATGTCTATTCATGATAAAACTCTTAGCAAGCTAGGAACAGAAGGCAAGTTCTTCACTCTGATAGCAGGGATCTAAAACATCGCTCTTACCACCATCATCAGTGGTAAATTCCTGAATGCTTTCCCCTCTCATTTTCCCAATTCTACTGGATGTCTTAGCCAGGGCAATGAGGCAAGAAAAAGAAATGAGAGATAGGAGGACTGGAAAGGAAGTATGAAAGCTTTCATTATTCACAGACTACCTGCTTGTGCATGGAGAAAATCCTAATGAATCTCAAATTACGATGAAAATCAAAAAAGGGAATTTAACGTATTTACATACAGTAAAGCCAATGTACTTCACTGTATGGTATGCTAGATGTCAATTAACAAACAAACAAACAACCAAAAAAAAGAGTTCTGAATCATCCATTTGTACAATATGCAGAAGCCTTCTAACTTTGCTGCTACTTCTGCCCTCTTCAGATCCATTCTCCACCCTGTAGTCCAATCGATCTTCCTAAAATAACAATTCCATTCCATTCTAGGGCCTCAGACACCATAAATGGTGTCGCCCCTTTCTATCTGTTCAGCCCTGTCTCCTGCCATTG
>NW_017731381.1:2650813-2653542 GCF_001890085.2 Hipposideros armiger
CCCCAGTGGTTCACTCCTCCTGGTATCTACACTTTTGTGTAACCTTGACCTCTTCTGCCTCCTTACTCCCTCTCCCCTTCTCCCCTGCCCTTCCCTCCTTTTTCTTCCCTCTCCTCTTCCCCTCCCTCTTTCCCACTCCGTCTTTTCCACTTTCTCCTCTCTCTCCTTCTACTTTTTCTCCCTCTTTCTCTTTCTCTCTTTCTCTCCCTTACCTCTTCTCTCCCTGTCCTGTTGTGGGTTGTCTTAAGGAAAGGCACACATTGCAATGAAATGATAATCTTTAGCCAACAGCTGAGGAGGCTAGGCCAATGGTCATGCAAGTGATCTCTTAACAGGATCTTCCAAAGACTCCCAACAGCCATGTGGGTGAACTTGGGAGCAGATCCCCCCTCAGTCAAGTCTTAAGATGCCTGCAGCCTGTGAGAGACCCCAAGTCCATCAGGCTGCACCAGGATTCCTAACCCACTCCTGTGAGATAATAAATGCTTGTTGGTTTAAGCTTCTAGATTTGGGAGCCTTTTTATTTTTCATGTCATCATAGATGACTAATAATACACCACATATATTCGAAACTAAACATCTGAAGGAATACCACCAGAGTTGTCTGCAACTAAAAAGAGAAAAGTCTCGACTCGAAGTTAATATGATAAAGAGTCACAATCAAATGTGTATGCACACGCACACGCACATGCACGCACATACACACACACACACCTACACACACACACACACACACACACACCATGCTTGAAACTTCCGTTAAGATTAGTTTCGGAATCACCTTTGAAGGTGAGGCTCACAACTAGGCAACAGGCTGGGAAGGTGTGGCTGAATCTACTTGAGATAAAAATAAAAGGAGGCCTCATACTCATTGAAAGATGCCTTCAAAGGAGACACTTAAAGGCCCTTTAACTCTTGGTAAGCCCAGTGTTTTATTTTGCAGTGGTAAGCAAATAAGGGAATTAACATCTGGCCAATTTATATATTTCTTCTGTATACTATATGATAGTGATACCTATGAAGGCATTAATTTGCAAACTACTTCAAATGGAAATAACTGGTGAATAAGTTATCAACGTGATATGGATGGATGTTTGCACNCACCAGGTCAGGAAGGGCCCCCTGAGGAGCCTGGCTTTCCTCCTGAGGCTATTGTAAGCAGTGGCACGACACAGGCATGTGTTCTTTCATGATAACTCCTCTGCAGGCAGGAGGGAGAAAGGGTCTGAAGGAGAGAGGCTTATGTCAGAGGGAAGTCATGTCCATCACTGAGGGCAGAGATCGTGGACGGCTGGACCAAGGTAACGGCCATGGGACTGAAGAGGCAGGGGCAGAGGGACCAGACACAGGTCTAGGAGATGGACAGGATTTGGTCCTTGACTGGATGTAAGCCGTAAGGCAGATGGGGCCAGTGTCAGTAGAAAGCTAGGATTCGATAGGCTGGGTGAGTCCTGGGCATGCGCACGCGGAGGAGTCTCAGGCTTTCTCCGACCTCCGTCCACAATGGCCGCGGTCTATATAAGAGGGTGTCTGCTTCTATTTCCCTGCCCAGCATCCCAGGTCACTGTACTGGCTTCTCCCTGCCAAGCCCAATATTCTACACTCCACCCCTTCTCATTTCATATTTATTGACACTTACAAAGGGCAGTGTGGTGTATTGGAAAGTACAAGATCACTGGGTCAGACAGAGAGAGTTTGGCGTATAACCTCTATCACTTAATTGTGTGACTTCAGGCAAGTTACCCAATTCCCCTGAGCCTCGGTTTCTTCATGGGCCAAAACCAGGGGAA
Organism: Hipposideros armiger; assembly: GCF_001890085.2. Taxonomy (NCBI): domain Eukaryota; kingdom Metazoa; phylum Chordata; class Mammalia; order Chiroptera; family Hipposideridae; genus Hipposideros; species Hipposideros armiger. The sequence continues at coordinate 2,652,604 of NW_017731381.1, forward strand.
TGGGTTACATCTCACTGGATCCTTGTGAAGACCAGATGTAAACGCCTGAAACATGGCAGGTCTTCTATAGACGTGAGTTATTCCCGTCTCCCATCCCCGCACTGGTCCTTCCCCACCACCCTGTCACCCTCTCCATTAACGAACCATTCCACCCCGCTTCTCAAGCTCCCTGTGATTTCCACTCTCAGCATCTGAGCACTTGGGCTTCTTGGGCTCATGTAGCAAATGTGATGAAATCAATTTCAGCTTTATGCATGAGGAAGCCGCTAATCTCCCACTGGGACAGTTAACTCACACTCAACAAGCACCAGGGGGAAAACATGGCAGCCGTCGTCATAACAGAACATGTCTGAGAAAAACTGGAGTAGAAGGGAAGGGGGGTGGCGGGAGGGAGCGGGGACATAAGCCATTCAGGGCAACCTGAGTCCAGGCAGCTTCATCAGTTGCTATGCTACCAGCCACCGTGAGAGAGAGACTGAAGGGGGCTGGGGCTTTAGAGATATTGTTATTGTGCAAATTTCTCTCCTAGGCATATCCCTATGAACAAGGGGAAGAGGCATAATTAGTCTCTAAGCTGCTGAAATGGCTAGAAGTGACTAGAAGTATCGACTCCCTCAGAAGTGTCAGGAAATGGTGTCCAGATGGATTAAGAGGCTTATCCATAACAGCTTGCTCAGTTTGTGGGGGAGAGTTTAAGAGATGACTGCCCGCTTTCTGTAAAGGAACTGAGAAATGAACTGCTTCCAAATCTCCCCCCCCCTCCCACCCGGTCCCCTTAGGGCTGTCTCTGGGCTCTGCCACATCCACCATGAAGAGGGTTAGTTATGAGCCAAAATAGCAGCTCTTTGGGAAAGGTCTTTGAAACAATGCAACAAAGTCTCCTGGGCCACAGACCACCGTCCCCATCCTCCGAGGCCGCATTTCTGATTCAGGCAGGCA
>NW_017731381.1:2655937-2659227 GCF_001890085.2 Hipposideros armiger
CTCTTGAGTTTTAAGAATTCTTTATATATTCTAGGTACTAGTCCTTTGCCATATATGTGGTTTGCAAATATTTTCTCCCACTCTGTAGCTTGTCTTTTCATTTCCTTCATATGCGCTTTCACAGAGCAAAAGCTTTATTTTAATTTGGTTCAATTTATCAATTTTTCCAGTTATAAATCATGCTTTCGATGTCAAGTCTGTGTTAAGTTTTTACTTTTGGCTCTACTCAAATCTACCAGTGCTCGCAAATCAGTTCAGATTCCTGACAAAATTGTGTTCGATCATTCAGTTGACAGGTTCTGTTTCTTGCCATAGGGACATTCCCAATCACACAGAAATGCTGCAAAAATATGTCTATTTTGTTTTGTGAGTTTCAGAGGCACTCCTCATTTATTTTTTAGAAGTATATTTTTTAAATTATGTTTTCAATCAGGATGATGGATAGTTGCTTAAAAATGGGAACTAGGAAGTATATGCTCAAAACTATAAAAAAAAAAGATGTAAAACAGCATAATTCCAAATATACATACAACCTGGGAGGCATGTATCCAACATGGCAATATCCTTCATAATCTCCTCATTGAACTTGACAGGGAAGAAGATAGGAGTGCTACCCCAGATTCAGCCAGGGATTCATTATTAAGCAGCGGTCAATCAGAAAGTGTAAGATCTAGATACTTGTTTAATATGTGACTTTTATTATTATAGAGCTGCAAAGTGCAAAACTCAATAGCTCTTGCACCAGAAAATCCTGAAGAATATCTACAAATGCCCATCACTGTGTGGTGATGTTTAAAGACCCCAATTGCTGTAGGCAGTCTCTAAAATGGCCCCCAGTGGTTCACTCCTCCTGGTATCTACACTTTTGTGTAACCTTGACCTCTTCTGCCTCCTTACTCCCTCTCCCCTTCTCCCCTGCCCTTCCCTCCTTTTTCTTCCCTCTCCTCTTCCCCTCCCTCTTTCCCACTCCNCTTATATGCCCAGTCGTCTTATACGCCGGCAAATACGGTAAGGGGTTGAGAACCTATTTGAAGAAATAATGACTGAAAACTTTTCTAACCTGGTGAAGGAAACAGACATACAAACCCAGGAAGTGCAGAGTCCCAAACAAGATTTACCCAATCAGGCCCACACCAAGACACATTATAATTAAAATGGCAAAGGTAAAAGACAAAGACAGAATCCTAAACATAGCAAAAGAAAGACAACTACAATAGTAACTTATCAGGGAGCTCCCAGAAGATTTTCAGCTGATTTCTCAACAGAAACTTGAAGCTTACAGAGATTAATGGCTCACAAATATAAAGCTAGGAAGAGAAGGATTTGAACTTAGGAAGATTCCAAGTCGGTGTTCATAATCAATCCATCATACTGTCTCATGCTCACCATATTCCCACGATGGAGGAAGACAAAGTGACTTATCCAAGGCCACAGAGAAGTGGTTTTGGTGAGAAGGAGAAGTCAGATCTGGTAACTAGCCAGGACTTTGTGAGCCTGGCAGCAGTAACAGTAGTCAAGTCATAGAATCATAGATGTGGAAGAGAGTGGGAGGTCGCTGAGGTCTACCTGCCCAACACAGGGGTCCCCGACATGTAGTTATGACTTCATTTGAAGAACTCCATGGATAAGGAGCACCCTGTCTGTTGTCCACACAATTGGTGACTGGTTTTAACAGTGAGAGAGCATTTTGAAATACAGACCAGAGGTATTCTGCCATCTGCTGTCCACCAGGATGTCACACCAAGCCTCCGAGAGCTGGCCTGTTTCGGCCTCTGCAGGTTCCCTGGCCACTAAGCTTTCCTCACCCCACAACTTTACACACAAGTGATGCAGAAGCAGTGGAAGGTGCTCTTGCTTGTGCTGTTTTCTCAGCTGGATCACTCTTTCCTTCTTCCAGGTGACTCACCTTTTCTTGTGTTCAAGAATTAGCTTTTCTCTGGGTACTCTCACCTCAAGGCTGTGTCTCTGTGCTCTGTGAGTGTCTTGGCCCAGGGTTCCAAGAAACAGAGCTTGAGACAAGGATTCTGTGCAAGACTGGAGAAGAGTCCCTATAAGGAGGCAGGATAGGGCAAGGAAAAAGAAGCCAAACAACGATGTGGTTTTGGCTGCAGATTAGGGTCGGGCTGTTCCTGTGGGTATTCTGGAAGACAAAATGCACCACCTCATGGTCCCTCATTGGGGGAAGGGGGTCTGCCTTTTGTACCCTTGTTTCATTAATTGGATGTGGGCTGTTGTAGGGGTGCAGGCATTGCCCCTCAGCCAAGCAGCTCTCATGTGGCCAAGGACAGTTATCCCGAGAAGGGTGCATTCATTTCCTAAGACTTCTGTAGCTAAGTATCAGAAACTGGGTGGCTTAGAGCAGCAGAAATTTAGTGTTTCACAGTTCTAAAGGCAAGAGATCTGAAATCAAGGTGTCAGCGGGGACACACTCTCTCCAAAGGCACTAAGGATGAATCCTTCCTTGCCTTTTCTGGCTTCTGGTGCTTAGTGACAGTCCTTTATCTTCCTTGGCTTATAGATGCATCACTCCAATCTCTGCCTCTGTCTTTATATGGCCTTCTCCCCTGTGTGTCTGTCTCTTTGTCCACATTTCCTTCTTCTTATAAGAATCCTTCTTCTTATAAGAACTCTAATTATATTGGATTACACCCACCCTATGCCAGTATGACCTCATTTTAACAATAAATTACATCTGCAAAGATACTTCCTATTTCCAAATATCGTCACATTCTGAGAACATGAATTTTGTGAGAACAATATTCAACCCAGTACAAGGGGAAACTATGAGCCTTTATCAGTTGACACTAGTGAAGAGTAGGGAATGGGCACACCAGCCTGGTGAAGGAAACTTGGATCAGGCACCAACAGCATCCTCTGTAGTCAACAGGACACCCTTGGTGCTCCCTGGGCACAGATTCATCACAGAACCTGCACACTATACATAAGCTACCTGACAGTGGATCTGTCTCAAGGGCACAGGCCAAGCCACTTCCGCCTGTGGCCCCAGGTCCTAGCAGAGGGCCTGCTGTCCAGTGGGTTTGATCGTGGGGTCACAGCACTCCCGGAGTTTTCCCCTCCCCAGTGTGTCAGTCCTCGCATGAGGACGCTGGCCGTGAACACTTACTCTTCACTTTTCTGGCATAAATATTGCTAGTTCTTAGGATTCTAAGCAATTTCATTTGATTTGTAGAGGTTTCCACTCCTCTGCCATCCTCATCATATTTTAATCTCTCTCATACAAAGGACAGTAGTTCAAGCTGGAATTTGAATCCCAGCTCAGCTAAATTTTC
>NW_017731381.1:2661567-2673673 GCF_001890085.2 Hipposideros armiger
CTGGGAAGAGCGCAATGATCACAATACCAACATGGGCCAGTGAAGCAACGTCCTCCACAACTAGACTGAAGAACAAAAGGACAAAAGGACAACAACTTGTCTGTTCCCCTTCCCTAAGATTCCCCAACACTGTCTCCCTCCCCCAATTCCCCAATAAAATCTTTAAAAAAGATAAAATAAAATGAGAAGTGAATTTGAAACTCGCCCTGCTTCTGAGATATACCTTGGCCTATTCAATGGGGCACGTGGATGGTCCAGGAAATTGCTATCATCCCTCATTGACAAAAAACACATATAAGTAATAACAAAGCTTAAAAACAATCTGGCCTAAAACCTCATCTAGATCTTAATCAGGAAAGTGATCTGATTAAAGCCACATACACCAAAGGACAAAAAGGCTTAATGTAGCCATTTTCCCAAGGCATTAACATTTCTTTAAAAAGGAATTGATCTCTAATGACAATCGTCCCTACCCAGCTCTTCATAGCTTGAAGGCCTTTATGGCCTCTTCAAATTGCCCCATGAATGTCCTCTCCTACCTTTGATTCCCCTAAAGGCAAGGAGATGCAATTAGGATTATTTGTTCCTTGTGAGAAACCCCAGTGAGGTTCCCCCACAGATAGGATGTGCTCAAGAATGACACCAAATGTTCAATATTCTGCCCAGAAAGCTGACGTGGGAACATGAGGTGGGGGGGAGGGGGTCTGACGGTCAACTCAAAAGTAACCAGTTCCTTCCCAGCCGAGAAGCATAATCTGAACCACCTGGAGGAAACGGGGAAGGTTGCCTTTAAAACTCCGCAGGGCTCACTGGTCACAGCAGCCCTGTGAGAGGATGGAGCTGTACTCACACTGGAATGGCAAGCAGCCTGGGTCCGTGCGAGCACATTCCCTACACAGTGCCACGTACTGCTTCTACGAAGGGTCCTTTATATGCAGCTACCCACTCTTTAAAAACAATCCTTAGTGGTTGCACAGTGGCCCTCACACTTAGCTGACATCATGTGGAGAGGTGATAAAGCTCCTGATGTTTAGTGCTCAACCCTCGCCAATTCAATAAAAATCTCTGGAGGGGAGACCTAAAATCAGTATTTTTTTTTTTAAACTCCCCATGATTTTTCCTATGGGCGGCCAAGTCGGAGAACCACTGGGCGGTATCATTCATTCTTTCATCAAAATCCTTCCTGAACACTTCTTATAGGCATGGCCTCAGGGTAATTCCCCAACTACGCAGCTCCTTAGTTAGTAATGTTGTATGACTGTCTACGTCTCTAATTCCAGCAGTGAATGAATGAATGAATGAATGAATGAATGAATGAACGACCTTCCTCATGTATCTGTCTCCTTCCGGCTTGGTTATACAGGAAGTTCTAATGCTTACAGATAGCCATGCATAGGTTCACCTAACAACCAACTCACAATTACGTGGTGGTAACGCACGTAAACCTACGCAGTGAAGAAATCCAGTCTCATGTGGTTGCCTTGACAAACAACCTAGAGAGCAGCACAAAGGATGGTCCCCAGGGCCAATGCGTCACCTCTCCCTCTACACCCCCACAACATCCTTGTGCAGTGAGACACTTCCGCGTCTTTGCACTGAGTCACGTACAACACTCACGGTCGTCATGTGCTCGCTAACATAGCTGTATAAGGATCCAGCTGCCTATTCACCTGCCTCCCTGACAGGTTCCAGAGCGTGGAACATGCAATTAAATCAGGTGCACTCCAGTGGGCACTTATTTATAAATTATTGTCATAGTTGAAGATGTACTTCAGCTTGTGATAGGAACCTATCAGATTTCCTCCTTTCATCATCGGGACTCTAGTGATATGAATTCTCGTCTGAAAGATCGAGGCAGACATGTGTCTGTTTTAAAGCAGAAATACTAAACAAATAAGAGAACAGATAAGGAAAAGAAATCAGGAAGGGGACACAGAAAAGGTTGGTGTGCGGACAATGCTGCCGCACGCTTTTGCAGCCCACTGTCGCCCCGGTCACGCTCTGCATGGTTTTGCTCATTTATATATACCTGGACCTGTGTCCCCTACTGCACAGCCATTAGGAGGTGGGGACTGCAGCCAATCATGCTTGCGCTCCTCACTGTGCCAAGCATGGTGCCTTATCCAGGGATTTGGAATGGAAACCATTTTTTTCTCTTGTGTTACCAGCCCCATTTAGGTTAGAGGCAAGTGACAAAGGAGTGAGCCCACGAAACAATCCAGGTCGTTGCTAAAAATATAACATGGATGGTATCCTCAGAAGCGGCCCTAAATAGATGAGGTGTCATGTCGCCCTTCTCCCTCTCCCCAGCTTCCCGCCAGGGCAGGGATCCTTCTCCTTGACAAGGGCAGCCTTGTCCAGGCCCTGCCTCCTGTGTCACCAGCTTGGCCACTGGGTGAGGGATTCAGGAAAGCATTTACATCGCAGGAGATCTGACAGATCCCTTTGACACAGTGCTCAACCGTCCCTAAACTAGCGTTTGGAAGTTTTTCAGAGAATTAACCCTGATAAAATGAAACGCAAACCTCATTCCAATGGAATCACCAGGCAGAGAAGCTGCGGAAGTCACCTGCCTGCCCTTCTGGCCCCGGGCCCGCACAGGCGGCAGCTCCTGGGGTTCCCAGCAGAGCCCTCCGCCCCCTCCCTGTCCTCCCGTTGGGCCTCAGCCCCTGCTGAGAAGCCTGGGGACTGGAAGGGCCCCCTCACAGAAGCTTTGTGGTAGAAAAGGATCTGACATAGCTTAGGAAATGGGCAGAAGCAGAGCATCTCAGCGACACAGCGGATATTTTCTCAGTTAAAAAAAAAAATGTGTTCTCACTTAAGAATGCTAATGGCCCATGCGCAGAAATAAAATCGCTGACCTACTTTGACGCTGAACTTATTAAACAAGCCAACCTTATTACTCAGAAGAGACTGTAAAACAGTAGAATAAAGCCCAGATGGAATCCGTCCCATCTTTCATTGCCAGGAGCTGCCGAGAAACGCACAGGGACATTTGGAGCCCTGGGCTGGAAGGCATGTGCCAGGGTTCACATCCAGCTCACTCACTGACTCTGGCTGTGTCCCCGGGGAGGTAGCACTGCCCCTCCTCTGGGCTTCAGGACCCTCATCTAGGGGCTGGACAAGGTGCCCGCTGAGGACATTTCCGTCCATGATGACAGGGGATGCTAATTTGTTTAAGGAATGTAATGTTACCATGAAAAAATAAAAAAAAAAGAATCCATTATCAAGGGCATGTTATGCCAGACACGGTGAGCCAGGTGAGGAACTAAGACATTCACTGCCTCCAAGGAGCCCGGAGCTGAACAGAGCAAGTCGGGGAGGTCCATACTGATTAATGGATTTATTTCCTAACAGCAATTTGAAAACCACCACAAGACTACAGCAGACATAACACAACTTGTGTCTGCAACAAGAATTCCCTCTGGCAATCCACCTGACAACTTCGGTTTAGCTGAATGAATCTTTCAGTGCATTTCAAACCGCTGCACGGCCACCGGTGGCCATCCGCAAGTTATAATCAGATTTATCACACCGGGAAGGAAAAGAGCGGTGATACATTTCCAGGGGATTTCAGGGCAATAATGTGAGTCTTCCCTGCTCACGCTGGAGAAAATCCTGGAGCTGCAAGGTAAATTATCCAAACCAGAAGTGGAGGGAGGCAGGAAAGGTTACTGACGTAACAGTAGGCGTTAGTAATCCACACGATGTCGGATTAGTCAGTAATGATGGGTGCTACTGTGGGACGTTTAATGACGTTACTCAGAAAATGCCACGGCGCGTGTAATTGGAGGGGCCCTTTCCATCCAGATCTCAGGCACAGAGACTATCCTTCATTGCATCTCTAGGACTCACTGACCTTCACAGAGCTCAGTAAACAAAGTCAGCAGGGAGAAGCGGTGCCCCACAAGGAACAAGTCGATCTAGGGCTTGGGTAGAGAATTGCAAGTCCCACTGTCACCCCTCACCCCACCCCTGGCCCCCCAGAATTGTCCAGGGTGAATTCAGGGCTCTTAAGTTGGAGAAAGAAAGACCGAGGCAGACCAAGGCATGGAGAGTTCTCTAGAGGCCAGATGTCCTGAGACAAAGAATGTTGGGGCCACAGGGAAGGATTTGAAGGGTCCAGGCCAGAGACATTTGGGTCACAAGCTTTGGAGGTATTTGAGTGCCAGAGGCCTTGTGGGACAACTAGAACTAGAATTATTTTTTCTCCCCCTTCTACAAATACGGACACTGAGATTCAAAAAGATATGCCCAAGGGCACTATTAAGCAGTAAAGACATAATGGGCAGCCTCACATCAGTGAGGTTAACCTCACACTTGTCACCTCTGCTTAGACTCAATTCTCCCACATCTGCCCATCACAGTCTGCATCCACCAATCACAGCCAAGTCCACCCATACCAGGACACGCCCACCCTCCATCTAAGGCTTGCTGAACTTTGCACAGACTCTCTGTCCTCCACACTGGTGATTGTATACTTACAGGCTTGCTCTGACAGTGAGTGATTCTTTGAGCTGTTTTGAGGGTCTTCATGTCTCATAGAACACCAAGATCAAGCCAGGTCCCTCTGGGACCATGATGAAGTGGGACAGCACAAGAGCACTTCATAATTTGTTTGTTCAAGGAAGACAAAAACAAGGTCCCTGTGCAAACCACAAAATACCACGCCTCCCCCTATCCTGGCTCCTAAGAGTGACTATTACGGCTCTACACTTATAGCTTTAGTTGTGCCCCAGCATCACCTCCATCTGGATTCAATTTATTCAAATATCCAATGACGGAACTGTCCCTACTTCCTGACAGCTCTCAGTCTAGAGCAAATCTCCACTTCCTTGGTCCCTCCCCAGATCATCAACCAAAGCCCAACTCCTATAACATGTCCTTTCTAACAGCTTCTTACTGAGATGCCCCATGGTTCTCCAGGCTCAGCCTTCTGCCTCAGCATGAGCCATAAAGCAAGCTTGTTCAGCTACAGGTATGCTCCCGGTGGCCTTTAGCTGGAGGGCACTGACACCTCAAAAAGATGTTCCACTTCCTTAGCCTGATACACAATGTTCCCTGTGACCCAGGCCTGTGGCTGAGTCCACCTCCACTGCCCTCAACTGACCCTGTGCCCCAGCACACTCAACACTGTTCCAGGCCTTCGTGCCTTCTACATACAGATCCTGTCACTTGGAAAGCCCCTCCCCTCTGATCCTCCTGGAAAACTAGTTTGGGAAGCCTTCTCTGACTCCAGACAGAATAAACGCATCCTCCTTCCTCTCCATCACTTCCCACTTCCTTATGCTGCACACACACTGATCATGGCACACACCCCACCGAGCTGTAATTATAGTTTGCCCCTCTGTGACCCTTCCTCACTGGGCAACAAAGCTCTTTGAAGGACAGAGATGGGCAGTGCCCTTTGGTGTCAGCTCCAGTGAAGAGGCTGACACCGAATAGAAGCTCCACACACTGGGTGTTTGTTCCGCTGAACCAAATGTCCTTCATATTCAATTACTGCCATATTTCAAATCATATTCCAAGGAAGAGTCAATAATGTGCAAATCAAAGCCCCTCTGAAAATGCAGGCTTGGGTCTGTTATAACAGTGTCACTTGCCATCTGCAGGGTGTTCTGTGATTTACAGAGCACGTCCTCGTTTCTTATCTTACTTAATGCAATCCTCATGGCAACCCTGGCTTCTGTCATATCTACTCACTCTTCCAAGCTGCTTTGACACTTGGAGGGCTCAGGGCTGGGACACGACCAGGGAATAAACTGTGGCTGCAGCAAACTGGTGTCAGGTGGTGGTTGCCCCAAGTTCATGGGCGGCCTAGTCTGCTCATGAGTTCCTTGCCAAAGGGCGTTCTGGAAACCAAGGCCGATATTTACAATCTCACCTTCTACCCGCCCTGCCTTTAGTTATATATTGGAATAAATATATAAATATTTTAATTCAATGTCATTGGTGTTTGAACAGTAGTTGAGAAGTCATACAGAATTGGACATGAGCCCAGACTCCACCTAGCAGCTCTATGATTTCAGGCAAAGTATTTAACCTCTCTGAGCCTTGGTTTACCCAACTGTAAACAGCAGTTGCAGTAGAACCTACTTCAGGAGGTTCTTATGAGTCTGAGGGCTAAATGAGAAAACTTAAGTTGAGGATTTCTACTGTGGTTGGCACATAGTAATAATAAGCACACAGGACACTTTAGGTATTCATATGATTATTTTATTAACATTACTCTTACTATTATTAATTAGGATGATTCTAGGCCAGCTGCCCTCAGGGCCATAGATTCCTTGTGCTTACTACTGTGCCCTGTATAATGGGCGAGGGGTTGGGTGGGAGGGCTGGGGGGGTAGAAACAGGTTTCTCAAGCTCCTGCTGTCAGCTGGCTTCTGATGTGACCAGTTAGATGCACTGAGTATAGGAGGGAGGGGAAATCCAGAGTGTATATATGTTAGTATCTCTCTCTGACTCGGGCAGGAGCTCCTGCGGAATCTCCAAATCCTGCTCAAATTTCCATCATAGTCCCAGCTTTTTTCCAGCACCTCAGAACCCTGGACTCCAATAATACTGTCTCCATCTTTTGACCATCCAGCGTAGGGGTGATAGTAGCTTCTGGTCATTGTTAATCCTCAAGTTGATTCATCCTTGTAATCAATTCCCTACGTTAAATTCCTTCTGTTTGAAACACCTAGAGTTGTGTTTTTCTTGCTGGGTCTTGATTGACAGACATGCTAGATATGTACATTTGAGCAAGTTTCTTTCTGCACTAGAGTTTCTTCGTCTATGTAATATGACTACTATCTGGAAACTTTGTCCTGAAGATACAATAAAAAACATATAGGCAATATCCACCCTAGCAGCTGACACATAGCAGTCATTTTAAGAAATTATGTTCCTTCTTCCTCTATTGGAAAGAATTTCTGTGCAGAGATCTCATTCCAAGTATTTTACCATAAGGAAAAGAAGAATGAAACCATTATGTAGTCAACAATGATCACTACAAGATAATCTACCACACAGAATCTTGAAACAGCTTAAAAATACCACTAAGAATGTTATTGTTATGGGTTGACTTGTGTCCCCCTCCCCACACACACAAAAAAATTATATTTTGAAGTCATAACCCCCAGTACTGCAGAATGTTGCCTTATTTGGAAATTGGGCCGTTCGGACATAATTAGTGAAGACAAGGTCATCCTGCAGTGGGCCCTAATGAAAATGGTGTCTTTGTAAGAAGACAGCCATGTGTAGACACACTGACACAGGGAGAACACCCTTTGAAGATGGAGGACTGGAGTGATACATCTACAAGCCAAAGAATTGCAAAGATCACCAGTACACCCCCAGAAGCCAGGAAGAGGCAATCAGGATTCCTACACAGGTGTCAGGAAAGCATTGGACCACCCAACACCTTGATTTCAGACTTCCAGCTCCAGAACTGTGAGAGAATAAATTGCTATTGGTTTATCACACCCAGTCTTTGGTGCTCTGCAAATACAATTGTACCAAAAGGCAGTGCCATAGGCAGGACTTGAACATGTCGCTTTACACTCACGTTCCCTGGTGTTCATGATCTGTATAATCAGTCTTTAGGCTGTGAGTAGGTTATGTTATATGCACACTTGATTCTAAGAAAAGGAGATTATCATGTGTCACCGTGACCTACTCAAGTGATCCCTTAAAAGACATGGGGCTCTACCTGGTGAAGGAGATTTTAAGTGCAAGAGGGTTTTGTTTTTTGGTGTTTGTTTTGTTTTGTTTTCAATCTAGTTGCTGGGGGCACAGCCCACCCCATGCAGGAGCAGAACCTGGAACCTTTTTGTTAAAAGCACGCGCTCTAACCAACTGAGCCAGCCTGCTGCCCTTGAAGTGTGAGAGGGTTTTGATGCTTCAAGGGAGAGTCTCCATTGATGGCCTTGAAGACGGAGGGGTCCTTGTGACAAAGAATGTGGGTGGCCTCTAGAAGTTGAGAGTGGCCCCCCAGCTGAGAGCAGGCAAAGATAGGGACTTCATAAGTACAATCACAAGGAAGAGAATTTGCACAGGAATGAGCGTGGAAGTAGATTCTTCCCCAGTGCCCCCAGGCTAGAATTCAGCCTGGTGAGCACCCTGGTTTCAGCCCTCTGATGCCCTGAATGGAAAGTCCAGTTGCACTGCACCTGGGCTTCTGACCTGCAGGACTCTAAGGTAATCAATCATTCATTATCTTCAGCCACTGTCATGCAGCAACCGAAAACCAATACAGGTAGGTAATTCGTTGTCTAAAATGGTTACACATAAATTTGTCTGAGGCCATAAAGAAACACACAAAATATGTGTAATGTAACATGAACTTAAACATACGTGAAATACAAATGGTACTTTCTTCCAATGGCATCTTTGCCAAACACACATATATATGTGGATGGGGGAAAAAAATCAGAGACTTTGGATGTGCTAGGATGACAAGGCTGTAGGTTCAAGGCTGTCTTCAGTCTTCTGATATCATTTTAAGAATTTAAAAAATTATAAAAGAACAAGATTTTCCTTGCCTCCAGCCCACACTGAACAGAGCAGTACATGGCCTTAGAATGAGCAGTCTCCCAAGATTCCAAGCTACTTGAAAGAAAGACAGTGTAAGAGCCAAGGTTTCATAAAATTCTACCAGTTAGATTAATATATCATCACATCACAAATGGCTCTTTTCTCTGAAATGTCCCCACAAGCCCTCCCTGCAGCCATTCACCTCCCTGCCCCAGGGGAGGAAACGTACTTGCGTACATTCCATCTCTTGGGCTAAAATTGCTGTCTGTGCCAAAGGCCAAGGGTGGTTGCTGTTCTCTACATTTTCCACACTTACAAAGTCCTTTTTCCTTAGGGAAGTGACTCATTCACTGTTTCTCTCTGTTTGACCTTAAAATTTCTCCATCGCTGACTTCCTAAGTGTCATTGAACCAATTGCTTAATGTCCTGTGGCCTCAGTGACCTATCAGAATGAAGGTATCAGGAAGATAACTGCTCAATAAATAATACTTCTCTGCTTTCCTATTTATTAGATGTGTGCCTTGAGGAAGACACTTAGGATCTGAGAGTTACGGTTTTATTATCTGAAAAACAGGTTGTAACTACCCACACCTACCTCTGTAGGGATGTTGTCAGGATTGGCATTAGCAAGGAGCAACATACTACCCAAGGTCAAGCTCAAAGAGAGGAAGCTAGATTCTATCCATAGAAGCAAAGGGAGAGAACAGGCAGCATGTACAGGATGAGACTACCAGGAGGTGTATGAAAATAGGCAGCTGCCTCCGGTAACTCACAGCCTTAAGAGCACTGGTTCATGTAATCTCAGAGGCTTTGACTATTAAAATGCACGTGAAAAGACACATCCTTTGGGAAAGAAATATTTAGAGGCAGTGCACAGTCTCCCACACCCCTTTTCCTCTTTGTCACCATCACCCACAAAATTCCAGCTGCTCTACCATCCTGTGTCTCAGAAAAAAAAGAATATATGTGGAGTAAAGCCCTACGCAACCTCTAATGGCCAAATCATGTCAACAAAACATAATCCTTGTTGTTTTCAGCCGGTGGTATTTTGGGGGTGGTTTGTTATGTAGCATTCCCAAGTGCATCCGACTCAGTAGGATTAACCTTCCCCTTCCCCTTTTACAAGTGGGGAAAACGAGGCTGAGAGATTAAATAGTTGGCTCACATTCACATAATTACTATGTCCTAATGATAGGACTGACACTCAATTTCAGGTGGCCTCGCTCTAAAGCCCATGACTCCCCCACTGTGCAAACTTCCCTCTGTTCCTGGATGCGTGAATATTCCGACACTGTGTTCAAATGGAAGCAGAGGACGTTAACAAGTTCACTTCAAAATAAAAAACGTCCTGTGCCTCTCTTTACCTGGACTAATGAGTCAGAGGCAACGGAGAAGGCGCCAAGTACAAGGGCATTTTGACTGAAATAGGGATGTCATTAGGTGAAGGATCTCAAATGGCATCTCTTTTGTTCCCTGAAGAGGCTCCCATTCCCAGGTGCCAACATGGCCCCTTTCACCAAGTCTCACAGGGTCTAATTATGAGTTCTGCCAAGCCTGGAGGTCGCCATAGTGTTGCTTAGGTCACAGCTAGCTTGCCAGTGGGTACATTAACCCTCATTTTAAGAGAAGCAAACATCACCCTGCAGCCCAGAAAAGAAGCCCCTACAGAGAGCTGTGGGTACTGTCAGGTTCTGTGTCCTTCGCTAATGGGCCGAGGATATACAATGAGATGACATGCTTTGCCATGGACAGCACACATCCGGGCATCCTGGACTTCTGTAGACCCCTCAGGCTGCGGAGTTAGGGTGCTGCAATTCAGGCCCAACTCTGCCAGTGACAATGAGCATGATCTTGACTGTATCGCCAAACCTCAGATTCTCTATTATAGCACAGGGAAATGCAAAAGGTGATATATAAGGTGATTTCCAGTTGGAAAACACAACAATCAAAACTCATGCCAACTCTCACACATTGCTGGCAGGCAGGTAAATTGGTACAACCCCCATGTAGACTAATTTGGGAATATCTATCAAAGTTAAAAATGTTCTGCCACCCCAGGCCTAGAAAACTACTGGGTTGTCGGAAAAGTCATGACGCATTTTTGCCATGAAAAACAAAGAAAAAATACATCATGACTTTTCTGACAACCCAACATGCTAAAGATATGCTAGCGCAGTGAAATGCTGTTTGCACAAGGTTATTCATTGCGGTATTGTTAGATAGCAGAAGACTGGAAGCAGTCCACATACTCATCCATAGGAACCAGTTAAATAAATAAATTATGGTTCATCCATACAATGGAACACCCTGAAGCTATTAGGAAGAAACTCGTTTCGTCCAAATACAGAAAGATAGCCAAGGTACATTAAGTGGAGAGAAAAGTAAAACTCAACAGAGCTGGTGTAATATGTTACAATCTATGTAAGAGAAAGAAGACAATGGTATGGAAATTTGATTAATCTACACATAAAATACCTCTGGAAAGATACATAAGGAAACAGTAAAACTGATCACCTCCAGGGAAGAGAAATGTGTAGCCAGGTCAGAAGCAGAAGAGCAAAATTTCAACAAACAATTAACCCTTGAAGCCACCCCGGGTTAGGGGTGCCAACCGCCATGCAGTCAAAAATCTGCATGTAACTTTTCACTCCCAAAAAACTTAACTACTAATAGATGATTTTTGACCAGAAGCCTTACTGATAACATAAACGGTAGGTTAATACCTATTTTGTATGCTATATGTATTATGTACTGTAAAGTAAGCTATAGAAAAGAAAATGTTATTAAGAAAATCATAAGGAAGAGAAACTAAATTGTTAGTATTTATTGAAAAACATCCACGTTTCAGTGGACCCGCACAGTTCAAACCCATGTTTTTCAAGGGTTAACTGTATATTGTTTTTGGTCTTTTGATTTGGAACCATTGAAATACATTATCTCCAAAAACTAAATAAGGAATAGCATTAGAATTTTTTTGTTTGTTTTATTTTGTGTTTTAAATGCTGCCAGCCAAGGATTGAATAAAAATAAAAATAAAAAAATCTTGTGAGCAAATTCTGAAGAATCTGAAGAATTTCACGTATCTTCTTCCTGGAGCCCAGCACCCAAAGGTTTCTCATGAACCATATCTCTCTCTTCACTCCTCCCAATATACACTGTACCATCTGCCTTGCTATCAGTCCCTGTTCTTCAGAGATTTCACCATACACCTCAAATGCAACTCTTAGATTGCTTTCATGTTTTCTTTTCCATTGTGAAGAAATGTATTTAACTATAAGAGAAAGGAGCCATTGAAAGGAATAAGCAATACCGGGTTCTAGATAGTGTTCTAATTCCTCATGAGGCTGTTGGACAAGCCCCTCACCTTCTCAGGGCCTCAGTTTCTCCACTGACTCAACAGGGCCATGGAACAGGGAGGTGATGCCTCGGGTCACATTCCTCCAAGCTTTCTCTCTCTAGAGTTCCAAGAATCACACGGGATAGAGCAAAGGCAAGACCACATCCTGGAGGGAGCTTTGGACCTGTTGCCTCACATGTGTTTTCTCACTCTTACTGTCATCTGACAACATTCAAGATGAACCAATGA
>NW_017731381.1:2676360-2679998 GCF_001890085.2 Hipposideros armiger
AATTCTACTCCTTGTTGTGTCTCCAAGAGAAATGGAGCCCAATATACAAAAAAACAAACAAACAAACAAAAAAAACACCTACAGAATATTCGTGGTGTCATGGTTCGTTATGGCTAAAACTTGAAGAAAAAAAAACAGATGTCCGCCAGCAATGGAATGGACACATTTTAATATATTCATATAAGTAAATATTACTTAAGAATGATTGCTACATACCCATAGGTAAGACCCACAGATATAATTTTAACTGGAAGAAATAAGACAAAGAATATATACTTTAGGATTCTATTCATATAAAATTCTAAAACGGAAAAAACTACTCCAGGTGTTAGAACAGTTCTGGGATGGGGACTAAAGGACTCGGAGGGGTACAGGGGAGCAGTCTGTGCTGCTAGCTACATTCTGCGTCTGGATCAGTTACCATATGCAGTTGTTATTTGTGTCTTTTCTGCATTTATGTTATGCTCCAAAATAAAAATCCCCCTTGCCCCCCCCCCATAAAAAGCACTGCAAGACTCCAGTTGAGAACTGATCGGAGTTGATGCAGTGATAATGATGGTAGGGAAGACATACAGTCAAGAAGTATTCAGGTGAAAAATTAGCAGGTCCATTTTGATGGATTAGATGTGTGGATGGGATGGGGGAAGGACTGAGAAAAAGGTAGGGAATCTAACACGAGTCTCAAGTTGCTTTCTGGCGTTAGTGATGAAATGAATGGTGGGGCCATTAGCAGAAATCAAAAATTCAGGAAGAACATCTTGAACTGAAGGTGCCTGCGGCGATCCACGGGTACATCTCCGGCAGCTAGTTAATTGGGAGTTCAGTAGAACTGTCCGAGCAAGAGATACAGGTGTGAGAGTCATCAACATCCCCGGTCATAATTAAAATAATGAGACTGGATGAAATCACTCACAGAGAACACAGAGCATGAAAGAGTATGTGAGCAGCGCGTTGGGGAAGACACATTTAAGGGAAAGGCACAGAAACAGGAACTCAAGACCAGGGCAGAAAAGGTTCAGCTGTAGAAACAGGAAGGAAACCAAGAGACATCCATCCTCGAAGCCCAGTCCTAGCGGGATGCAGAGAAGTGTGGCCAATAAAGTGACAGTTCTCTCAAAAAGTTTGGCTGGAAAGCAAGGATGTAGCTCTGTAGCTGTGGTCCTTGGGCAATTGATTTCTCCTCTCTGAGCCTCAGTGTCTTCAACTCTAAAGGGGGACTATTGTAGGACCTGCACTAAAGGATATTGCAAGAAATAAATGAGATAATGCATATAAATTGTTTAGCAAAAGTGAAGGCCATTACCTGTAATCACCAACGATCCTTGCATGTGCAAATCAAACAAGGTATTATTTCTCAGGGCGGAGGTGATAGGGACAAGTTCACAGGCCGACAAAGCAGAAAAAGCCAGCAGGGGAAAGTCACTGGATACCCCAGTGAGGAAGCAGAAAGACTAGCCCACCCCCCACCACAGGCAGATGTGAATAAGAACTCTGGCATGGGATAAGAACAGATGTGGAGACAAACACATCTGATAAAGCAGCAGTAAACATTTCAATGAAAGGGGTCGCTTTTACGAAAGCTTCCACAGTGAACTTACTGCCTTCGGGCAGGACCCCCATCTTTGGGACAATCAATGCAGGTCTGAGCCATATTGCAGGAAATAACAAGCTTCACTTATCACTCATTCATTCATTCCCTCACTCACATTTGATAAACACATACCAAATGCCTACTAGGTGACTTAACGGGAATAAGAAACAGTTCTTACCCTTGAGGAGATTGCATTCTTCTAGGATGTTTAATAAGGAAGGGCAGGGAAGTTGACATATATTGAACACTTCCTATGTGCCAAATTGTGGGCTTTACAAGCATGATAAATGTGTTTATCGTTTAGCAGGACTGGGAGGTAAAACTCAAGATTCCCATTTTACATATGTGAACATTGAGGCCTGAAAAGCTAGGGGATTAGTCCAAGGTCACACGGTTATAAGTGCTGGGGCCAGCAGTGAACCAAGAGATGTATATACGAGCAAGTAATTATTGAGCAGTATGGTAAGATTGGTGTCATAGATGTGCAAACTGTTATGGGAATTACAGAGAGTTCAATGAGCTAGGTCTTGAAATAAGAGCTTTCGCCAAAGGAAAGGAAAAAGGTCAAGAGAAAGAAAAGGTTGACTAATGCTCAAATGTTACCAAGACATATGTGCCCACAGCCCACAGAGGGGAGAACTTATCTGTGGGTCTTAGTTGGCTCATTATCAAAATATAGCTCCTTCTAGAATAAGCACAATTCATTCTTACAACCAAAGTTACACTGGATTTTCTCCAAGCTTTCCTGGGTACAGAGTTGTCCTCCTGTACTGTCAAATCCCCAAATCACAGACTTAGCAGCTGTCTTCAAGATATTTTGTCAAAATTGCGTATCATCTAGGCACAGAATAATTTGTCACAGGCATTTTTACATCTGGTTGACTCTAATCGAATTGTCCAGAGATTAGGTAAAAACTTACACATTTTATCAGATTTAATAACTTAAAACAATTCTGATGGNAAAAAAAAAGAAAAAACATCTTTAAAATATTGCTGAGAAATTAAACAGAAAAAAATTAATTAAGAGATATTCCATACTCATGGATTGGAAGAGTCAATATTATTAAGGAGTAAATTCTCCCAAAATTGCTCTAGAGAGTCAATGTAAATTTTGGTCAAAATTCCAAAAGCCTTCTTGGTTTTTTAATTGATGTATTGATGCTAAAATTTTTATGAAAATGCAAAGAACCTAGAATAGTTAAAACAATCTTGATAAACAAGAGAATGTGAGTGGGAGCAGAGGTACATGGCAACTCTGTTTCTTCCCATTCAATTTTGCCATGAACCTAAATCTGCTCTAAAAAAGTCTGTTTTTTAAGTGCCTGTGTAGTGGGGCTGTCCTTTTTGTACTGCTGTCATTGCCATAACAATCCTCCATTTGAATAGCTGCTGTTTCCATTCTGGGTCCCAGAACAAAACCAGAGCAGAGATTTGAGCTGTTCGGACCCATAGCTGGAATGGAGCTGTTCTGGACCAGCCGACCTCTAGCTAACCCACAGACATGTGAGCAAATAAATAATTTCTGTCTGTTGTTTTTTAAAAAACAAAAAGCAGAGTTGTAGGATTAATTTCAAGACTTTTGATAAAGCTACAGTAATTAGGACAATGAGATAGCTAAACAATGATAGACAAATAGAGCAATAGAAAAGAACAGAGAATCCAGAAAAGGACCCATACATTTACGGACACCTGATAAATTACAAAGGTTCAACAGCAATAAATTGGGGGAAGATGATCTTTATAATTGTGGTACTGGGCCAACTGATACCCATATGGATAAACTGAACCCTATCTCTATATAATACCTTAAAAAATCAATTATAGATGGTTTACATAGACCTGCATGTGAAATGCAGAATAACACAACTTCTAAAAGATAACATAGGACAGTAATTTTTTGAGGTTGTGGAACACAAGTATTTCTTAAATATGGCAAAAAAAAACACACCAAACAAATGAAAAGTTTGATAATTGGGCTTCATTAAAATTAATACCTTTTATTCATCAACACACACAATTAATTAAGTAAAAAGGCAAGCCTTAGAAT
>NW_017731381.1:2683663-2748471 GCF_001890085.2 Hipposideros armiger
ATCTGGAATCAGACCGCACATGTCTAGACTTGAGCTCATGCTGCTTAAGTCTCCACGCACCCAAAGCACAGCAGGGAGAAGGGGCCTTGGAGCTGGTGTGATACATGCAGAATGCCAATGCCCGGCACCCTGCAGCAGGCTGACAGCATCTCCCTGGACAAGAAGAGAGCCCAGAGGGAGGCTGACATCTGGATGCTGCACAGCAAGCACGCCCACGATTCCTGCTGTAAAGTAGAAATTCTGAAGGAGAATCCCAAAGCTTTGGATGGAGGCTTGGGCAACATGGCCTCAGGGGCTTCCTTCCAGCTCTGAGCACTATGATCCTCAGGCTGATCTGGAGAAGAAACATCTAGAAGGATGCACTCTGATGTGGATATGAAGGTATAGATGAAAACCCAAGTGTGTCAGGGTCATAAGTCTTGGATCCAACTCTTCCTTCTGCACCTAACTGGCTATACAACCAGGACAAGTCACTTAACCTCTCTGAGCATTGCTTCTCTCATCCATTAAGTATTACTTAATGTTAAAAATGCCACACAGTGGTAAAAGAGCCAACACTAAGGAGGCGTCCTTCCTCACCCTAACCCCACTACAAATGACCCCTAAATTGCAAATGAGTTCAAATGAGTAATGTGCTTCTATTCACCTGTCTGGTTCCTACTCATGCTTTATAGGGGCCTCTCCCAACCATGCTGTCTACAGTAAGAGATTTAACCCAGTGACTGAGGGACCTCCACAGTCACACTGTCACAGATGGGCCCTGGGTATGGCACCAGGTAGGGACTCGCTTGTCCTTTCATAAATGAATAAAGACCATCTCACTTGGCAGAGACCATCTCACAGTTCACAAGCCTGTGCCGCTTTCTTCCTTGGCACAAGGTGCATGACACTTGCAGTTAGGTGTGGCCATGCAGCTGAGTTCTAGCCAATGGGAAGTGAGTGCAAATATGTGCCAGCTTCAGGATGGGTCCATCAAAATAAACAAAAACCACAATAACCACAGAACACAAACATCGTCCTTCAAGCATTTAACACAGAACAGCAGAGTAATGGTAGAAGCCACATGGTGAAGATGGCGGACAAAAGACATAAGGAGCCTTGGTCCCCGAGTCACCACTTGGAGGAGAGTCATCCATTTCAGAAGATTCATTAGTAAAGCACAAACCTCTTTCCTGTTTTAATCATTAGATATTTCTGGATTTTCTATGGCAGCTACCGTAAGTCAGTCGATCTCCAACGTGACTGTATCTGAATCTCCTGGACGGCTTATTTACTATAGATTCCTGAGTCCATCCTCAAACTTTCTGATGCAGTAGGTGTGGGGTGGGGGTCAAGAATGTGTGTTCCTAACAAGTTCCCAGGTGATACTGCTGGTCCAGAATCCACTTGGAGAATCGCAGTCTCGAACTGACACACTTAGAGCCCTTCTTATCGGAGCTAAGGTTGGGTAGCTTTGATGAACTTGAGTAAGCTTGAGAGCCCTCTGTGGCATCAAGCCCTGTCCTGGCTGCTCTAAGCTCACAGTCTGTTTGTGTGAGAGGACACCCAAGTAAACACACAGCTGACAAGTTGTGACAAACGTCAAATGAGAGGAGTGTGAAATGGACTGTGGGGACAAAACTAAGTGTGACCTCTAAACAGGCAGTGACCGCCAAAGAGATATGAACAGGGCTTGAGACACACAAAGGCGGGGAGTCTGCATCTTCAGGGAAATTTCAACAACAAAAGTTATCTGGGCCTGGACAGGGACGAGGTGCTTGGAAATGAGTTGACAACGGCTGGTAGAAGTTGGACTCGGGACTTTGAAATTTACCTAAAAGGCAGCAGGAAGTCCCAGCCAGGCAGGGACCCAGGGAATGTCAAGAGAAGTGCGTGATGGGGGCTGGACCTGAGATGGTGCAGTGAGAGGCAGGACTGGAGGGTGACTCAGGTGACCTGGAGGACAGGAGGACGTTGACATAACTCGGGCCCCAGCAGTGCGGGGGATGGAAGTGTGGGGGTGGCCCAGGAGCACTTGGGAAAGTGTATGACATGGTGACTGACCAGGCATGGGAGGCCAGAAGGAGCTGTTGGGATGGTGGTGGACAGCAATGCCGAGAGAAGGGCCCAGACAAAGAAGCAGGTTGGGGGAACAGGCATTTGGTTCAGTTTGGGGTGTGAGGGTGGAAGGCCTGTGGGATCTGTGGGGACCTGGGGTTGATATCAGAGCAGTGGCGCTCCCCTCTCATTCCTATCCTGAGCCAGTTGCATAGTCAGGGACTTGGCCTGTTCCCAGGAGATTCCTGCTGCTCTGTGCAAGCATGCACATGCGCGCGCGCGCACACCCCTTCTCACACACGCACAGGTGCATCCCTCTTCTCCAGCTCCTAATTTCACAGACACCTCCCTCCATCCATCCATCCATCAGGCCAACCCATTTCGGTCAGTCATTACAAAGCCATGCGGTGAGCACCTACATAGTACCGGATGCTTCCGAAGCTGCCGCCACTTCCCTCAGGGGTCAGACCACCAGAAAAACTGACTAAGTTCACCAAAGGCCGCCAGGTCTCTTGCCTTGCCTTTGACATGACATTGAGACACCTTGAGACTTCCACTCCAACTCTAAATTGACTACTCAAGGAACTTCCTCCCCAAGGAAATGCTGGCAAATCCCATTTTCTCCATCTTAGCTAGACTGGAATCCTCCTCACTGTCCCTTCTAAAAGGCTCAGGGTGCCCTGGGTCAGCCTGTCCACTCTGGCCAAATTTGGGGCTCTCCATCGCCCATAGCGGTGCTACCTGACAGAGCTTTCTGCTACGGCAGAGCTGTTCTGTATCTACAGTGTCCCATATGGTTGCTGCTATGCACGTGCAGCACGCACCAACTAAGAAACTGGAAATTTTATTTTTATTTAATTTTAATTAATTTAAAGTTGAATTTAAAGAGCCACATATGGCCAGTGGTTGCCATATTGGATTGCACGGATATGTAAAATCTAATACCTTAGAGACAGTCTCATTACCTACCAGATGGTCCTCGAGTCTATGGAAAATTTCAACAATGCTGCAAAGCTCTCATAGAAGGTGGTAAACACTGGTGGATAGAAAGCATGTCTGTCAGACACAGAGGGCCTGAGTTCAAATCCTGCCTTCGATAATTGTTACGTGCGTAACTTGAGCAATTCACAACCTCTCTGAGCCTCAGTGTCTTCATATGTACATCAAATGTCAATAGTAGTACTTATCTCAAGACAATTACTGTGAGCATTGAATAAGTAAAAACATGCAAAGCGTTTAGGTCAATGCCTAGTATATATGTGCTCAATCAATGCTATCTTCTTCTTGTTACTATTTTTATCAATACATCCTCACTAGTCTTGCAAAGGAGGAACTATTATCTTACTGCCTGTGTCTTACATGAGGACACTGAGCTGCAGAGAGGAGAAGGGGTCACTCCAGGAAACTGGGGCTTGACCCTGGTCCTGCCCAGCCCCAGAGCAGCCAGCAGGCCAGCTGTGGGTAGGGTGGTCTGTCAGAGGCTGCAGGACCCACCCCCAGGGCAGCCTTCCCTGTGGACTGTGGTGCCTGCAGAACCTGGCAGGCAGTGGGGGAGGGTGCTGGGGACAGGCCTCTCAGAGCTTACTATTTCCATACCCCTAGAAGCAGTTGGTGGTCCAGATACAGCAATAAGGATTCTGCATTTTGCTGCAGTGGTGGCCTAATCTCTAACCCCAGAGGCCTGACAAGAGTTGCAGCCCCCTTTCTAGATCCTCAGAGCCTGGGGTAGCCCCCGTCTTCGGTTCTATCATACAGGACACATTTTCCTTTCCACTCAATGTAGCCAATCCATGTGCTTCTAAATCCAGAGTGGTCCCCAGCAAGACGCCACCTGCGTCTGTAGAACTGTGCTCATTGTGCTTTCTTGCAGAAGTCACCGCATCCCAGGTAGCAATATATGAGAGGCAGGACCTGTCACAGAGAGACAGCCACCCAAAGGAGACTACAAGACATGAGCAGACCAGAAGTCCCAGGCAACTGGACTAGGGTGGGAATACCACTGGACTTAAACCCAGGAGAGTGGGATTCAAATCCTGCCTCTGGTACTTACTACCTGTGTGGCCTTAGGAAAATCACTTGACCTCTCTGATGCTGGACTCAATAAATGAAAATGAACTTGTGCAGAGCAATTTGTGGCTTTCAAAGTGTATAGTCACCGTTTGTACATTGTACAATTGTACAATTTCACAGTTGTACATTCATTTATGCATTCAACAAATACTCATAGAGTACCTACTATGTGCAGGGTCCCTGAGGAGGCAATGGTGGGAAAAGAAATAAAATTCCTGCCTCCAGAAAGCTCACTTTTAATCTGATCATCTCGTAATAAGTGTAATGTTCCACTGAGATAAATCTTGTGATGGAATATTACACAGCAATGAAAATGAATGAACATCAGTTGCCTATTTGTGATTATTCCCTTCCCACCCCCACCCCCACCGCTAAATCCAGTCTCTGCTCTGCTCTGCGCACCTGAAGACCTTCCCTTATCAACTGCACCTCTCAGCTCCCTTGCCCTCCAGCAGCCAGTGAGGATGACGTAGCCACAAATAACACAATGAGGATTAACCCCCTCCCCTGTTTTACAGGTGATAAAAGTGAGGCTCAGGGAAGAGAAGGGCGGAAAATGTTATTAGCATTCGGTCTTGCCTCTGTATGCAGAGCAGGGTGCAGCGATGCCCGGCTTGCTTACGAGCCTCGGGAACCTATATTACCTTCTTGCTGCTGTAACAAATGACCCCATGTGTGACCACAGTGGCTTCAGACAAAACGGATGTATTACCTTCCAGTTCTAGGTGTGACAAGCCCGAAACTCAAGGTGTTAGCAGGACTGTATATCTCCTGGAGGTTCCAGGGGAGAATCTGTCCCCGTGCTATCTTCAGATGCTGAAGGCCACCTGCGTTCCTTGGCCTGTGTCCTCTTCCTCCATCTTCAAGCCACTAGCACACCATTTTCCATCATGTGGATACATATATCACCTCACAAGATGTCCAAATTGAAGGAAATACCAATCCTTCTCCATGTCCTGATGCCTATTGGTCTGCTTCCGCTTTTAATAGCGAGTCAGCATCCTAAACCCTGGATTCGTGGCAAGAAGGTGCTAAGTATCCCTTTTCATTGTTCTCAGTATTTGTTAATATCCTGCATTATGAAATTGTACACAATTTTTAAACACCTCCCTCTCTCTCTCTCTCTCTCTCTCTCTCTTTTCCTCTTTTTCCCTCCCTCCTTCCCTCTCTCTTTGCTTCCATTGTCACATCTCCTCTGAGTATGACTTCCCTACCTCCCTCTTATAAGGACCAGATGATTACATTGGGCCCAGAATTTAGTATATTCTCCCCCATCTCAAAAATACTTAATTTAATCACATCTACAAAGTCCCTTGAACCATTTAAGGTAATAGAGTCACATGTTCTGGGGATTAGGATAGCGGCATCTCAGGGTGGGGTGATATTATTCTGCCTCCCACAGGGCCCTGAGGCCTTGGAGTGGCTGGAAGCCTGTACATCATAAAGACTAGTTCTTACTCTCGAGGTGTTACCAGCAACAATGTCGCCTACACAGAGCAACACACAAAACCAGGATTCCCAGGCCCTTTGGCAAAAGGGGCTGGTCCAGCCAACTGGCATCTGTGTAACCCTGATCGGGGCACTTCGCCTTTCTGAGCTGCACTTTTCTATTTGTAAAACTGGGGCAATGCCCATTCCCCATGTCGAGAGGACTGCAGGAGCGGGTACACATCAAGAACCCAGGGCAAGGGTCCCCCATCTCCATCTCTCCTCTTGGTCCCTTTCTGCTTTCTGGTCTCAGGACACGCAAGTGCAGCCCGTTTTCAGTCCCTCAGTGGCTGCTGTCACTACGCTTCAGGTACTGATGAGCTGTCACTAATGGGATTTTGTGGGGCGGGGTTAGTGAGAAAATAGCAGGGCTTCTGCACTTCACTCATCCTGCTAAGATTCTGACACAGACACAGCCTTAGGAGAATTAGGCAAAGAAGGAGAAATGCTATAAATGTCAGGGCCCCTCATAAAGCATGACCTCCGAAGACCTCACGATTTTGCCAGCGCTGACATTCACCTGGCTTTTTAACACCTTTTAAAGACTGCCCTGCTGCTGACAGAACCAAATGAGGCTGCCTTCATCTGGAGCCTCAAGCAGCCGTGTGTCTGTCTCCTTACTGCCCCTCCAGCTTTGTCCTACAACCTGTGTGTTCCGCGGCAAAAAAGAAATGTCTTCCCCAAATCTGATGTCGTCTTTAATATCTATTCCTTTTCAAGTCCTGATACACGTGACACCTCTGAGTGGAGCTTCTTCAGCTGTAAAATGGGTCATTGTGAGGACTGAGTGAGACTTGGGATACCCAAGAACGTTGCCAGGGAATGATAACAAACAGCGACCATGTTAACAATAGCATCTACGGTGTGCCAGGTGTTCAATATAGGTTGGCTGTCTTTCCTTGTCAGTGTCTAATAATCACACTCGTCATGTTTCTCAGGAGGCTGTGGACCATGGTGGAGTAAGGACAATGCTTTACTTGACTTATGGGTGCATCCTTGAATGCCTAGAGCCATGGCAGGTATTCAGTAAATGTTTGCAAGAAACCAGATGGGAGAGCAGGTATAAAAAAAGGGCAACTGGGGCCGGCCGAGTGGCTCAGTTGGTTAAGAGCTCGCTCAAGGGTTTGAGCTCTGAGCAACAGCGGTTCAAGTCCAGCCCGAGCTGAGTTGCTGCTGAGCTGCCAACAGGTGGCAGGATGGCTCAGCTGGAAAAAAAAAAAAAAAAGGGCAACTGGTCTACCAGTCCATGTTCAATTTCAGTAGAAAGTTTCTTCTAAAGATTCCAGGGACCGATGTTTGCCCTGATCCACTGGGTCTTCCTGCTGCCACCCTGCAGCCTCCATGGCTCATCTTACAACAAATTTCATCTTGACACTTCTGTTTAGAGCTTTTCAATTGTCCCCAAGATCAAGGTCAAAGTCGTCGTTGGCCTGGTCAAAGCAGACCCTAATGATCTAGCTCTGTCAGGCTACGTCTCTACTGCTGTGTCTCCAGCCACCCTTCTCCTTGAATTTGGTGTCTGAGCAGCATCTAACTTCGCACCATCCTCCAAACACTGCTGTGCCTTTGCTTGCACTGTGCCTCCATCCTGGAGTGACCTTTCTTCTGAAAAAGCCCTAATCATCTTTCTATTTCTGGCACAAATGAAACCTTCCAGTGAAGCACACTGCACCCTTACTCCTCTGCTGTTACTTTTGCTCTCATTGCAATAACGGCTATAAATACCATTATCAATCATCAATATTTGGGCAGATCGTGTGCTGGGCAGCTTTCACACCTGATCTCTAACCCGGTGTGTCTCAGATTTTAGCAGCCATCATAATCCTCTGGGAGACTTTTAAAACTTAGATTCAGACACCCTACTCCAGATTCTGAGTAGATAGGTCTGGGGTGGGGCCTGAGAATTTACATTTCTAATACACTTGCAGCAACTCTGATGCTGCTGGTCCATAAGCCCACTTGGAGTAGCACTGCCTGACTTGTGAGTCCCATTATATTACCATTTTGCAAGGGAGAAGAAGTTATGAGACTTGCCACAGGTTGAATTATTCATAGATGAGGCCAAATTTTGAACCCCAGTCTCTGGAGCCCCCGCCAGGATTCCCTTCTTCAACAAGGGCAGGGATGGCAGCTGACAGTCACGAACAGTTCACTTCACACCAGGTACTGCGCCAAGCATGACATGGACATGATCTCATTTAACCCTCATCACCTTCTGAGATGAATTCGATCAATTCCCACGTCATAAGTGATGAGGAAACAGACACAGAAAGGGATCTGACCCAAGATCACAGAGGTAGGATGTGTTAAAATGGAGAACTGGGCTGGGGACAATGACAGCATGCCCAAGCCTTAACAATGACTGGTTTCTAAATGTGAGGTTGTCCACCCTTTATTGCAATCATTGCTTTACATGCAAGTTTCCCCAGCCAGACTCCGAGTATCTTTCAGGTCAGAAAAATTATCTAATGTCACTCTGAATCCTAGCCACTGGCAAAATGCAAGCAAGTCACAGGTACACAAGTGTGTTTGATGAATGAATAAATATACAAATCTAAAGGACTAAATAAAGCACGTAAAAACAACTGAACTCTAAACCACTTAACAAGCAGATTGCCCCTCCCTATAAATGGGGTGACTAGACCCACAGAACTGTCCACATGGGGGCTTTGAAGTCACCAGTTTGTCTTCAATTAAAAATAAGAAAGCAGGGCCGGCCGAGTGGCACGATGGTTGAGAGCTGGCTTGGGACACCAGAGGGCCCCGGTTCGGATCCCACATATGAGGGCCAATGACACTCCCCTCTACA
The DNA here is from genome assembly GCF_001890085.2 of Hipposideros armiger. NCBI lineage: Eukaryota > Metazoa > Chordata > Mammalia > Chiroptera > Hipposideridae > Hipposideros > Hipposideros armiger. Next base: position 2,692,068 of record NW_017731381.1, read on the forward strand.
AAAAAAAAAAAAAAAGCAAAACAACGACAACAACAAAAAAACGCTTTGTGCCCAGAAGCTGTGGCGGGCATTCAAAGAAAGCTCGGGAGCCAAGCGAAAGACTGCAGGTTTGGCAAAACGAGGCTCTCACCCTGAACTAAAAATGCTTCCATTGTTCCCATTTTTGCTCATTTCTCTCCTTTCTGAGCTGGGGGGTAGAGGGTGGGGTCTAGCAGATGCTATTTAAACTAACAGCTGCAACGGGAGGGGGAACAGGGAGGAACTTTTCTATTGCTTGCAATCAAGGGTAAAAATAAAAGAGGCACAATGAAAATTAAAGAAAATAAACAGTGATCAAGCCTTTTCTTTTGCATTTGCCTGTGGAGTCCTGCTGTGTGTCCAACAATGGAAGAAGAACAGGGCTGGGATGCGGGATGTTTATGTTGGCTCCACTGCCTGCAGGGACAGACAGACGCCTCCACAGAGCCAGAGATGGGGACTGGGGAGACACGGATCTCACAGCCCCTTGTCCTACGCAGAGGTTGAGGCTGTGGCTGCCTAAGGAGAAGGCTGGCTGGGAGGACGGTACAGGGGCAGGAGGGGAGTAAACCAGGAATGAACGCTGTTTAGCCCTGGGCTGTGAGGTAGCAGATCTCTTGGGGAGTGGTCTTAGGCTTGGCTGAAGGCCCCACATCCAAATAGTGGACAACCTGTTTCACCATGGCAACCTCCTCTCTTCTCAAGACTTTCTGCTACACTCAGGACTTCATTCGGCATCTAGGATCTAACTCGGCCCTGAGGTTTGGCCTGGACTGCCCTGGGCCAGACTGAGTTGAACATGGCTTGCAACGAAGGCTACAAGAACGACAGTCCTACCACACACCAGGTGCTGTGCTGTGGCCTGTCGTGCAACGCCTAATCCTCACAACAGCTCTACAATGTGGGTAGGTACATCCCAATTTTCCAGATGTGAAAGCTTCAAAATTATAAAACTGAGACACAAGACCCATAAATCCACAATTGTGTCCCTAGTGTGAACAAAGAGAAAACCTGACTTCCCCAGTGTCACTCGTCTGGCAAGCGGCAGAGTGGGGAAGCCTCATTCTGGTCCATGTGACCTGGAGCCCACACATGTCACCGTCACACCAGGATGCTCTGATGACGATGACCATTGGGCTTCCAGGCTCACTGTAAGGAATGGGACCCCCAAAAGGGAAGAATCGTGGGAGTGGGAAGTGCACTGAGGAGACGCCTTCAGGCACAGCTGACCGGCCACGAGGACCAAGAGCAAAGAGGCAGGAGCCCTGGAGGACGGTGGAGGTGTCAGGAGCAAGAGGGGAACCTGGGTTCCAGATAGTCAGAGGACTTGCTCCATTTCACCCAGGGAAGGTAGAGGACAAAGGGAAGAGACCTGGAACAGAGGCGCAGGGGAGTTCAACGGGCGGGAGTCCCTTGGAGTCAACCTCTGAGGAAGACCAGGAATTCCCAGGGAAGCACTGGTTGTGGATTCTGGTTGGCCTTACAGTGGATACTGTAGTATTTGACTGACAAGGAGGCAGGTGCGCCCTCCTCCAGGGCAGGGCATGTCAACCGCCGATTATTCAGTTTCATCCCCCCTGGGAACTGCCCCACCCAAGGTTATGGCTGCTGGGGGAAAGGGGACATGGCCGTTGTCTGGCTAATGTGGGGATACAAACAATACAATACAAGTCCTCCAGCCTCGATTCGGTCTTCAGGGCAATCCAAGCTCCAGGGCTCTCTCCTTGCCTGAGCCCTACACCTTCAGGCGTAACCACATCACCAGTCAGCTTTCCCTGTGCCCAGTTCTGCCTTCCTCACCCCCTTACAGCAGCACTGCAGTAGAAGCTTCCCAAATAAACCTTCCGCGTCCAATTCTTTGTCTCAGATTTTGTTTCCAGGGAGCCCAGTTGAAGACACTCGCTCTGCCTCAGTGCCTCCCACCACTTCCTTCAAGAAAACTTCTAGAGAGAAGAGTCACAGAACTCACAGGGAGGATGGGAGGGTGAGCAGGTAAACACCTTCACCTGGCCCCCAAGCACGAGCTCCTCCTGCCTAGCCAGGTTCTTCCATGGTTCCGTGAACCAGCTGCAAGATTTCCACAGTGGTTCTGGCATCAGGCGTTCAACACAGTCTAATTGCACCAAATCTTATTTGAGTCTTCGCTGGGGCTGTCACTTCATCCAATTAAGTAGAGGTTACAGAAGGATCCACTTGTCATTACAGCAATTCCTCCTTGTGCTAAATGCTCCTGGAATCTTAACTACCAAGCAGGCATGATCAGGAAAGATGGCTCCCGTGGAGACAGTAGTATTTCTCTTTCACAGAGACAAACACGGACAGGTCCCTCAGCCCGACACGCACTCCCCGTGTACAGCAGCTACATAAATCAGACAGGCCTGAGTAACCCAGGCCAGAGACAAGGATGGAGACAGAATGCAGATGAGGCTCACCACCAGGCAGGCGTGGCGTGGGAAGGCGGGGAGCCCACATCCCCTGGGCAGCATGGTGCAGAAGTACTGAGCTAACGGCCAGGAGATACGGGCTCAGGGTCCTGCTGTTTCTTGTCTGGTGTGAGGACTTCCAACGAGCCACCTCCCCTCCCCCATCACCTCTAACACCTTGAATGATCTGACCCCTGACTCCCTCTCCAGCCTCCACTCTCATAACTCACCAGCCACTCGATTCCAGCCACACTCACCACCTCCAATTGCTCCAACATGCTACGTTCATTCCTACCGCTCGAGTTCCCTACTCATTGCTGCCTTGCCCTAGAAAAGTCTTCCTACTCCTGAAATGGCTGACATCTTCTCATTCACCAGGTCTTAGGTCAAAAGGTCACTTCCTCCAAGAAGCCCTTCTTGTTCACTTACCAAAATTGGTCTCCCCACTTGGTCTCTGCCATGAACCCTACCAGACCTGAGGCCCTGAACCTAACTGTCCCCTATACCTGAGCATTAAAGAGAAAAAACCAACATGATATAGAAAAATGTTAGTTACATGCAAACAAGTGGTTAGAATAAGCTGGAACTTGGAGACATTGTAGAAAATAGGTCTACCTTTCATCTAGCGCCAATATTCCACCTTTGTGTGCCAATCCACCCAGCAGGATGAGCCTCGTTTCACACAGAGGTACTTCTTGCAAAGTGAGCGCCAGATGTTGCTCTTCACCTTCTTGCATGGATTGTCTTTGTAAGACACTCCAGGATTTTGCTTGTTGTACCTGGAGTGCTTTTCCATGCACACAACACAGATATGATTAGATAAGATATGATTAGAAATTACCGAAAAATCGGTACAGCGGTCTGGTAGGGTTAAACTCTATTTGATTCCCACACGCTCCTAACCACAATTAGTAATAATATAAGGGTTTATTAACTCTTCCAATCTCCACCTGTAGAATGGTGCTGTCCAACATGGTAGCCACTAGCCATGGGTGGCTATTTAAAGTTAAATTAAATAAAATGTAAAACTCGGTTCCTGAGTCCCAATAGCCACATTTCAAGTGCTTGGTAGCCACATGTGGCTATTGAGTGACAGAAAGCAGAAAGCACTGGTATAGATTTCCATCATCACAGAAAGTTCTGTTGGACAGTGCTGGTCTATAATATATGCTCTGTCAGTTTGATCAACCCCTGTATCTCTGCTGCCTAGAACAGTGCCTGGGCATATAGTAGCCACTCAGTAAATACTCGAGTCAGTAAATTAACCAACCAACAAAAAATATTTTAAATAGATATGTTCAAAAGAACTAAGAAGGAGGAAGGTCATATCTGGAGAGGTTGAAAAGGTCTTCATAGAGAAGGTGACATTTATACTGAGCTTTGAAAGGTGACAGTGTGAGAGGACGGTGAAGGGGCGGGGAAAACAGCGGAGGTAAGGCACTGAAGGATGAGAGATCACACGGTTTAACATCAGGGATTTGGCAGGTTTCTTGACGTTGCTGTTGAGATTAGAACTCAGGTTTCTTTTCCTTGTAAGCCTGATGCTCAAGGGCTCATGGATGAGATATTTGCTTCAGGGTCCAGAACTTAAACATGTGCTAGTGAAGCGTATCATTGAAGAGCAAGACAAATAGAGTGATTTTTAAAAATCCAAGGAGAAAAAAAAAAAAAAGAATGCAGACATTCATATTGTAAAAAGCTGTAAAAGATCTCCGCATCCATTTCCTGGTCTGCACCTTATTGCTTCTGTGCTAAAGACACGCGTTAGCACACACGGTTTGCACAGGAGACAAGGTACCAATCTTAGGCTGGATCAACAGAACAGCTGACCTCTTAGGAAAGCTCCTCAGCATGAAAATACAATGATGCAACTACATGCGGAAGTAAAGGTGCCGGTTCGATGCGATGCCACACATCTGCTTTCCAACCACTCCCTCCCCAGATACAAAACGTAGCCACCTGACCTCCAGATGATGTGCGTATCCTCACATCCACCTGGGACCAGGGTGGCTCGGCCTCGGGAAGCCAGGAGGGTGGCGAAGACCACAGCGGGAGAGAACAAGGCAAATCCTTGGGCTTAATGTCCCTTTAGAAGCGGAGGATTCACTCTTCGTCTGAAAGACAGGCTCATTTAGACAAGAAAACAGGTAAGAACATGATGGAGGAATTCCCAGTGCATGCCTGGCTCTTTGCTTTACCTCATAGAGATTAAAGGAAAAGAAACGGACTGAGGCGGAGGAGATGGGATGAGCCCACGAAGCTGCTCAGTTTTGTTTTTTTTTAATTGCCTCATCACCTATACCTGCTGGTGCCTTCTTCCACGACAGCCCTGGGTCTTTTGCTGGGGAGATGTAGGTCAGGCTGTAGCTGGCTGGGGAGCTCATTAGCACCTCTCCGGGGCCAAGGTATTCTGAACTCTTCCCTTCGGCTGCTTCTCGCAATCAATACGAGGCTTTTGCAGTCACTCTATCTACTGCCCTTTCAGCCATTGGAGGGCTGTTAGGGCTTATCAAAACACACACATTTTCATTCTATAGGAAATGGCATTCCATCCTTTGCACATTAGTCCTCTGGGCTCCGAACACAGAAGGCCCAGGTTTGGGAGAAGCACCTCCAGGGATGTGCTGGGAGTGGGGACGCAGGCCTCAGCTGGGTGCTGAGGCAATGTTGGCACAAGGCCGTAATGACAACAGGGGTTGCACGGGGAGGTCCTCCAGGAAGTTCCAGAAATGGCTCAGGAGTCACAAACAGGAACCAGGCCCTGAAGCCAGGTCTCCCACTCAGATGTAAGACCTCGAGAACACTGTGTCTGGGCTCAGTTTCCTTTAATGATTCCTCTAATGCCTAGATCAACTTTTAGCTGCCCTGCCGATGGCCACCAGGGGCCGGGAGAATCTTAGTTCTACATAGAGCCTGGTAGGCCCCATGCCTCGGCAGGTCATTCCTCGAGCTGAGCCAGAGGACTCTGGGACTGGGATCCCCACGGATCTGTGGGACAGTAAGTCCTGTGGGACACCACTGACTTCAATTCTTCGGAAGGCTATTCCTCTCTGGAGGGTAAAGGACTGCGCTCAGCCCTTTTAAACACCAGCAGGAACCCAAGAGATGGAGTCCCGTCTTGCTTTCAGATTGTCTCTCTTTAAATCCAAGCCCAATAAAGTGACTCTGTTCTTCAAGGCCCACTGCCCACAACCTGAATAGAAAGCAGATGATGCCAGATCCCAAGGCCGATGGTTATAGAAGATCAGAGCTTGGTAGAATCTAAGGATAAAAAGGATCTTGTCCAGCCCTACAGGTAAGATGAGGTAACACTATACCTACATCAGAGGACTTGCTGAGACTTATCGAAGATCATCCTTTAACTGTGTTGTATTAGTCAGCTTTTGCTGCAGTGACAAACATGCCCGACTGTTAAAGATGGACACAGACACTTATTTCTTGCGCTCAGGTCGGTGGGTCAGTGTGGCTTGGCTCCAAGTTGGGTTTAAATCTGCTCCTCGCACCCCACATTCCAGGAATGAGGCTGAAGGAGCAGCTGCTACCTGCGGCAGGTGCCGATGATGATGGCAACGGGCAAGAGGGGGAGCAGAAACCTGTGGCACCTCTTCTTACAACTGGCACATTGTTCCTTCTGCTCACATTCTATTGGTCAAAGCAAGTCAGATGGCCAAGCTCAAGGCCAATGGGATTCTATCAGAGTTGACTGGAGTGGGATGCCCAAGGGGTGGGATCAGGAAAAGTAAACCTCTGCAGCATGCAATCTTCTAGAGATGCGTGGCACATAGCAACCTGGCCGAATGTTAGATTGGATCAACATTCGCATCATTACAATTATTAGTAGTGGCATTTTGCCGTTGATTCACTGACGTTTAAATAAAGCTGAGGCAAGTGAGGGATCTGGGTGAGGCTATCTGCGAGTGACCCAGGAAAGCTTAGCCCCTCATGCCCAGTCCAGACTGGCTTTAAGAATCGTGATGGAGCCAGTGGTACCAAGAGGAGAGGGAAGAGGCTGCAGCCAGGGCAGATCTGACCCTGTAGCTGTCCTCAGGCCCAGCAGGAATTGGAGAAGGTGACATCCCATGGAAAAGCAAGCTCATGGCAGGACCAGGGCTTCAACCCAGGCCCCTGGCCTCCAGTCCTGGATTAAATTCCCATTCAACCCTCATTAGAGGAAGAGCAGGTTGAAATGGAATTAATTTTTGTCTATATATTTTTCTTTTAAAAAAAAACTCAAAAGGTTTATTTTTATTTCTTTTAGGCTGAAGCTTAAGTCCAAAAATAAACAGCCTTTTTCAGTAGCCCTGTCATTAGCAGTTGCTACAAACACTATGTCCCCCACACGCTGAACTGCAAGAACGACACTTGAAAAGAGCAATGAGAACAGAAGTCTCCTGGGAATCACAAAGAAGACAGTGGCTGCAGTGCCTGGTGCCTACAATCACCACCAGGAGCCAGTCACCAAGGCGAGGAGCCAGGCCTCCCCCAGAGCTTCCTGTGTGTGTGGGGGCTGCGTGTACCCCAGGATTTGCTCTCCAGTGTGCCTGAGTATGTGCTTCCTGCAAGAGAATTTGGGGGCCACTCCTCCCACCAACTCCACTCGAGCTGTGTGTCCTTAGCCACTGAAATCCCGAGTCTCTGATTCCTTACCTAGAAAATGAAAATCATAATTATCGGTCATTTGGGTCATCGTCATCACTTTGTACGTGTTAAAAAAACGACTTAATTTCATGCTAGTAGTCACTAACAGAATTGCTCCTATAAATAGGGACCCTGAGGATGAAGAGATGAGCTGAACACAGCCCTTACCTTCAAAGACATAGAGTCTAGCCAGGGTTCCTGCTAGGTGGCTAGAGATTTAGGGGCACCTAACATAACTTTCAATGCTGAGGAGGATTGCCAGGGAAGGCTTCCCTGGAGGGGAAATGCTTGGGCTGAGCTCTGGAAGTGTTGACAAAGCAGGAAAGCATATTCCAGGAAAAGGGAACGGTGTGTGCAAAAGCACAGAGGCTAGCTGGAACGATTCTGGCTGGTTTCCAGCCTGAGTGCAGCGTAAAGGTCTGGAAGAGATTGCCAAGAGCTTTTCCTATCCTCCCAAAGAGGCAGTCAACAACAGAGAGCAACTGAGGACTTGTAATTAGGGCATTTATACAACAAATGTCCACTGAGTGCCTACGATGTGCCACTAGGGACACAGGACGAGCAAGCACAGACTCCATGTCTGTCCTCATGGAGCCCATAGTCCGATGAACTTGACACATTTGCAAAAGGCATACAGTTGAGAGAGGTCACCTCAGATGACAAGGGTGGCCAAAGTGGAATCAGGAGGCCAGGAAACAGGCACGTCAATAGTTCGTGTGAGTAGTGACGTCACAAGCCACCATCATCCATGGTGTGGTCCAGGAAGGGTGCCCACAGAAGGGGTTCATAAGAGCTGTGTCTGGAGAGGCACAGGGTCTCATTGATGAGGGGGGCCTCCTTCTGTAGGCAACGGAGCCACTGGAGATGAGGGGGGCAAGCCTGGACCTGACAGTAGGAGGCAGAAAGGATGTGAAAAACAAGGGACCAACCCTGAGAGATGGAGGAAGGGAGGTAAAAAACCAGCTGCAGCTTCTCTGCCATCACCTCACGGCCCTCTTGTCTGCGTTCACCTTCCAGGTGAGTCTGTGGCCCTGCTTATACCTAAGAAGACACACACCTCTGTTTAATCATAAAAAAAGGTGTCTGAATTCTGCAGAAGTGAAGACATACATGAATAATTCAGGAGGAGGTTTCACATCTAGCAAACATATTGAGGTGTTGTGCGTTCCATTGTGCCTCCCAGGAAAATGCATTCAAGTCCTAACCTACAGGTACCTGCGAACACGATCTTATTTGGAAATAGGGTCTTCGCAGATGTGAGCAAGCTATGATGCGGTCATCACGGATTAAGGTGGGCCGTCCTCCAACAACTGGATGGACAGAAGAGGGACATTTAGACACACACACACACAAGCACACACACACACATAAGAAGGCCGTTTGATGATGAAAACAGGCACTGGCGTATGTCTACAAGTCAGGGAACACCAAGAATCACCCGCAACCACCAGAAAAGAAGCATGGAATGGCTTCTCCCTCCGAGCCTCCAGAAGGAACCAACCCTGCCAACACTGATTTTGGAGGTCTGGCCTCCAGAACTATGAAAGGCCGAATTCCTGTTATTTGAAGCCGTCTCATTTGTGGTCATCTGCTATGGCAGCACAAAGACATAAATATAACAATAGATTGCGTTTGTATGCTTAGCAGCATTAGGTTGGCAAGCTGAACTACACCAACAATTGCATTCACCGCACCCGAGGGCCTAAGGGTAGGGGGCTGGCCACAGGGTCTCACTCATACCTCACAATCAACCTGAGAGGTCAGCCTCAATTGTGCTCACTTTGTAGATGGGACAGCAGACTCGCAGAGGGGCCCTGGCAGGCCCAGGTCACAGAGTTGGAAGTGGCAGAGCTGGGTTCTGAATACAGGTCACCCTGTGGCTTGCTTTGGGGCCACAGGGATATATACCAGCGTCCCTGACCACACAGCTCTCGTTCTTTACAAAACTAAGAACCACATTTTGATCGTCTCTGTATGATCGCACTTGTTTACTCGGTTCCCTCTTTTCTCCTCCACTAGAATGCACGCTTGGAAATAACTGAAGCCCTGTCCCCATATGGCTCTTTGGTTTATCCCTCGTGTCTAGAAGATTCCTGGGACATAGTATGTGTTTAATAAGCATTCACCTCATTGAGGAATCAATGAATAAGGTCATTTGGAGAGTGAGACAGCACTGCCCAGCTGTATGTTTCTATACGGGTTTAACAACGCAGCCAGTGGTGCTACTTGCTTGCTGTCCTTGATCAGAGAAGGCTCACAGGAAGAGGCTAATGTTTCCCATGTGCAGCCCCACCCTGGGTATCAGAACCAGCGGAGCCACTAATGAACAACTCCACTGGTGTGGAGAAGGCTGCTATCACCCCAAACACTGGCATTTAACAAGGAATTAATAAGTAAAGACAGGGAGAGATGGAGAGGGTGGAGTCAGAGGGAGTGAGAAGAAAGGGAGAACGAGGGAGGGAGGGTGGGGAAGGGAATGGGGGACCGGTGTTTTCCAGGAACAAAGGACACCGACAAGCAGGGCGGAGGGAGCTGAGTTCCCTGTTTGTGACCTTCTGATGCACAGGAAAGGTCTCAAGAGAAGAAGGTAGGCAGACGCTGACAAGGGGGGAGAGGATGATGTGGGCGTGTGAGAGAGGAAGTCAGCAGGCAGAGGCGCAGAGGCCGAGACAGAGAGAGAGAGAGAGAGAGAGAGAGAGAGAGAGAGAGAGGCTGGACAGAGAGGGACATACAGATATACAACTTAGTTCTGAACACACCTGGCTCTAAAAGGGCCTTGCGTCACTGTGAAATGCATTAAAACAAAGCAAAGAGAAAATGTAAGTACATCATTGTTATTTAAGCCTGGAACCAGGGGACCCAGACAGCAGACCACAACCGGCCAGTCAGCCCTAAATCTTGATGCGGGTGACGCCTTCTCCTGTCCACTACAGAAAGCCCCAGGGCGGGGCTTATGCCTGGGAAACCCCGCCTGTGCCCGTCTGGTTTCTGTCTGCCCTGAACCCCTCTCTAAGGGAGGGACTGCCGGCCCCACTCTGCATCTTCTCCAGGGCCTGGACGTTCACTCGCGGCCCCGCTGGCCCCAGAATTGGGCACACGACTGTGACAGGGGCCTTCCACACGCTGCTGGGCAGGATGGCTGGTCCAGCACTGGTTATCAACTCAGGCAGGGGTGACCAGAAACCTTTTTTGGGACTGATGTTCAGACACAGAGAGAAGTGAACTCCCTTGAGGCTGGTAAACTAGAAGGTGTGAATCCGGAGCTGCCAGCCCTCTGCGAGCCCCCCCGATACTCTCCACGACCACGTGTGAGAATAACATCAAGGAGGAAGCCGGACAGGAAATTCAGAGAGGAGAGAGAGCCCTGGGTCCCCCATTCAAACCTCGGCTTGGGACTGCACGGAGGTGGCCCCACGCCTGGGCAGCCCAGGGCACATGCCAACACCTCCCTCTGGGGTGGTATCCAGTGAGGGCTGGGCGGCTGCCACTCACCACTGAGGGGGGCCAGACTGAGAATGGCACCCCATCACCATCTCACTGAGCCCTCCTGCCCCTGACGATGTCAATAACTACAAAACTTGCACAGGATAAGAGAGAGGGTGTGGGCAGGCTGCGGGGATCTCCAGACCCAGGTAAGTGTCAAGGGCGGAGGCAAGGTGGGATCCACCCTGGCAGTGAAACGAGCCCTGCTCCTGAGATGAAAGAGAAAAGCAAGCGAGACTCATACATCTGCCAGAGAGAATTAATACAAAGCCAGTGGGGGCTGGTGGGGGCGGGTAACAGACGAGTGGGGCTGGCAGACACGAGCTGTGCAAACAGGTCCCCAGGCAACTGTCTACCACCTGACGGCTCTGCCTCAGAGCTTCTGAGGAAGCCAGGGAGGGGAGGGGCCAGGGCCATGGGGCAGGAGGCCAGGGCCTTCGCAAGAGGGAGCAGCCACCAAGCGCTTCCTGACGGGGTGGCCGCAGCGCCTGCCAGAGCATGCGCACCTCATAGCCTCACCTCCCACTTGGGGGCATTTGCACTGCTGTAAACCCCTTCCCTTGCCGTAAATCCCCAAAAGTCTGCTGCACCATAGAACGTGTGTGTGTGTGTGTGTGTGTGTGTGTGTGTGTGTGTGTGTGTGCGCGCGTGTGTTTGGGGGAAAGTATGAAGAAAAAATAAGGAAATAAGACTGAGCTCCAAATCTGGATGGTGGAGAGCAGCGAGAAGGTGTAAGGAGTGAGAGGTTACTGAGATCGAAAGCCAGTGGGAATGAAAACCAGATCAAGTCAAAAGTGACCATAACATGAGCCCCTGGGAATGTGCAAAAGTTTGCAAGAGAGCTCATTCTACCGAAATCTCAAAGGGCAGAATAGCTTCTGTTTGTATCCTGGTTGCAGGTAAATTTGGGATTAAGGGAGCTCTTCTCTGATCCAAGCCCCCGGCACAGGCCCTCGTGTACAAAGACAATAATAGATATGTCTACGAGCTGCTTTTCGGTGGCTTTTGGAAATAGTAGGGCAGCCCACAGATGACACTGGGGACCAGGAGCTAATTGGGAAGCCAATAGTCATGGCTGGATAAGAGAGGGTGGGAAAGGTATTAGCTTAGTCTGGGGTTGGGGCCGTAAAGATGGAACCCCGTAGTTACAGGCAGTGGGACCAAACCCATACTCAGAAAACTTCTGGGTCAGGGTCAAGGTCTGGGAGGAGGGCGTCCTGCAGTTGCCCTCATCTCTGCTTATCGCAGAAGTCAAGGAATAACATCAAAGAGCCTAGGATTCAGTGGAGACATGCAAACATATCTGGAAGAGTCACTTTTGTCCCTGGGCCTGCAAGCTTGCTTGGTCCTTTAAGGGAGTGCATTCATTTAGCTCGGGAAAGAAAGGGGACGGGCAAAAGAGGTGGTCAGTTCAGTGCCCCCAAAAGAAAAGTCATGGAGGGAGGGTGAGCACAGATGTGCCTGGGGCAGCAAAGCCCAGAGAGAAGGAGCAGCCTTCTACGGAGTCAGTCCCAACAGTACTGGGCAGAAAGAATCAGCGAACTCCCCTTGCTGTGAAGCCAGACTCTGCAAACTTCCTTCCAATCACTGCTGGGCTCCACAAAATGCCAAGGGGCGACTATGGCACTGTCCTGATGCTGTGGGCATCATGCCACCATATAGGAGAAAACCGTAGGAGGTCTCTCAGCCATCAATAAGGAAGGGGAAGTACCACCTGTGCCACCTGCATGAGGTGGGTTAGCTATTGCTCATTCATGTCACAGCCCAAAGGTTACAGGTGGGGAGGGGCGATGCTGGGCTCCATACCTCATTCAGGGACTCAGGCTTCTATCTGGAGATGCCACCTGCCTCAACACATGGGCTCCAGTGTCACAACAGGAGGAGGAAAGATGGGGGACTCACACATGGGAGGTGTGTCACAGACCTGGCCTGGAAGGGGTATAGATCACGTTGGTACACATTTCTGCAGCCCCACCTGGATGCAGGCATCTGGGGAGTCTAACCTTCCTGCCTACCCAGGAGGAACACTAAGTGGTACGGGGACCAAATAAAATTGTCACATGAATTTTAGAACTTCCCCAGCTAGTACAAAGTAGGTCCCACTCTCTATAATTTCCATACATGATTTTACTTGGAAGAGGTGCGGCAAGTAATATCATGCTTTCCCTTTTACAGACGGAGAAACTGAGGGTCCATCACTCGCAGAGTTTAATTCAACAGCAATAAGTGAGCAGAGACAGGATCAGGCCCAGCCCTGCCTGCTTGTCAAGTGCAGCCTCCTCACCTCCCCTAGGAAGGACATTTTCAAGGGCTTGTAAAGACACAGCACATCAGTCCTGCCTCACCGGGGGCGCCCAGCAGCTCCCCACTCACGTGTGTGTGAGAGATTAAAAGAGCAGGTCACAGAGCACATTTTGCCGCTGATTAACTCAAACAGGAGGCTTTCTCTCACTGAGAACAGACGATTGGCTGCTCTGCCAATAACCGCCTGCCCCCTCCGACCAGGCCGAGTTCCATCAGAAAGAAGGACTTCCATTTATTAGGCTGTACGCGAGTCACAGCTGCCTCTGGACACACATCTAAAGCACCAGGCCTGCTACTCTATTAATGAAAAGCTGGTGCAAGCGCATTTCATTGAAAAGAGAAGAGACCAAATCCTAGACCCATTTTCTACCAGGGTCTAGAAAAGCATGAAAAAGGAGGGGGGTCATATGCATTAAAAAAAAAAGAAAGAAACAACAACAACAACAACAAAAACCTTTAAAGATGCAAAGAAATCTACATGATCAGGTGACGGGAAAACAGACTTGATACTATTCTAGGATATTCTAGGAGCCCCATGATTCTGCAGAGCTGCATCATTTTTTTGTACTATTTTAGATGTTCTCCTGTTTAAGGGGGGAATAAGTTCGAAACCCACTTGTATAATACAGCCCTGTCTTTTGACAAACAGGGAATCGAGGCCCAGAAACATGGTCCTTCACAACTAATTAGGAGGAAAATGGAAGCTACCTCTCTCCTAAGTTAAACCACTCCTGCTAATTGCTCCAGCTTTTATGTTTAACTGTGCTGTCTTGATTTCTTCATGAGGATCATATCTCCATGATTTGTGGGGCTTGCTTTCAAAATGCCAAGTGCCTTATTTTACCCCTTCTCCTCATCCCACTCACCCCTAGTAGGAGCCATTGGGATCCAAAGGTAGGTGGACTGACTTGAGTTGAAGAAGTGGCCTCTTGGGGGCGTCTGGTCATGAGGACAGCTCCATAGCCAACTGGGTTGACTCAGACTATTCACCATGCATTACGTTCTCCTGGGACCAGAGCCCCAGCCTAATCCCTGCCTAGCTCTTCTGTTCTCATGTTCCCTCACATACGGCCAGAGCCCTAAACCTTGATACACCTGGCAGAGGTATCACCAGTCCTTGAGCTCCTAATGCAAGACCCTCCCTTCTGGTTTGGCTTTCCAAGTTGTCACATCTGGCCAGACCCTACCTGAACTCCCATAATTCCGGAGCTTCATGGGCCAGAGCCAAGGCCATCCCAACCCCTTTTCTCACCATACACATACAGTTTTTGCCCTCACATACTATTCTGGAATTTGTAGACTCTACATCAATTAATACTGGTTGGGCAGAGACTTTTTTTCATCTTTAAAACCTGACAAGGTTTTAAAACCTGACAACGGGCCGAGTGGCTCGTTGGTTAAGAGTTGACTTGGGAGTGCCAGCTCTGAGCAGCAGGGCCCCGGTTCGGATCCCACATGGGCCAGTGATGCTGTGCCCTCTACAGCTAAGATGGTGAACAACAGCTCGACCTGGAGCTGGGCTGCCGTGAGTCACCGGCGACGGCATAGGCTGCAGTGGGGCTGCTGTGAGCTACTGTGAGCTGCCGTGAGTGGCCGTCCAATGGCCGGCGACCAATCTGCCTCAGCCAGGAAGAGAACAATGATCACAATACCAACATGGGCCAGTGAAGCGACATCCTCCACAACTAGACTGAAGAACAAAAGGACAGCAACTTGTCTGTTCCCCTCCCCCAATTCCCAAATAAATAATAAAACCTGACAAAAAGGATAACTGTCCAGATTTCAGGTTGTACAAACTTGGAACTTTGAGCCTAATATCAGTGGGAGAGGGACGAAGTATCTTCCCATCTCTTTTGAGGTAGGCTAGAAAGCTTTGGTTCAAGAGGTTAAGCCTGGGGAGCTTGCTAATAACTTTTCTTGATCCAGCTTGTATTAATTAGTATAATGCTAGCTGCTGTAAGAAACCCCAAGGCATAGTAGCTTAACAGGATAATAGTTTACTATTGTTTAAATATCAGGCCTGCTTAGCAGGCAATTTTTCTCTACAAGGTGACTCAGGGACCCGGGATTGTTCAATATTTTCACTCTGCCACCTTTGAGAGGCTTAAGAGTTGTCTACATGTAGCCAACTAAACAGGGAAAAGAGAATGTGGAGAATGACTATCTACCTTTTAAACACTTGGGCTCTGAAAGGACATGAAGCACTTCTGCTCACCTTCCTTTGACTAGAACAAATCACATGGGCCTACTGAGAACAAGGCAAGCTGGGAAATGTAGTCCTTGGTTAGGGCAGCTGCTTCTGAATCACAGCTCCACTCAGTGGAAGGGGCGGCTCCTGTGCCTGGTAGACATATAGCAGCTTTATCGGCCTGAGAGTTAGCAGGAGTTTCTCATTCCCAGTACTGCATTTTCCTTTTCCTGGGTCTACATGGGCATTTAGTAGGAACTGGGTAGGAGAGGGCCAGAGCCACAAATCAGAGTAAACCGCAAGTCAAATGTCAGCTTTCCAGACAGAGACCGGGGCTCAGAGAAGCTCAATCACTTCTTCATAGCCACACAACTAGCTCTACCTTCTCTCTCCCATATCTCACTCCCCACCAGGCCAGAACCCCACAGGACTGTAGGTGAACACTACAGCATCAGAGATGGAGATACCTCCAATGGGAAGGGGTCTGGGTCAGAGGTTTTCAACCTTACTCAGCACAACTGGCCTTGGGGCTAGTTAATTCCTTGTGGTGGGGGCTGTCCTTGCCTTGGAAAAAGTTCAGCAGCATCTCTGCCCTCCCCTCACTCCATGCCAGTACTCCCCTCCCAGGTGTAACAATTAAAAATGTCCCCAGACATTGCCAAATGTCCCCCTGGGGACAAAATCCCCTTCCATTAAGGACCACTGGTGTAGGCACAGGCTGTAATGTTTCCGAGGTGAATCAGGCTCCCATGAGGAGACAGACACAATGACCTGAGGCATCCTTCCAAACCTGGGGCCCCTAGTTCAGCTGAGTTTAACGGAGCCTGACACTTAGGTTCTTGGAAGCATCACTCCATGTGTATATCTGCCACAGGATAGAACCTTCTGGGAAATTAGCATTAGGAGGGCCAGAAAAAAAAACTCTCAATGACAGTAGGAAGAGGAAAACCCTTTGGGCAGTGAGACTTTAAGTTGCTGAGTATCCACCCAGGCTTCAGTGTCCTCATCTGAAACATGGGGCAGGAGGTGATTAAATAGAATCTCATGTGAAATACCCAGTGAAATGTCTGGCATGCAGTCCAAGGTCCACAAATGCCGGCTAACTGCAGCCCTTAGAGTTCATTCTGTACCCCAGATAATTCTTCCATTCGCACACAGGAGGGTAATGTTCCCAGCGAATGAGGATTTAATGCAATTGCCATTTGATTTAATTTCCAAATGCGTTAAAAGTGTGAACGCAACACATCAGCATGCAGCTGATAAAGCAGTCAAAATAATTCAAGAAAACCAATATTTGTCAGGTTTTATTTATCCATATTTATGTCTTTTCCAAAGTAAGCTGGTCTTTGTGCCTGTATAGAACACAATATACGAATATATCTCCTGGTTTGCCTCCCCCCACACACTTACGTTCTAGTTAAGTTTCCCACTTTCCTTCAATCTGTCAGTTTTCTCTTCCCATGAAAAGCTAGTGGTGACGTTATCCAAGAATGTGGGATTCAAGGGCTAGGGCTGGGCCACTGGCAAATGTGGGGCTGATGGGGATTGGTGAAGACAAGCATAAACACAGGGACGGCACTTTATTTACAAAGGATGGACCTATTCATGGCCCCGCTTCCAAATCTAGAGGAGATGCGCTATTATTCTAGTTTATAATGAGATGATGATGTTCCCAGCTCACATAGCTAATACAGGGCAGAGCCAGGATTTGAACCCAAGACCTCTGATGTGCAATCTATGTGTGCTTGCCAATAGCAGGCAGAGTAAAACAAACAAACAAAAAAATGATGCAATCCATTCATAAAACTTATGAGTGAAGAAAGACAAAAAATAAGAACCTGAGCATCAGGATATTTTTCTGCAGAGAATGAAGCCCGCAGAGAAGATGAAGATGCTGAGGTTTCTCTGAAATAGCATCTTCCAGGAAAGCCAAGGTCAGACATGGAGTGAGGGGAGTAGGTGGGCTAAGTCTGGCATGAAAAGGTGTTAAAACTTCTAGACATAGGCTGAAGCAGATTTACTCTAATAGGCAGGATTCAGGGGCTAGCCTTCCCTTGACAGGCATTAAAGAAGGCCCAGGGGTTGTTAAATGACCATCAGCATGACCAGCATGGTAGACTAGAAAAGTAGCATGGTGACAACAGGTCAACTGAGATCCCGACATTGCAACCAGAGCCGGACAAAGAAGGCCACAGGAAGGACACAGGGAATTACAAAGCTTCCAGCTTCCACGCCTAGGGGGAAAAAATGAAGAAAAAAGTACTTCAAGGAAAAGACAAAGAGGTGCCCATAAAGGAGATGAAACTTGCTCAGAGCTAGGAGGAAAACCTAGAGCTAAAACAATAATGAGCATCATAGGAAAGGATGACATGGTGAGGAGTCCGAAACGCAACTGCATGCTGTGAAGTAAAGATTTACGAACTCTGTCAGATATAGCACGTGTTTAAGCCCCTTCTGTACACCAGCTACTGTCCTAGGTGCTGTGAGTCCAACAGGAAGTAAGACCTACGAAGCGTCTTCCTGCAGGAGCGTGTGTAACGTGCAGATCTAAAGGATGATGGCAGACAGTGATAAGAGCTAGGAAGAAAGCCACAGCACAGGATGATGGTGCAGCTATAAGAGGTAGGGATGGGTGCTATTTAGATAAGCCGGTCAGGGGATGCTCTCTGAGGAGCCTGATGTCTGAGCAGAAACCACAGTGAACAAAACAAATGAACCACATAATTATCTGGGAGAAAAGAATCTCAGGCAAAGAAAGAACAGCTAATACAAAAGTCCTGAGGTCAGAACTATCTTGGGGTGGTTCAAGGATGAAGAAATGGACCAGTACGACTACAGATGAGAATGAAAGGGCAAATATGGGGACGGGGTTGTGCTCAGGGATCAAAGAGACAGAGGGGTCATCTAGAGACCATGTTAAAAAGCTTGGATTTTATCCTGAGTGTGATGGCCGTTATTGGAGAGTTCTGAGCAAGAACATGCCATGATTTAACTTGTTTTCAAATTATCATTCAAACTGCTCCATAAAGAATGGACCGCAGTGTCCCAGACAAGAAAAATCTAAAGTAGTTCATCAAAACCAAACCAGTATCACAAAAAAATGTTAAAGGGGCTTTTATAAGTAAGTAAAATAGAAGATCAAAAATATAAATAATAAAAAGGCAATCACTACATATCTATCAACAATTACTTTCAATGTAAATGGATTAAATGCTCTAGTCAAAAGACACAGAGTGGCTGAATGGATAAGAAAACAAAACCCGTACATATGCTGCCTCCAAGAGACTCACTTCAGATCAAAAGGCACACACAGACTGACAGTAAAGGGATGGAAAAAGGTATTTCATGAAAAAGGAAACAGAAAAAAAAAAAAAAGCTGGAGTAGCAATACTTACACCAGACAAAACAGACTTTAAAACAAAGGCTATAACAAGAGACAAAGAAGGACCCAGTAAATTCCACTTCTGGGTACTTATCTGAAGAAACCCAAAACACTAACCCAAAAAGACATGTGCATCCAAATATTCATTGCAGCATTATGTACAATAGCCAAGATGTGGAAGCAACATAAGTATCAATAGATGAATGGATAAACAAGAAGTGGTACATACATATACAATGGAATATTACTCAGCCATAAAAATAAATGAAATCTTGCCATTTACAACAACATGGATGGACATGGAGTATTATGCTAAGTGAAATAAGTCAGACAGAGAAAGATAAATAGCATATGATTTCACTAATATGTGGAATCTAAAAATCAAAATAAATGAACAAACAGAACAGAAATAGACTCATAGATATGGAGAACAAACTGATGTTTGCTAGAAGGGAGGGGAGTCAGGGGATGGGTGAGAAAGGTGAAGGGATTAGGAAGTACAAATTAGTAGTTACAAAATAGTCATGGGGAATGTAAAGTATAGCATATAGAATATACTCAATAATATTATAATAACCGTATGGCGCCAGGTGGGTACCAGATTTATCAGGGGGTCACTTCATAAGTTATATAAATGGCTAATCACTATGTTGTATGCCTGAAACTAATATAATATTGTATGTCAGCTGTAATTGACAAAATAAAAGAATATTTAAAAAATTGAACTCAGTGGGGCAGGAGTGTAGCAGGGAGGAGGCTGGCAGAGTCATCCAACTGAAACCGGTGGGGGAGGTTAAGCCCCATGCAGTGATCGCAACCCGGCCCAGGAGCCAAAGCCAGCCCTCTGTCTGTTTCTGTCAATAAAGTTTTATTGGCACACAGCCACACTCATTCACTTATATATTTTCTGTGGCTGCTTTTACTACAACAGCAGAGCTCAGTAGTTGCGACACAAAGCTGAAAATACTATCGTGCCCTGGACAGGAAAGGTTTGCCATCCCCTGGACAGTAGAGGTGGTGGAGGGTGGCAGGGTTCTAGGTCGACTTAGGAAGAAGAACTCACAGGGCACAAGCCAGATTCCAGCCCAGGCTCTTCAACCCAAGCCCGCTCTCTGACCACTGAGCGACACAAGCTCCCAGCTTCTCTTTGCCTCTAAGGGCTGGCAGAAAACAGGAATGCATGCTCCAAGTGCCGTCCTGACCTCAGCCTTTGCAGCGCTCTAGTGGCTATCCAAGCCGAATGCTCAGAGTGGTTTCTGGCTGAGCCTCTTCTCCTAGCACAAGCTGCCTCCACAGCTGTTCCCACTGATGAGGCCGCAGCCAGCCTGATCCCCTCGGAAGGCTGCAGGTGCTGCCAGCTCCCTGTAGCAGAAGCTCCTGTATCCCACTTCTACCTATCATGCCTTATTATTTCAGTGGGTGCAGGCCAACTTCCAACTGTCATACCTGAGCCTTGATGGCCGCGGGCTTTGTCCAAAGCTTCAAGAGTTTCCCCTCTGTCTCGTGCAACAAGCCAGATGTGTCAGCAAATGAACATCCCAGAAGCAGCTCTCAACAATGGCTGGTGGGGGTGAGCGTACAAACACCCCAACTCCCTCCTGCTTCAGGAGTCTGCACTGAATCCCAGGTTCCTTAGTGGGACTGAGCCCTAGAGACCCACAGTGGTCACTTGCTTGAAAATTCACATCTGTGAACTGCGCTTTCTCCCCGTGTTGCCTCTCTAGATCCCAAATAAACACGTTGCAGTTAAATCCCTGTCAAGTCTGCTTCTGGGGGTTCCCAATCCCATATGCCTCTGACCTTCACTCCTCTTCCAAATCCAGTGATTTGGCTGTGCCTTTCACCACAGCCACTGCCTGAAAATGGCTTTGCACTGGGCACAGGAAGGACCAGGGACGAGAAGAACAGATGGATGCAGAGGTCCAGCCTCGAGAGTGTGTGTGCACTGCTGTCGTGGACCATGGAAAGGGTCCATCAGAGCCCCCCAACTCCTACAGAATAAAGTTCCAACCCTCCTCTGGTACAAACACTCTGCAAATGTCCCCCTGCCAACATTCACAGCCTCAAAAGTGTCACCCACTTATGTCTCAAAACTAACCCAGGCATCCAGGTTATCGAACAAAATGGGCAATGTATCATTGATTGATCTTTGTTCTTTATATAAATGAACGACCTTTGAAAAACATAGGCAAAATACGTCATGACTTTTCTGAAGATCCAATAGATATGTTCACCCCCATTGAGCAGATGAGGAAACTGAGGTCCAGAGCAAATGCATCGTTTGTCTGAAGCCAAACAAACACCTGGGGACCCAAATAAGATTGAAACTCTGGTGTGTTTACATCCAAAACCCCTACCCTTGAACCTACTAAGGTACCTTGACAGGAAGTCCTATCATTACTTAAATCAGAACATCCGACTCCCAGCACAGGATTATACTTCTCCCAGGCACTAATCTGCATATTGATAAGAGGGTTCTGAGCTGACCATAGGTTGTTAAATGGAGCTGGAAGACAGATTTTAAAATCACTACCAACGACAATTGTTTTGTGTGTATGTGTTAGCAAATTTTCATCAGGACCACATCTGCATAACTTGGGTTGAAGACACCTACATCCTTGGGATCAGTTAAAACGCCTTGAAACTGAAGACAGTAGGAAACCCAGAAACCGGGAGAGAAGCAGTGCACTTACGAGCACTGGTCTGGAAAAGGTGGGTCAAAGAGCCGGATCGTCAATTGAGCGAAACCTCAATTACAGAGTCATCTAATGTATACCCAGGTACATTATCACAACTCAATAAACATCTCTTCAGAATTAAGTAGCTCCAATTTGCTTTCATTTTGATCCGCGTGTCACCCGAGAATTGGATATTACCTACCCTCAAATCAGGTGGCATCTTCGGAAGCACTAACATTCACAGTCCTCGGCTAGCACATTAGCCGTGACCAAGCCAGCCATAAACATGCCTGTTTAGGGAGAGACAGAGGCCCAGCCTGGGCCTCCGCTGCTTGGCCCAGTGGAAGCACCTGCCATGAACGCCATCACAGGGGCCTCTAGGTCCTGGCTCCCTCCTGTAATGAGGGGCCCAGTGACTTCCCAACCCCAGCACGGCCTGAGTTCTGAATGAATGATACCAGGGAGAGTGGGGACCAGATGGACCCCATGACCCAAATGTTCCCAAGCCCACATGTTGGCCCCCACTTTTCTATGTCCTCCCTCCCTTTCCTTATGCTCAGCATATGCACTGGTTCCCACTTTGCAGAGGAGGCCTTGAATGATTTCGTCAAGTCCACATGCATAGCAATTAAATCGGCACCTGGGTCAGGTGTCCGGTCCCCAACCTCCCATCCGCCCCTTCACTACCATTTACTTCCTTACCTGGGAAATCCTATCCACATCGGCAAATTATTCATCCTATTGAACAAACACTCATAGGGCAGGCTCTGTTCTAAGAACTCCCATATCCACTGTCTCACTTAGTCCTCAGGACACACACCCCTCTAAGAAAGCTGATCCTACAGCCCCGTTTCTAGAGGAGCAGGCTGAATGGAGCTCAGAGAGGCTGATGTTCAAGGTTGCAGAGCTGGGACAAGACAGGACCAGGATGCAAACCCGGGCTTCCCAGCTCCAGAGATATTTCCTATCTCTGAACTGGAACTCAATTGAGGAAACCTGGAAAAAAGGCTTCTGCGGGTGGTTTTCTTTCTGTGACACCCCAGTATCAGCTCCCCGCCCCTCAGCCCACCCCATCTGTGTGATGTGTAAACCAGGAAGAGGAAATTCTATTCAGGGAGCAGTCTTCTGCCCTAGGAGAGCACTTAGCCCCTGAGAACATTTTCGGTTTTTCTTTCTCAGATTTTCTCCTTTTCCTGAAAGTATATGAAAAAAAAAGTATATGAAAGTATTCAAGCATCCTGGCTCAGCCAGGGCAAGGGGCTCCAGAGGTGAGTCATTCTTCATAAGACACTTTCCCCAAAATGTGCTGGTTTGTGACTTTCAAATGGGCTTCTGGTCACACACTCCAGAGCAACGAGCTTCCGGTCGCTGCTGCTTCTGGGTGTCCCCTGACTTTCATTTTCTTGTTTGGGTTGGGTGCTACTAGCTCTTTAGGTGTGTGTGTGTGTGTGTGTGTGTGTGTGTGTGTGTGTGTGTGTGCGTGTGTGTAAGGGTTAAATTTATTTCTCCAGCAACCTAGAATTTACAACTCTATTCTAGAGAGGTGAGGAGCATGAGTTAAAAGGGCAAGTCAGTGGCAGGTCCAGGGACTCCCATCACCTTGCCTGCCATCTGGACCCTTTCCACACCGCTCATGACATCCTGATACTAGGTGCCAACAAGGCCACAACGCTCCGGCCCCCCAGGTGTGGCATAAACAGCGTGAGCCAGCCCCGGTCGGATCTCAGCTCTGCCCCTTAGGACTGTTCTCTGTTTTGCCACCTGGTTGTGGCTGTTCTCCCTGCAGCAAAATGAGTTAAAATATGACTCAATTGCAGAGCCAGAGTTAGGACGAGCTGAGATTGCACATGTGTCGGAGCTTCTATCTTCCAGGGGCCCAGCTTCTAGCGTACCCCCAACCGAATGTAAAAAGGAAATAAAATGCAAGAGGCGAAAGACATGGGCACTAAAAAAAGTGATATCCCATAAATGATTTCATCAAGGGGTAGTAAAAAGGGACCAGGTTACAGGGAGCACCAACCCGCCATCACCTACTGAGAAAAAGACTGTGAAGAAGGCCACCTGGCCCCTTCCTTAAAACAGAGCAGCAAGGGCTGCGGTGAGGGGATTCAGAGCAGCGGTGGTGCCTGGACCACACTCACAAACCTGGCCAGTGCACTGCTCCCTCGCGGCTGGACTCTGGCCCTGGCTGCATAGCCAGTAAAGGATCTATCATGTCCCAAAGAACCCTGGTCACCCCTGCAAACAAAGACAACAATGCTTCATCACGAACTCACATCCTCTGTCCCACAGGCCTCTGCTCTTGGCTTTCCAGACCTCCTCCCCCACAAGTGGGGACATAGGGAAAGAAAAAATCATGCATTCCCTGGTTCCATCTGTCCGATGTGAAAAGTTCAGAATGCTACACCAGCTCCCATAGTCATCTGCCCTGTTCTCTCATGACCAACTCCGTGCCAGGCTCCTGCAAGGTGTTGGCAAGACCGTGGGGAGCATGAGACCACACAGCCCATTCTCTCCTGGGGCTCCCAGTCCAGCATGGGAGGCCACCCTACAGGCGGTATCATGAGTGTTTCAGAGGGGACAGCTCAGGAAATTACATATTCATTGAGTACCTCAAAGGCCTGCAAAAAGGCCACTTGTCACACAAATCAAGCCTAGGGCATCCAAGAGAAAAAGAAAAAAAAAAGGAGCCCAAAGCGATCAAAATGATGGTTTCTTTTATATATTAAGAGCACACGTTGCAAATGATTTTTAAAGATGATTTTTTTTCCTCTTAGTTGTTTTGCTCATGACTGCCTAATTTGTTGATCTTCAGCCTAAGTGTTCATGGCATTATGGTGATGAAAGGATTTCCTGCTGAGGCCAACAATCCATTCACTCATCCATCATTCGACAAATATTTTAAGATTGAGCCTTATGAAACAACTGATTGTACAGGTCAAAACAGCCACACACTGGCGTTTTCATATGATTCGGCGTGCTCAGCACTTGTACCAGGCACGCCGCTAAGCCTGAGGGACTTCCTGTGAGCCATGAATCAAACAAGATGCCCCTCATTTCACAGAGCTTACATTCCAAAGGAAGAGATCAAAAATCACCAAGTCAACAAGTAAAGGGAAATATAGTTTTCAAGTGCGATAGTGCTAGGTAGAAAAAGAGACAAGGTAATGTGAATAGAACATCCTCAGTAGAATAGGGGGCCAGAAAACGGGGGGTCCGAGACGATGACATGATGACATTCAAGCTGAGACCTGAATGATGACAAATGGTCAGCCATGTGAACCTCCATCAAGAATCAGGACAGCCCAAGAGAGAGAATCCCAGACTGCAAACCCCAGTCTGGTTCAGGCCCGGTGACCAGTTCCATAGGCGCCAGCAAACAGAGGTGAAGGGTTACACACCAAACCATACTTGGACCAAGGAAACCCACTCAGGAGACTTCTGCGGGGTCGATCAATATGTTCACCTTCAAACACACCAGGGACCATTCTACAGTTAGCATAAGAGGAACAGCGTCATTATTTCATCCACTAAATTATGCTATATTAAAATTTTAATCGGTGAACAGAACACTGGAAAATGAGTACATTCTCATGCTGCAGCTGCCAGTGTAAACTGTCAAATCAATTTTTTGCAAAAGCAATATTGCAACACAAAGAAAAAATCCATAAAGATGCTCATATTCGTTGGCCTACCAACTCTATCCCTGGGGAATTTATCCAAGGGAATAATCTGGTTCAATAGAATAAAAATGTTCTCTTCGGAAGAACTCCATTGAGGTGTTAATTGTGGATCGCACAAAGGAAAGATAAAAACAAAAACAAAAACATCTGGAATTACCTAAATGACTACACGTAGGGAGATTTTTTAAAAACTGGATGATTCACTTGATGAAATAGTACACAAGCATTAAGCATTATAAGATTACATAGACTTTCAAGAGTAAATGAGATACCCAGCTCCTTAAAAGAAGCACAAAAGGGAACAATGTACATATTTTAATGGAAAGCGTATCAAAACACATCAAGGTGAACAAAAACCAAAAAATCAAAAAGAACTGAATCAAGACCAGTGGGGTGTGGGGTTATTTATTTCAAAAGTCCTTCCAAAATATTGTCATTATATCATGTTTTCAATTAAAAAAAAAATCCCTCAGAAACAATTGTACACTGCAACAGAAAGCCACCGAAACACACGAACACTGGTTCATTTTAACTAAACACAAAATAAAGCCCAATTTGGAGAGGTCTTCTTTGTTATATGTCCCACAGACTTTCACATATGAATCCTACACGTGAGACCCAACTTTGAATTATAATGCAATATGGCATGATTTTCAATAACAACTCTGGTTTTGCAGTGTGTGGGAAAATGGGCTTGGAAATGGTGTCTCATTCTCCTAAAGAGAGGAGGAGGAGCAGCAGAGAAGAAAAGGCCCCTTAACTCCTCTCACCCTTTCCAAGGACACCAAGGAATCCCCTTAGAATCAACCAGGCGGGGAGAGGCTCGGCGGTGGCACTCACCTTTCACGATCAGCTCAGCGTAGTTGGACACGCCGGAGCCACCGTCGGACCGGATCACGCAGCGGTACTTGCTCACACTCCGCTGGGCAGTGTCCGCCACGCTGACCGTGGCCGAGAAGCGCCTGTGGTTGACCACGCGGGTGACCATGAGGGCCGTGTCCCTGCCGTTCCATTGCTGCAGGACATTGGAAGGGAGGGAGAGGAGAAATCATATCATCATATGCTCCTGGGTGGACCCCAAGCACAGAAGCTCCACCCACCCCCCACACCCCTGAGTCCCATGACTTTTCATGATAAGGAGTTTCGGCGGCCGGTTTCTGGGAGTGATCTGGTTCAAGAATAAGCTTTGCTGGTGAGCTGATTCAAGAGGGTGGATGCCTGGGGGTAAGAAGACGGGGCGCAGGTTGCTTCTAAACACCTTGGTTCCTCGCTCAACCTGCATTTGGCGGTTAGCACTCAGCCCCTTAACCTTCCTCCCAGTTTCCTTCATTTCTTAAGCAGAACCCATAGGGTTCTTCCAAGGACAGACTCAGGCAGATTAGTGTAAACCCAGCCTATAATGTGATCACAGACAGCCAGGCCTCTGGCCCCATGCTGGTGTCCAGGCACCCCAACCGCAGGCTCTGAGGCCCACCCCACCAGGGACCAATCTGTCCTCATGGGTAGAGTGTGAATGGGGGCTTTTCAGCACCTTCTCTCCTGCGTCTATGCTCTTTCCTCTGCCTGGAGTCCCCTGTCTCCCTCTCCCTCAAAAACCCAGTTCAGCTCATCACCAGCTCAGGGAAGTTCCCCCAACCGTCACACCACCTTCTGGAAGCGATTCACTCTCTATGTGCAGTGCAAAATTCCCACGCATTTTTGCCTATAAGCATTTCGCACTGTAGACTGTGAGCCCCCTGAGGGTGGCACTTTGCTCTTTTCACCTTCAGCACCGTGTCCAGGAATCTCACGACATGATGAACACTTCCAGAACCAAGGTGAATGCACAAGCATTTTTGTCTTTGCCATCCTGAATCGTAGGGGTGATTCTCCGATTTTGAGTAAGACCCTTTCACAGCAGCAAGTTATAACTGTAAGGCACATAGATGAGGATGCAGTTTGAAGAAATACTTGCTAAGCACCCACTATGTGCCAACCCCTGGATCTCCTTTCTAATCTTCACAGCCTTATCTGAGGCGTGTATTATTGCTGCTCTTAGAAAAATTTACATGTCAATGAGGTTAAGTATAAACATGTAGAACAAGTAAGTCCCTCACTCAGGTCTTCCAACTTCAAGCCAAGCATTCTTTTCACTACGACTCTCCCCTAGCCACCTGCTTTAATTTAATTTTTTTCCAAACGTCAAATTGAGTGTTTTAACTGTCTGTTTGGATTTCGGGAAACCTTGGGATGTATGCGTTTCCCCATGTCCTGAGTCTCCTGAGATGCAATCTTCATTGCTTCCTGCACAAAGTAAACAGTTCCACCACAGGCATGATCAATGCCCACCCATGTCATCTTTCATTGCCTCCATCACTAATGTGTCAGGACTGGGACATGAGAAGGTAGAGCCAAAGTGCTCAGCTGTACCAAGAGAATGAGGTTGGGACAGCTGGGGAGGGCATTGAGCAGGAAGCCATGAACCATGGGGTAACCAAGGCCCCCAGCGGACTTTCTCCAGACTGGACAAGGAGGTTGCAGGTGATGGTTTTCTTCTTCTCTTTACTTTTTTGGCATTCTCTGGACTTTCCACCTCCAAAAACCGTGTATTGCTTTTATACTTGAAACTACTAAAATAGCCGATATTTTTAAAAAGCCATGGCAGTGGGAGAGGCAGTCATACCTCCCTCCCATTCCAGAAACTATGCAACGTAACCAGACAAAAACCAATGCAAGGAAATGGAAGGGGGTGGAAGGGGGTGGAGTGGGGTGGAGGTGGGGGCATCATTAGGGCTGAAACTGCCAACAACCTGCCTCTCAGTAAAACTTGAACCAAACTATGAGAACCGACCAGACTCCAAACACAGTTCCCCTTCCCAAAATAGTGCAAACAGGAAATAGAGGAAATTCTGGCAAATGCCAGGAATGTGCCCTGATTTCAGGAAGAATTGGCTGAATGATTGACAAGGCCTCAGAAGAGATGGAATCACCAAAGAAGCCCACTTTCCCCGCTGGAGAGCAAGGCCCTGCAAGGCTACTGTGGGGTATGCTTGAGTGAATGATGAGTGATGGAGGGGTGGGTGTCTTTTAACCTGATTTATCTAGAACATCATAAATGCTCTTATCTCTTACTTCTTTGTGAAGCTAATAGCGACTAAGTACTGTGGGCTAAGGTGTCTTCCATGCCTTCTCATTAATCCCTCACAAAACTCCATAAGGTGAGCACACTTATTACTATACCTGCATTGTATAAATGAGGAAGCTAACGCTCAGAGAAATGAAATGGCCTGCCCAAGCTTGCACAGCTCAGAATGGCAGAGCCGGGTTTTTAAGGCAGGGCATCTGGCTTTAGAGCTGGTCCTGAAAACACCATGTGTGTTACTCTAATGTGGCGGTAACTACTCCCCCATCACTCACCTCCTCCAGTACCCCCATTCCCAAATGTGGGAGAGTGTGGGTAATGGTTGTGACCAGAATCCACCTAGTTGTCACCAATTTCTTAGCTGAAGACAAAAATGAATGAATGAATGAGTGAGCAAGCAAGCAAAGATAGGAGTGGAGGTAGGGATGTTGAGTAGAAGGTGGAGGGGAATAAGAAAAAATGCATATGTCCCAACCAAACAGACAGCTCATGAGACACAGCGCTTTTCCTCAGACATCCAATGCTTTGATCAGCCAAGAAATGCGAGGGATTAAAAAAGGATAGACCAAGAGGGAAGTCAACACACGGGCTCTAAGAAACACAAGCTAACAGGTGAGTGGATAAGGGAAAGTACAAAGAAAGAAAATAAGCTAAGGGAAGAATTATCACAATGTCATCCGCAGAATTCTAAATGGCATTAAAAGTTGATTAGTAGCAGAAGCAACATTGCAGAAAAATCAGTGACCTGGAAGACAGGCTTGAAAAATATAACCCAGAAAACAAAACTGCAAAGATAAAAGGAATTGGAGAGAGATGAATTGATGAAGAAAACAGAGGCTAGACAACTACCTACCATCTAAGTAATTGGTATCCCTAGGAAGAGAGCTGAATGATGGAACAGAAACCATATCCCAAGATATATTAGGTCACTTTCCTGTACTAAAGTAAGACCTAAATCTTCAGATTGAAATGGCCTGCCATCTACTTGGTGAAATTTATGAAAACCACAATAATTGAGGCACTTGTTCACAAAAATATTGAATGTTAAGGATAAAAAAGTATATAAAAAATCCAGACAGAAAAAAATAATATATCCAAAATAAATAAATAAACCAATCTGGTATAAAACTCCTCATCTGCAGTTGATTCCAAATCTGAAACATCTTCTCCTGGATGTGGCTATTCCCCCAGTGGTCACAGGTGAGCTCCCAGGAGGCGACTGTTATGTAGATACTTATAAGAGGACAGGGATATAGCTAGAGAAAGACAGGATAGGGACTGATAATCAGATGTTCAATTTATGCAAACTTGGGCAGGTGATTTAATTTCTCTGGGCTTCAGTTTCCTCATATATACAATGTATTTGATCCTAGTCTTCACTTAGTGGAGTTATTGTGATGAATACATGAGAAAGCATTGGCACACTTAGCACTAAAAGGGATATTCTAGTGTTGGCAGAACTCTCCAAATTAACCATGAACTTAGCCACGAAAAGCAGGGTAAGGGATAAGGCCCAGCCCAAAGATGTCCGCATCCTAATCCCTGGAACCTGTGACTATGTCACCTTACATGGCAAAAGGGACCTGGAAGATGTGATTAAGTTAAGGATGTTGAGATATCCTGGGTCATCCAGGTGGACCCAATGTAATCATAAGGGACCTTAGACATGAAAGAGGAAGGCAAAAGGATCAGAGTTAGAGAAGATGTGGTGACAGAAGCAGAGGTCAGAGTGACAGGACTGATGGCTTGAAGGTAGAAGAAGGAGCCATGAGCCAAGGAATGCAGGCGGCCCGCAGAAGCTGGGAAAGGTGAGGGAAGGGGTTCTCCCGTGGAACCTGCAGAAGGGATGCAGCTCGCCGACACTTTGATGTTAGCCCAGAAAGACCCATATCTGACTTCCGATCTCCCCCACTGTAAGGTAATCAATAGTACTAAAGTACTACGTTTGTATAATTTGTTACATCAGCAATGAGAAGCTAACACAAAGAGCAACGGGCTGCTTAAGTGCAAAACATTCCTTTTCACATTTAGTTTACATTTTGTTTTGATGTCTCCTCTACTATTATTTACTTTTCTTCTTAATGATGTCAGATTGTAGCAGAACCAAAGAGGATTAAGTGCATCCCCCTGAACAATTCACATTTTTTTTTGTTTGTTTGTTTAGCTCCTGAACCACCAGGCTTTCTCCCATTGAAAGATAGGAAATTGCAGGTTGTCTTATAAAATCTCTGGAAAATAGGCCTTTTGATAATCACACTTGTCATATTGGGAGCAGACAAGAGCAGGACGGGGACGAGCAAGAGGGCCCAGAGCCATGGTAGGAAACAGCACTGTGATGGACCGTGGGCAAGGAGGAACGAAGGTTAAGTTCAGAGAGATGAGCTCAGATGGAAGGGCAAGTAGGTGCTGAAGGTCAAAGCAGATGAGCAGGAATCCAGAAACAGAGATTAGGGGGGATTCGAGACGATCCGCGATGGTGAGAGGCTAACATGCCAGAATGCTGTGGCAACATAGGAGATGGGATTAAAGCTGAGTGAATGTTTAAGAAGCACAGGTCCCAGCCACTGTCTCAGCCCCTGAGAGGGGCAAAAGAGAAAATGCCAGGGGAGAAAACAACTTGGAGGTTTCATTAAGCAGGAAAGAACTCAGGAATCCAGCCCCTAAGCATCTGGGCAGGTTTGAGTGGACAGGGAGGGGTGAGGCAGGGGGTACGCCAGGAGCTGAAATGGACCACTGCCCAGAGTCAAGGTGGGGAGTCAACCTTCCCAACCAAGATGTCAGGTGCCACGTAAATGCACAGGGATGCAAATGCTAGGATGCTAGGAAAGAGGGCAGGCCGGTGAAGTGCAGTCAAAGTCCTGGAGAAAGTCAGAGAGAACCAAGACTGAATGATGCAAATGAAAGCCTGGGGAAGACTCTGTCAGACCCTTAGACCCGTGTCACCGCTCCAGCTTGTTGGGAATTTTCTTCTGGCTCTTGTGATATTTTCCCGACATGAGTAGATCCTTCCTCTAAAATTTCAGGGCACGCTTTCTTTCCCCTTACGGCAAGGCTTTCAGACACCTATGTCTGTTATTTGAAAGTGGAATCATCTTCTAGCCCCTCCGAGTCTATGAACCAGCTGAATACATTTCCCAGTGGGCACTGATGATGGTGTCTTCGGTCAGGCTCCCTGGAAGCAGAGCCCAAGATGTGGTGACTTACTGAGTGCTTGCAGGACAGAGAGGGCGAGGGGAACCGAGCAAGGGTGTGGTCAAAACTGGAGTCTTGGGCCGGCCGAGTGGTGCGTTGGTTAAGAGTGGGCTTGGGAGCATGAGCTCTGAGCAGCAGGGCCACCGGTTCAGATCCCACATGGGCCAGCGATGCTGCGCCCTCTATAGCTAAGATGGAGAACAACAGCTCGACCTGGAGCTGGGTTGCCATGAGTCACCGGCAACACCGTAGACTGCAGTGAAGCTGCAGTGGGCTGCTGTGAGCTACCGTGAGTGGCCGGCAGCTGGTGTGAGCAGCCAAGAGCTGCCTGAGCGGCCGTCCAATGGCCGGCGAGCGATCTGCCTCACCCGGGAAGAGCGCAATGATCACAATACCAACATGGGCCAGTGAAGCCACGTCTTCCACAACTAGACTGAAGAACCAAAGGACAGCAACTTGTCTGTTCCCCTTCCCCGATTCCCCAACTCTGTTCCCTCCCCCAATTTCCCAATAAAATCTTAAAACAAACAAACAAAGAAAAAAACTGGAGTGTAGCTTCAACCCAGTCCTACGGGAGCTCCAGAGCATGAGGTGTACCCCCAAGGTGATCCCACCTTTAGGCAAGGGGCCAGCATTTGCAGCCCGCATCAGGCATTGGCCATGATCTTCCAAGTGGGGGAAGGAGGAAACTGTTCCATTTGACCCAGGGCAGTTTTCTGGGGAAGGGGAGCTGTGAACCTTTAGCAGCCAACGTAACCAGTGCCTTGGGGTTGGGGACACTGGCTGGTCCAGGATACTATCAAACACACTGATAGCATCCATCTCACCAGCACTTTCCTATCTCTGCCCTCTCCCACAGTACATGATGCATAGGATCTCCTGAAATCTCAGGAGCCACCGCCTTGAGATTAGCCTGCTCCAGAATCTATGTTACCAAAAAAAATGAAGGTGGGGGGTGGGCTGGAACTGACCTCCATAGCAGACCTCCAGCCCCTCTGAAATAACACACTGCTTCCTCTAAAAAGGAAATTTGCCTCCTATAAATAAAGAGCTCCATAGCTAAGTGAGTTAGGAAAATACTTCGTTCACCTGAATGAGATTTGTCTGAGCATTTACTTAGTAAAAGTCACATTAACTAACATTTCTGAGTGATTTAGTCTGTGTTAGGCCCTGTGTTAACCGGCTTACATGATAGAGTTCACTTAGTCCTTTCAAAATCCCTAGGAAGGTGCTTCTCAAAGGGTGGTTCCTGGGCCAGCAGTATCAGTGTCACCTGGAAACTTGTTAGAAATGTACATTTTTAAGAGAATTGCAGGGCTGACATCCAACTGTAGATGTTGTTTATTGGGGTTGGCAGTCTGAGCTTTTTCTTTTTTCCCTTTCCTTATTCTATTATTAATCACACTGGAAATGTACTCATTATTTTAACAAAACATTATTTAACAAAATGAGAGAGTGTGAAGTGTGGAAAGTATAATTTCTGCCCCGAGGAATTTACAGGCTGGATTAAGATTCCTACAAGACAGCAAAAAGGATAAAACATAAACATAAAGTCAAGTATTGAAACAGCATACTTCATGGAGAAAAACGAGGTTGGCATGGAAAGAGCAGTGCTCTTAGAATGATCTAGAACAGTGGTTCTCAAAGTGTGGTCCCCAGTCCTACTGCATTAGCATCCCCTGGGAACTAGTTAGAAATGCAAATTCTCTTGCCCCACCCTAGACTAATGAATCAGGAACTCAAGGGGTAGAGCCATGCCATTTTTGTTTAAGACATCCTCTTGGGAAAAAAAGAAAGAAAGAAAGAAAGAAACCCTCTTGGTGATTCTGATGCATGATAAAGCATGAGATAGGTCCTATTAATACTGGGGGTGCCAAAAAAACGTATTCAAGTGGACACTTTGGTCCACGTTGCTCAAGCAGTAGTTCGCCGTCATCAGAAGTGTCTAGATGCTGATGGTCACCACTTTGAGCACCTCTTGTCATTGCAGAAGTCAAACGTGACTTGTATTCATCTTTTGTTATCGGTATATATTGAGGATTACAATTGTAATCCAGTTTTCCTTTCTTAAAATGTGTCTATATATTTTTTGGCACCCTCTGTATTCCTATTTTACAAATGAGGAAACTGAGGCGGAAAGCAGTCCAGGGACATGCCTTAGAATCGTACTTCTCAAACTATGTGCGTGCAAAGCACACATTAAAAACGCAGATTCTGGTTGAGTGAGTCCGGGGTGGGGCCTGAAACCTTTCATTTCTGCAAGCTCCCAGGTACTGCCCATGCTGCTGGTACACGAGCCGTAGGAGGAACAGCAAACCTTCCATGATTTTGCTAAGTGACTGAATTAGGGTTTGGACCCAGGTCATCTGATTCCAGCGACTGAGGCCTTACTCAGTGAGCATCACCCATCTGCCACCCAGTATATGACAGCAATGGTCCAGAAACATACTTTGCTTGTTCAAAGAACATCAGATACCATCTTGCAGAAAATGAATGCTCCTTAGAAAACAGGTGGAGAAATTCTGAGAGAGGCCCAGATGCCTAGCTTTCTGGAAGCCTCAAGGGTCTCTAAGTCAGACATGTATATGTAAAGATGGGAAAAGCATCTTCCTACATTCTTGGCGAATGGACTCTCACAATATATTATTAACGGGTGGCCTATCCAGGATGCGATCAGGCTTGGGTGAGGTTGTCTTAATCCAATTCCATCAGTCTAAAGCAGTGGTTCTCAAATGTCAGCGCGCAAGGGATTCACCTCAAGGGTGACTCAGTGGGTCAGGGGTAAGGCTGGATAATTTGAATTTCTAACAAGTTCCCGATGCTGCTGGCCTTGTCTGGGGTCTCCAAGCCTTGAAGGCTAAAGTCATCTTAAATTGCTCAATGCAAAGCAAGGGGCCGAATCGCACCAGAACACATGAATGGAAACATTCCTTCAATCCAGGCCACTTCCTGAGGTTGGGCAATTAGTCACTCTGCCAAGGATGCTCAACCATGGACCAGGGGTATGGCACCCAAATCCAGCCCATGCTCTATTGGCAAAGCCATGAGTCCTGACCTCGGGCTGACTGCATCCACTTGGATGAAGGTTATCTGTTTTCTCTGCTCAGAGGCTCTGTCTGCTTGTCAAGCTATATGCTTTTGGGGCTTCATCTGCCCAGAAGGTGAACCTTTTCCCAATTCATCCATCCAGGGGCGCACATCTTGTACATTGAACAAAGGCATGTTTTAGCTGAATCGGTGTTCCCGCTTAATCCTAGTTTACAATCACGTATTTCTCATCATGGCAATCGTTCCTTTGAAATCTCTATCTTTTTTTTTCTTGTCCCCCTTGAATCTGCTTATCTCTCTCTTTTAAAACAACTCCAATTCCACCTTCCCTTAGCTTGTTTTGTTTTATGTGGGATAAATCACCTTGGTTGGAGAGCACACGCTCTTTGCAAAAGCAGGAGTTGAAAATACCCACCCTTGAACATAGGTGACCCAGGCACACAAGCATCCTTCCAACCCCCCAGGCAAGACCGCTCTATCTTCAGGAACCATGTTTTTAGAGAGAAAAACAAGAGACGCATCTGATGCCACAGAGAGGCTGCTGTTTTCACAGTGCCCGATTAGCTATCAAGGTATCTATAATAGCCTCGCCGTTTCTCAATTCCCTCATCCACTCTGCTCTTGTGTGTCATGACATTATTCCCTTCACAAAGAGATAAGACATAGCCTGCAAAAATGGCTGTCATTATTTCAGAGAGTGCATGCAGGCTTGTAATTGATTTATAATCAGCAGAAGTGGAAACATTACGGTCTTTAATAGGAGGGAACTGTGTGCAACAGACATTATGCCTGTTGTACAGGAGATATTCTAACACAGGGTCCTGGAAGCCTTCCATGTGCTGGTTTGAGCTTCTGGCATTGAAAAAAAAATAGTAAAAGTAAAATAAGGCCCAGCATTTTCAGCTGAAGATTGTGCTAATTGCTCCAGCAATCTCCTGGCGTGGAAGTATTTAGGTGAAATTCCCCAAAATCGCTCGTAATAAATATTCTTTTCACTTTTAGTCATACTCTTTCAA
Source organism: Hipposideros armiger (assembly GCF_001890085.2). Classification (NCBI taxonomy): domain Eukaryota; kingdom Metazoa; phylum Chordata; class Mammalia; order Chiroptera; family Hipposideridae; genus Hipposideros; species Hipposideros armiger. The sequence goes on from NW_017731381.1 coordinate 2,727,242, forward strand.
TGGCATGACATTTGGAAACTGGCAAAAATCTGGCCCATTGATTCACGTGAAGGCCATATCTGTACCTCTTTGGCCATCTCTAAAGAATAGCTTTTGATTATTCTTCATTAGAAGTTAAATGAAACAGAAGTGGACATAAATCACTTTGATTGGCGGTGCTGAAGCCCTCCCCAGGGCCCAAGCACGCTTGGCTGACTGCTCATTTGGGGTTGATTTCTGGGTTTGGAGTTCCAGCAGAGTCAGGAGGGTCCTGGTGTAAGCCCTACAGGCAACTATAGCCCTGAGCAGAGGCTGAGCAGGTGGCGAAGGGCCTGCCCACATGCCCTCTCTCTGCGTGGCACAATCTCTCTTGGACTATTCTCAGTTCACCTCACAGAACTCTGTTCAAAAGCTGCTTCTTCCTAGAGCACTTATGTGATATTCAGAATCCTCCGTGTCCTCCCTACCCCCTACTCAGCAGACCCTTTTTTCCCCCTGGTAGCCTGGCCACGTTTTTCATTAAATATTTAACTCTGGGATTAGTTGCTTAATGTCTGTCTCGCTCCTGGAAGGTCAACTCCATGAGGGCAAGAAGCAGGTTGGCCTTGCTCAGGGCTCTTTCTCCCAGCTCTTGTGCGCCGGGGCCAGGATGAGCAAGAATCAAAATCCAAAGCAAGTACACTGAGGATAGGCTGAGACTGATGATACAGTACAAAGGCATGAGAAGGAGAAAGAGCATATGTGAGAGGGGAAATTTCCAGGTCAGGGTTGTTGGCAAGGGTCCTCAGAGGTGACTTGCACAGGATGGGGCCGGGGGAGGCATCAGGTGCCAATGAATTTGAGAGACTGCAACCTTGTGCAAATCCAAAGCTTAGCTGGATGTGCATCCCCCGGGTTGCCCTAAAGGAGCTGTTATTTCATCTGGGGTACCTACCGGTGAAAAGAAGGGTAGACAAAGCATGTGATGATGGTGCCATGGCTCTGTGGATACACTAAAAACCATCACATTGTAGACTTACTAAATTTTATGGTTTGCAATTTATATCTCAATAAAGATACTAATAAATACTAAACATGGTGTTTCCTCAGCTATGGCACAGACCTACCGTACGCAGACCCCACCTACTGCATTCATTCCCACATCACCCCCAGCGTACTTGGGGGGCGGGGACAAGGGAAACTGTTGCAAACATGAAGTTCATGCTGCCTGCTGTGTGGCGAATAATAAAGCCCCTTGTCTCTGACCCAGGAGACTCACCTCTTCCACCAGCACCTATGAAACTGGCAACCTAACTCGTTATCTTACAAATAAGGTAAACTCTCAGGCTCTTCATAGCTGTTGACAGACGATTTCATTACATCAAGAGGACAGGAAGATTTTCAAGGCGGGGAGCAGTCAGCATCATCAAATGCTGAAAACAGACTCAAATATAAGGACTGATAATAATAATAATACGCACTGATGGCTTTAACAACCAACACTGGTGAGCTTCACAAAAGCCACTTCTAGGAAGAGGTGGCAGTGGAAGAATGCCCTAGTGCGAATGTAGACATTGCATTTAAGATATGTGGCTAAGAAAGGAGATGACCAGTGAGAAGGCAACCCGAGGGGAGCTACTTGACAAAATAGTCCAAGGGCGTTTTTATTTCATTGAGTTTTGTTTGTAGACCAGAGAAACTCAAATCAATTTATGTATCTAGTACAGTGAAAATTAAAGCTGTATAAATATGTGCTAAATAAATGATTTTTTCAAAATAAAAAGCCATCTGTATGGAAAGAAAAGATGGAGTGGTGACACAAGGTGACAGGGCTACGAGGTGAGCATGGATGGACGAGCCCAGGACTTAAGTATATGACACGGACTTACGTTCAGACCCTGCCTCCACCTCTCACGACCTGTGTGACTGTGACCCATGCCACTCATGTACCCCCCTAAGGCTCAGTCCCCTCATCTATAAGACAGGGTATATATAAAGAATATCTCCCTAAAAGACTAGTGACGAGAAGTAGATACATCATATGCATAACCACTCAATAAGCATCGGTGGTTATGAGCATCACCATTCATTTATCATTAGTGTTTAGTTATGGTGTGGCTACCAGGTTTTCAACAGATGGCCCACATGCAAGAGACCCCGGTACAGATGCAAGAGGATGAGAAGCTGGCTCCACAACACGCAGCGCTGGGAGCCAGAGGGAGCCCTGCAGGGAGCGAGCAAACGGGTTTACTGGAAGCATCAGCTTCCGCAGGGACCAACATTGTCTGCTTATCTCCTCAGCCCCGGTGTAGCTGCTGTTGGGCTGATGCAACTCACAAGGCTGGAGCCTTTTCCTGCCAGATTAGGGTCTGCAACCTGTCCAACGCCTGTGATTTGTCTAAACACATACGCCGCCCCTGCTGAGGTCTGTGTGGAGCTTTTGGACGCATAGCCTCATTGCTGAGACTCTTCAAATGTTATTTGTCGTACAGGCCTCCTGATGGAGCCAAGCCTTTGTAGGGAGGCCTGGCGATCAGCCCTGCGGTGGGGCTGACAGGGCCTGCTCGGGAGCCCCCAAGAAGCATGAGCATGGGCCCCTCTGGGCCATAGGCGTCCGTAAAGATCAGGTAACACAGGAAGGAGCACCTGATGGTGATGAGGAGGGTAAGGGGAGAACCCAAGGGGGCAGCTGCCCCCACTGAGGGATTAGCTACTCCGAGGATCCGCCACAGCTTCCTACCCGCCTTCGACTACTCTGTATCTAGGAAAAAGGGGCCATTCTTCTCCTTTGAGTAGCATTTTTTTCTGTTTATATTCATGACCTATATTCATTTTAATGTATTTAGATGAAACAAAAGAAAAGAGATGAAAATAAAAAGCATACATAACCTACCATCACAATCAATTATTAAATGTCTTGATATGTGTTTCATAGTGTTATATGTATGTATGTATGCATGCATGCATGCATGTATGTATGTATATAGGCATGTAGACAATTGTGTGTATATATGTGTATACAGTAGTCCCCCTTATCCACAGGACACCCCAGTGGATACCTGAAACTGCAGATAGTACTGAACCTTATATATATTACGTTTTTTCATACGTTCATATCTTTTCACTTAAAGGAGGCACTTTACAGCATCTCTTTGGCATGTTTGAATTACCAGCATCACTCTCTTGAGCTTTGGGGCCATTATCAAGTAAAATAAGGGTGACTTGAACACGAGCACTGTGATACCATGACAGTCAATCTGATAACCCAGACAGCTACTAAGTGATGAATGGGCAGGTAGCGTATACAGCACGGAGATGCCGGACAAAGGGATGTTTCACGTCCTGGGCTGGACGCAGCAGGACAGCAAGAGATTTCATCACACGACTCAGAACAGCGCACAATTTAAAACTAACGAATTGTTTATTTCTGGAATTTTCCATTTAATGTTTTCAGACTACCATTGACCATGCATAACTGAAACCACGGAAAGTGAAACCATGGATAAGGAAGGGACCACTGTATATATTTGCTTGTACATCAAAATTAATATATTGAACATATTATTTTATAACTTGCTCCTGTCACTTGAATATATATAGTGAAAATGTCATGAAATATATTTCTGGAACCTGATATCTGATGACTCCATTCCAGCATTGACTTCATCAGTCCCTTTTGCTGGACATTCAGGATGTTTTCAGTTTTTCATTCTCTTGAACACCCTTGCAGGTCATTTTTTCCCTGTCTTTGGTTATTTTCCTAAGTCAATTCCCAGAAGTAAAATTATCTGTTGGAAGAATGTGCACATTTAAGGCTTTAGATATATATTGTCAAATTATCTTGCAGGAAACATGTGCTCACACACATTTTCACTGCTAATTTCTGTCAATACCTTTACACCTAGTGGTGCCCTGAATATTGTTCTTTTTTTTCTTTATTTAAAGGGCTCCCCAAACTATAGACTAGACATTCCACTCAGCATGCACACTGTCTATTTGCTTGAAAAATTACAAGTTTGCATTCTTCAGGCTAATGTGTCACATAAGAAAGAAGTGAGTTATGAATGGAGCACAGGTCTTCCACCATACGCCACACATGCATTATATTCTTTACCTCAAGGAGCATAATCCCAGAAGAAGATGAGCTTGCTCACAACTTTTATTCGCCTTTATCAGCCTTTTCCCTGAAGGATTAGAATTGTCCTAGGCTCAGACATACACATTTCTGCACAGGTCCTATCCATTGAATCTGATGTAGAGCTTGCACTGTAACTCCATGAAAGCTGGGACCAGCAGATGGGGTCTTCTAAAGAGCATATACAGTTTCCAGGAGAATGTAAACCAGGGATATGGGCTGGTCTTCCCGTTTAACTTATTAATTGATGATCTAAACCCACTTAAGGATAAGCAGGCTATAGAGTCCTGCTCTATAGAAACGAAAGCAAGTATTCTCTACAGCACAGCTGCAGGATTTATCTGAAACTATGAGCCCACCAGCTGCTCCCAAACCACTGCCAGAAAGAAGGGCCACTGGCTTACTTTTCTAGAAACAAAGCCACCGTCTTTATTTCCCTGACTTAAAACTGGTGGATAAAAAAGTTCTCCCTTTGGTGACTTACTGATTCCTCAGCTTATCTTGGGAGCGACAGCAGGAAATAGCACTGTTGAGAGTTAGACCTGCTGTAGGTGTCTTAGGGAGATTCTGGCTCATGATGTATCTATTTCAATGCCTTTGGAAATCCCCAGGCTAAGTGGCCCCAGTCCTGTTAAATGGAACAGAACTTGGGAGAGTCTGCAGGCTGCTCCTCTAGGCACTAGAACAGAACAAAAGCGATATCTCATAAGAAATCCGCCACAACCTGAGCCAGTCTCAGATCAGGGCTGCTGTTGTCTCCTGGGGAACAGGTGTCACGACGGGCGCCTTGTATTTTGTAGAAATGTTGTTAACCTCCCTCAAACGACATCTTGTTGAATCTAAGTTTGGGCTTAACTAGCCAAGCAGGCATTTGCCAGGGAGCCCTAGGGTAAACTGTCTACCTCCCAATAGTTCCTGAAATATAGATGGGGGAGACAATACGTTAGGGGTTTCCTAGAAGAAATAGGCATTAAACCTGTTCACTCATGAGATGCACTGAAAGGATCCCAGGAAGCAGACGCATCAGCAGAGAGCTAGGGTATCGCCCTACCGTACTGCCCCCCCCCCATCAACCACATCCCCCAACTGCTTTTACACCAAGCATTATCACGTGGAACCAGCCTACGACACTCACTCGCGTGCCCTCAATAAGACCGCGAGGGAGGCTGCTTTCCTCCCAGCACACGCCTTTTTTTTTTTATGAGGACTCCTGGGAACAATTCCTGCCTGGCCTTGTGTGAACAACAGTTAGAATTTTCCCCAAGCAATAGGTTTGTGTTTATCTCACAGACATTGTGAACTGTCTATCTGACAAGTTTCCTTTATTCCGTTGGCAGCTCCGCTGCTGTGGCCTACGTAAGCAGCAGATGTGGGGGGAAAAAAACACCGCTGTCGCGTGATTACCAGTTCCTGCGAGTTCTTTTCCTCCTATCTGGCGCTGCCTCGCTTTTTAACTTAGACTATCTTGTCACGTTTTTACGTCCCATTGTGAGCCACCTGAAAAGCATTCTGCGAAGTAAGATTTGGTTTACAATGAAAAGTAGATAAATAAATACGATGGGGGAAAGCACCACACCATGTGTTTCCATGTATTTTCTCCAAAAGGAGATTACATTTTGCTTTAACATCCTTCCAGTGATAGGTCCCAGGCTCGGGGCACGCGGCTCAGATCGGCAGCAGGAACAATCGTAAAAAACATTGGGAAACTCAAATAAAGGTACTGAAAGCACTGTGATTGTCCTGTCTCGTTCTCGTGACTCAACGGAGGCAATGCCATTGAAAGGACAAAGTTTCCTGGGAGACTGACACCCTGTAATACTAATTATAATGAAGAGAATACAGAACACTGCTTAATACTTGAGTGACATATGGAAGTTTGCTGTGCTCTCTTATGGCCTGTGGGCAGCCAGCCCCAGGAAGCAGGAAAGGCAGGCATTACTGTTATTTTCCTTCTACTGCCCTGCGAAGGAGCAAGGGAGAACAGCCAGCCCCGGATGTGACCTCTCTGCCCCAGGGATTTTCCAATGGCTGCAAATGGGCTCGAACGCAAGAAGAGAAGTAATCCGCGGAACTCCCATCACAATGTGCTGGGTTTGGATCAGAAACCAAAATCCAAACTATGTCAGTCCGAAGAAATAATAGAGATCTTCTAACAGATGAAGGTGGGGGTGACTGGAGTCAGCTTCTTTCAGGCAATATTCCTGTTTCCTTGAACCAGATGACATCAGTCTAGAGCTATGCTCTCCAGTAGGACTTTCTTCAATGTCAGAAATAGTCTCTATCTGCATTTGTCCAGCACAGTAGCTACTAGATGTGTGTGCGACCAGGCACCTGAGTCGGAATTTTATTTTAATTAATTTAAATAGAGTAAGTTTATCAGGCTGCAGGATACAAAAAAAAATCAATGTATGAAAGTCAAGTGTATTTCTATATACTCGTACTAATGAGAAATCAGAAATTGACATTTTTACATGCCTTTTATAATAGCATCAAAAATAGGAGATACTTAGGGATAAGTCTAACAAAAGATGTGCGAGATCTGTACTGAAAATTACAAAACCTTGCTGAGTAAAATTACTGACGATCTTAAATAAGTGAAGAAATATACCATGTCACGGTCAGCAGGCTTGTTATTGCTAAGATGTCAGTTTTCCCCAAAGTGATCTATAGATTCAATACCATCAGTCCCCATCAAAATCCCACAGGCTTTTTTTTGTAGAAATTGATAAAGTGATTTTAAAAGTTATACGGAAACGCAAATGTACCCAGAATCTAAAATATCCACTTTGCCTTCACCCTGGGAATCGGGGCTTAAAGGACAAGGTTTGTTGGACAGCAGTTTGGAAAGGTCTAGTTCTGGCACTTTTATGTTTGTGGCCATTTGTAAAATGGGTATACTGATGCCTACATCACAGAATTAGAATTAAGATTTAATAAGATCATGGAGGCAGAGCATCATCCAAGGAGCAGAGGTACTTCAAAAATATGCCTTCCCCTTATCCACCAAGCCCTTCATCACAGCACACTCTTCCGTCCCTTACCAAGGCAGGTGTGACACGAGGCCTCTCCCATCCTTACCTGGAGCCAGAGCTTGTCATGCTGAGACCACTTCCCGCCAGCAATGCACTGAAACGTGGCATTCTGCCCCACGTTCACCTCGACGTTTTGGAGCCGCAGAAAGTGAGGTGCTTTTCCTAAGAGAAAAAACCAAAGAGCACATGAGGACAGAATTCGACAGCCTGAACCACTTCCCTGGGGGCACGTAGCAGCTCAGGAGGGGCACTGGGCTCGGGGGAATTTGTGCCTGGGAAGTGGCCTGGCTCGGTGAAGAGCTACTGTTGACGGATCACTTACTATGAGCCTGGTACTCACCTAAGAGCTTTCCCTGCATCCTCCTGCCTGAACCTCACAGAAATCCATGAGGCGAAGAGTATCTCCATTTCACAGATCAGAACATTAAGGCTCTGAGCGGTGATAGAGTTTAGCATGGACAGGCAGCCAGAAAGTGGGGGAGTCAAGACATGAATCCAGGTCTCTGGGAACCTCAAAATCCATATTATTAGCTGCTGGGCAATACTGCCATGTTTGGAAGAAGAAATCCAGGGCCATAGGGCGTTCACCATGGAAGAGTGAGCAGGAAGAAGAAAGCTGAGGTGAGGCACCTTTGGGCCTGAGACCTTCACGCCTGGCCTCGGTAATGAAGCTGATGATGAGGGTGGAAGGGGGAGAAAGTGGAGGAGAACAAAGCTTTCATTCATTTCATGCGAACTGTGTGGTTGGTGTCATATGCAGCGTCTACAGAGTGATGGATTTAACTCAATGCAGATGTTGGTGGTAGTATCTGTATTTCACAATGGGTGACCTGAGGCACAGAAAATTCAAGAAACGTTCAGTCTACACTTTTCACTCGGAGCTATGGTTTCTCCTAACGATGGGAGGGAGGTGGGACATGGACTCTGGGGACTTGGCATAATAGAAGGACTTTCAAATGAAAGTCCAAGTGTCCATAAACAAGCAATTCTAGAATTAAAAGTATGTTTTATGTTGGGCAATCTGGGTTCATTTCTTTCCTCATTTGTGGAGACAGGTCCTCACCCACGTGCGCTCTTCAGAGATGAGTGGGTTGACAGCCTATCTCTAGAATAATGCATTTCTTCATTGGGGCTCAAAAGTGTCAAGGGTCCCTATCACATCAACCAAATGAGTGACGACCTGGGCTTGAACGACCCCAGAATGGGGGCAAATGGCGGGTTGTTTAGAGAATCAAGGAAGTTCAACAAGGGCCTTGGGCCAACTTTCCAGAGGGAGTCAAATATCCAGAAAGATAAATAATAACAATAATGTCATCTATTGAAAGCTCCTACAATGCCAGGCACTGTGGTACATGCTTTAGATATTTTTATCTAATTTCACTCCATAACATTCCTCTAAAGCAGACACTACTATTATTTCTCTTTTAGAGAAGCAGTAACCAAGGCTCACCAAGTTTAATTTGCGCAAAGCTACAATGCAGTAATGCCAGGAATAGAGTTCAGAGCAGGTCCACGTCAGCCCCCACTAGCACATCCTCTTGCTTTCTGGACACTGGAAGGTCAATGGTATCACCTGGACCCCAAGATCCAAAGACAAGGCTCGCAGGCAGGGCTCTGCTGACTCTCCAAGCTCCCTCATTGCTTCCCAATATTTTATCACAAGTGATCCCTTTCCTGGCCATTTGTCCCCATGGCCTTCACCCTCCAAAGTGTCTGGTCTACCGAACCATGTCACCATCCATAAATTTCAGCAAAAGCCCAGAACCTTGGCATGATTAGGCAGACCCACCGTGCAAAAACGTGCACCTTCTAGTCAGGTTTCTAAACAAATAACTACAGCTCAGAGACCTCCCCTCTCATGCTACCATCAGGACCTCACAGCTCGGGTGGCATCCATAGTCCAAAGCCCAGGGAAGAGCTCTCCTCGTGGGAGACTCTCAGCATTGAAGATTCTTTGCATCCAGTCAACCTGACAAATGTCAAGCTGCTTTGATTGTCTGAAATTGTTTCCTTTTTGCTCTCCTGTATAATTTGTAAAGTTATTTTTGGAACTATCAGTTCAAGTCAATTCTTCAAGTGGGAATATTGTGAACCTTGCAAGCCCGTTTATGCCACAGGTGTAAAGGGGGAAGAACTATCTACTCCATGCAGGGAGGGAGCATAGAGTCTTAGCTGCAATGTTGGGAGGTTTAGTGTTGGATTTTTACAAAGGAACATCTCCCCTTACCCTTGGGGGACACTGGGCAAATGGCTTAACCTCTGGGATTTATGCAGTTAAAAATGGATCTTACTTGGATCGATGGTCCTTGCTTTCCTCTGAGCCTTCCCATCCCTTCTCCTTCTCAACAACAGACATTTTGACTTGATTCTTTTATCTTCAATCCCTCTTCCTCTCTCCCTTCTAGGTTCAGTGGTAGAGAATTTAGAGGCTTAATGGCCCCTGGTGTTAATTAATATTCATCAGTATGAAAGAAACGCTGATGGTCTCTGCTTTTTGAGCCCTGGTCTCATCTCCAGCTCATGACAGATCTCTCTCCCTGGATACCCTCCTTAGGTTGGGGACCTGTTTGGTCCATTCTCTGAGCTACCGGCCTCGCTGATCCTCCTCCCATCCCCCCAACTCCAGTCCACTCCTGAGCCCTGCGCTTTCTGAACTGTTATTTCCTCCCAGCATCTACAGCTCTGGGAAAGAAATTAACGACCCCAGCTTCAACTCACCACCCTTCAGCCAAACACAGTTGACCTTGAGGCCCAGACCAGCCACCAGCTCTCCACTGAAAGCCAGCACCCCAAAAATGGGATCCCGCTAAATGGAGCTAACAGAAAACTGCTGTGCATTTGGGGCAAAATGTCTTGAGGTTGGTGACATTTAAACTCCTGCAGATGTCACTGCAGCATCTGAAGACATATTATTGTGCCCTTTATCTCGCTCTTTAAACTTGACAGCGCTCAGTAGGAAGCCACACAATTGAGGAGAAAGCACAGTACATACATTAGAAACATGTTGCAGACGCTCCATGGGTTCAGTGACATAGCCCCACAAGGTTGTGATGAAAAAGAAAAAAAATTTTTTTTTTAAATTCTAAAAGTCAACTTAGATGCTAGAAACTTTGAAGCCGAGTGAAAAATGAGGCTGACATTTCTCGTACACGGTTATAACTGCAGTGGCCCTGCTAATAGCTCATACAAAGAAACAACAGTGGAGGGTCACTATGGCTAAAATACTTTCAGGGTAACACAAAAATGTTAAATGGGCTATAAAATATAGTCGAGAGGTTTCCGTTTGTAAGAGAAAATAATTCCTTGGAGTACTAAGCCTATCTTTTGGTCACTGTTTTGGAAGCTGCCAGGCAAGCTTTTAAAGCTCCAACTTCAGTTCAAATGGATCGAGACTACAATTGCAAATCAGGCATGAACCGCCCCCCCTGGAACTTTTGGAAGATCTAGTGGAATCACTTATTGATAAACACTGACCATATGCGAATAGAAAAAAAAAACGGTTTGGAGGACAGAAGTGGAGAATTAAAAAGCCCAAGGACATAAAGAGGATGCATATGTCTCAATATAGTTAATTTTTTAACAATCCCTGAGTGAAATCACAAATTCATTAATACTGAGGCTGGGGTTTGGGAAAAAGCACTGTGAGTCCAAAGGACAGTTTGGAAGTCACTAGCAGGTTTCATGATCCCATGAGCATCCCCCAGGACCCATGCACAGTCAGCACCTCGGAAGGAAGCGTTTGTACTCAACTCTTCCCACATTCGTATCACCTCAGCTTACCCTACCCAGTAGCTTAGGCCAGAAACCTGGGAGGGCACCATTTTTAATACCTCTGGCTCCCACTCTAACCCATCACATAGAACCAGGTGAATCCACCTCCTAAATTTATCTCCAATCTGCCCACCTCTCTCCATCTCTGTTCTATGTTTTCTCACAGCACAGCTCACCATCTGTTACGTGTAGCCTTAAACTTCATACGTTAAAGCCCTAATGCTCAATAGCTCAGGCTGTGATTAAACGTGATGGGGCCTTTAAGGGAGTAATGAAGTTAAAATAAGGCCATTAGGATGGGCCCTAGTCCAATCTGACTGGTGTCGTCATGAGAAGAGAAAATTTGGACACACAAAGACACATCAGGGTCACGCGTGCATACAGGAAAGACCCTGCGAGGACAAAGAGAGGAGGCGGCCATCTACAAGCCAAGGAGGGAGGCCGTGGAAGAAAGCAAGCCTGCCATCTTTACCTTGGACATCTGGCCTCCAGAACCACGAAGAAATACATTCCTGTTTGAGGCCCCCAGACTGTGGTATTTTGTTATGACAGCCTTAGCAAACTAATATACCACCTGTTACAAGACATATAAGTACCCGATTATGTGTTTAGTTTTCAGCCTCTTTCACTCCAGTAGAAGCACATGAAAGCTGAGAATGAATCTGTCTTACTCCCATAAACCCAGAACAGTGCCTGGCAAGAGTTCCTGCTCTGTGGACACTGGATGAATGACGAATGGACGCCACTCCACCACCCTGCCTCCAGGCCACCCTGATCTCTTCCATGACTCCAGAACTTTCTTCCTGATAGACCTCCTGACTTCTTCTCTATTCCCTTTCAACTCATTCTCTGCAGAGCAGCCAAAGTGATCTTTTAGCAATTAAATGAGATCATGTCGCTCTTGGGCCGGCTGAGTGGCTCGGTTGGTTAAGAGCTTGCTCAAGAGTTTGAGCTCTGAGCAACAGCAGTTCGAGTACCGGCCCGAGCTGAGCTGCCGCTGAGCTGCCAACAGGTGGCAGGATGGCTCAGCTTAAAAAAAAAGAAAAAAAGATAATGTAGCTCTCCAGCATAAATCCCTCCAGTGCCCCTCCCCACCACACACACACACACTTAGATTAAAATCTAAATGGCTCATGATGGCTCTCAGGGCCCCAGCTTTACTCCCCACCCAGTGTTCGCTCAGACCATTGTCCCTGCATCCCTGATGCCCAGGACAGTCGCACCATCAAGCTGATTCCCACTGCAAGGCCTCAGCACTCGCTGCTTCCCCTGCCTAGGATGCCACCTCCCCCAGGACACCCCCAGAACACTGTGCACTAAACTCCTTCCTATGACTCGGGCATCAGCTCAGATCACATCTTCAAAGACACGTCCCCTGACCACTTTATCTAAGGAGCCTGCCCATATCCCAGTCACTCACATTTATTATATTCATAGCACTTATCACTATCTGACGTTACATTAGTGACTTATTTAATATTACTTACTGAGTGTCTTTCCTCCCTCTGGCCCTCGGTAAAGTACACCCCATGGAAACAAGGACCTAACCTATCTTGGTCCCCGTGTCCAGCAGGAGTTCTTGACACAGAGCTGATGCTCCAAATCCATTTGTTGAGAGAAAGGATGGATAAACATCAGGACTAGACGTGGACAGAGCAGGGATCCTTGGGAAGGGGCCTTTGCTGGGCCCCGCGTGACTCCACATGACTCATGAGCTGCAGACAGACCTCTGAGGACTGTATGCACTGCCGGTATCTGCACAGACAGCCCAATGGAATTTTTCCAATTCCAGCCACCATCCAGGGTCCTCCCATTTTGATTCCTGGGAAGTTTAAACTTAAGCCTTTGAAGCATCGAGGCTGAACTCATCCGAAGCACATTATGCAGGAGCCCAGCCAGGTCACACACTCCCGAGTTATAGCCCATGGCCCATTTGCTGGGTAACGGGCTCTCAGAGATTCCACAACCATGTAATGCACACTTCTCAGCAGGGGGAATACAGGGCTGTCAGGAGAATCCTAAATTCAGAAGCAGCCCGGATGATAGGAGGTGTCCAAGAGGATCCGGGGGACTTTGGGGGTGGGAAGGCATCCCCATGCCCTCTAAAGGACACTCTCCCCAGGAGATTTCTCAAAGAGAAGGAAACACGTAGCTGCAATGGCAAACCACGGACAGTGCTTGGAGTCAAGGCAGAGCTGTTACCTTGAAGGTGGTTGAGGCTGGGACAACAGACAGGTGTGAGGTTGAGCCTCATGGTAGAAGCAAAACTTCTCATTGGAGCACAGAGTTTTCTGGGGTCCTGGGAGAGAGAGCCAAGCCAGGATGTCCCGGGAAAAGGCCAACATCAGCCACTAGAATGAGCAAGGGCAAGCATCAAGCTCAGGGGGAGCAGGAACGTGGCTGGACGCAAAAAAGGTGAGCGTCCTTTCTGAAGGCGGGATGTGTGTAGAGCTAGGGGAAGACTGAGACTTGTTTCAGAGAGATGGCCTCAAAACCGAGGGCTGTGCAGGGTAGAGTGTGTGAGTATACGTGGACATCAGGGAGAGCAAACGTCTCCCAACACCACTGCCCAGTCTGAGGTCAAAGGTCATTCTCTAATGGGCAGCTGATGCTGATTCCCAGGAACTGGGAAGTCCTAATCCTGGTAAAGACCTAATCCTGGAGAGGAAGACCAGGTGAGGGTGGGGAAGACCTAATCCTGGTGAGCAGGACTCGTGTGCATGCAGATCCACTACCCAAACCCTGAATAACGGGGTCGGGGGGCATTTCTAGGACCCTTGTCACATGAGGTCTGCTTCAGCAGAGACATTTTCCAGGCATGATTGAATGGACAGACCCATTTGAGAAAATCCCAAAGATTCCAGAAGTAACTCAGAGGGTAGGAACCTTAAGCCACAAAGAGTAATGGAGAACCTAGCAGAATCTCATTCCTGGGATGCTGGTGGATTTCTGGAATGGAGGGTTCTCTTGTACAGACACCAAACACACTTATCTCAAGCACTGTCTTGCCAAAACCCCTTAGAACTTGTCCCATTTTCCTCCAGAGAAGGTACTCTAAGACAATGAGTCCAACTATGGCGTTCTGGTGCCAGGGGAAGGAAGTGATGCTCAAAGCTCTGACAAATTCATGGACGCGGAAGTGGGAAGTGTCAGTTCAGTTAAAGCCATATGGATTGGACGGAAATGAGAATAGCCCCCAAATGGGAGGATTCAAAGGCATATAAGGACAGGGCACATGCCGTCTCTTGAGGGACCGCAAACTGCACCATAGCCAATAGCATGACTCATGACTAGAAGGAGGGAGTGGACAGACCCCTGGTAGGAGTTGCCTGCAACCCGATGGTTGCCAAGAAACTAACGAGGCTCTCCCATCTGCAGAACACTAATAAACTAATGGGGCCGGCACTCAACTACCCCTCCTAGGAGCTACCATAATCACCATGCACATCCCTTTGATTAGCACCCCCCCACCCAATGTCACTAGATATGGTGCCATCTCAACAACCTGCACCCAGGACTTGTCCCATCTGAGATTTGGTGAGCCTGGGAACCACCGCTCGTTGCTCAAACACATTCAAATATCTTAGATAAAATACAGCACAGAGAGAGAACTTCAAGGGGAAATTGGACAGGCAAGGAGGAGTGGTGTGCCTGAGGACTCTTGACACTGTACCATAAGTACGAACCGCTGTGAGACATCTCTCCCTACGCCTACATGGAGCTGATGAGTGTATTTAAAATTACTTTGAAAAAATTAATAGCTCTGGGGTACTTTTTCCAGTGAGTGAACAGTGTGCTAATTTGCTCAGTGTTTTGGTGTTGTTCTCTTTTTAAGACAATTGCACAAGATTCTAACCAAAGCCCTCTAATTCTTCCACTTCAGTGGCCTGAATCCCACTAATAAACAATCAGGACTTTAGACTCCTTTAATAATGGAGAGAGATTCATAGGAAGATGTGTTGCCACTCTCTGCAAATTCCTCTAGGTGCTTCCTGTTGACCAGGCCGGCAAAATTTTGGATTTATTCAGGACTGATTGCACCGAGCATGCAAGCACTTTCCAAGGGTTAAAACAACTGAGAGAGTGAGAGATGTTTGTGAGCTGAATGAACAGGGGGGGACTGCAGCCTCCAAGCTACCCTGTCTGGCATGGAGTAAGGCTGTGTGAGGGGGAGGGAACAGACTTACTGCATGGATGAGCGAGGACCCGGACCTCGTCCACAGCGATGTAGCCAGGATGACCTTTCAAAGAGACGGATTCAAATATCACCTGCAACACACAGGGTGGGAGTCAATTTCACAGATGTGGTTGTAGGCACCCATTATAGGACTCTGCCCAGCTCCAAAACCCTTTATGTTTCTGCTTCCCATCAGCACCACCCAAAGAGGCCTTCTATTAGGCTAGGATGCTATCCTGGCAATCGACTTGGATTTTCAAAACAAGGCAGAAAGGTCACACTCTGGTGACTAGCAAAAAGGAGAATCAGCCACATGGAACATTTTTAATGGATTTCAGAAATCACGCTTGGATGCAGGAAAAACAACCCAATCATGGCCTGGAGACCCCAATATGCACCTTCCTCATTGTTTCAAGTGAAGCGCAGAGTGGAATAACTTCCTAATATTCCAACTTTCTTGTGAAACGTGCAGGAGAAGCTTACCTTGGAAGCTACCATAAGCCAAGGAGGGTTTATCCTGATTTAATTCTACATCCCCCAAGGAACGTATTCCATCTCAATTTCTTAATAACGCCTCTTGAAAATAAGCTCCATGCACAACTATTGGTATCTGGGAATCCAAGGGCAACAAATTGTTTTAATTCTCCATTCTGACTCCCACCCAAACTGCTATTTCAGTAAAGGTTTGATGACTCGGTTAACCGCTTTCTCTGTCACTCAACCTCTACTTTCTACTTTCTAGGAGGTGTTACTATCTGGGTAGACATGACCAATGTCTTAACCTCTCTAATTCTAATGGCCTTATCTTCCACTCAGCTCCAGCCACATACTCATACTTGTTCTTTTCCACTCCCAAAAGTGGAAATCCCACCTTCCTATATTTTGACACAGCCTCCAAACCCACATTCCTCTCCCAATGCACTCCTCTTAAACCTGCTCCTCAGGCTCACCCGGTACCCTGAACCTCAAATTTTCTAGAGTCTATACATCTTCCTTGGCCTCCCTGTATTCTCAACAAGCCTGGGGTGCCCCCTCCATCATGACTAATGGCCCATACCATTCTCTCCTAAAGCCTCAATTCCTCTGCACACTCTTTTTAACTTTGGCAACTGCCTCCTCCACTCCTGTGCCCCACACAAATGTTCCCCTTTCAACATCACCTACCCAGGCCCAGCAGATACCCATGTCACATCTTCAAGAAGCAAGAGGACAAGAGGAGGACTAACTTCTAACTTCTTACCCGTCAACCTCATCTACATAGATTAGATCCCTACACAAAACCTCCTCCTCTGTGCAAGACATGTTGGCACTCTTGACCCCCACCTCGACTGCATTTTCCAGCTTCTTAGTTCTTCTCGGTTCTCTCTCTTCATGGTGCATCTGCAAAGCCTTCCTTTGATCTCTGGCTTTGACCTACATGAATGCTTGGACTCCACTTACTCTTTAAAAGCCACCCTTGGATAGCAGGTTTGTCTCCACTCCAGTCCAGTTGTGTTTCAACCACATTTAAAATTCTCAAGTTTTGTCTACACTCACTCTCAATGCTTCCTTACTTCCCACTACAGAACGTGAACCCATCATCATCTGGACTCTGTCCCCAACACAGCTCCCCTCCCCCACAAACTGCTTTCATGGCAGACACCAATAACCTCTTAATTGTTAAACCCAATATACATACTTCATCTTTATCTTAGTTTAAGAAGGAAGAGAGTGTAGTTTGGGCTCTGGGTCAGAATGCCTGGGTTCCAGTCCTGGCTGTACCACTTACAAACTAGTGTGTGACCTTGGGCAAGCGACCTTACTGCTCTGTGCCTCAGTTTCCTCATCTGTGATAACAATGTCTACCTCAGTGGGTCAATTTTCAGATTAAAGAATTTATTACACTACTGAGAACAATGTGTGGCTCATGGTAGGATCTCAGTAAATGTTTGCTATAGTCATTATTAATACTTGACCATTATTTTACAATTATCCACGCTGAGAGCATCTCCCTTTATGAGTCTGTCTTCTATTTAGGCTCAGGTGTACCTCACTCTCATGGCTTTTCTCATAAACCTGGGACTATTCTACCATAGATTTGTTTGGAAGTACGTCTCCTCCTACATGTGGCCTTCAAATGCCGGCCTCCTCTACCCATTTTTTTCTTTTGTTTTATTTGCACACCTTCTTCCTTACATGGCTGCCAGTTCACTGATAATCCCCAAACCCAGCTCTCCACTCCCCTGGACTTGTCACCTGAACACCCGTCTCACTTATCCAGCTGACAGGTGTGAATTGTCCACTTAGATATCACCTAAATTCTCAAACGTCATGTGTATATGACAGAGTTGAGTGGCTTTCCTTTCAAACTATCTCCCTCACTGCCCAATGGGCCATCTGTCCTGAAATATGGACCTCGGTGAATTGCACTATGACCCACCGGGTCATTGGAGATTGGGATTTGGGAATTTGTCTGGGTTTCTCCTTCTGCCTTGCTCCTCACATTTATTTTCTTTTTGATTCTATCTTCTTAGTATTTCTCAAATCTGCCCACGTCTTTCCATCTCGGCCATTATGTGGAGCCATAAGGAGCAGCCATTTTGTAGGTCCAAACCCGATGGACATCAGCGCCACACTGCTCTGGTTCAAATCTTCATTGCTTTTTGTCTCTAACACTTCAACAGCCTACAACATGGACACTCTCCCTCCTGTCTTTTACTCCTCAGTTCAAGCCTGTGGATGGAATGTCAGGTGGGTGATGAAACCAACAGGAGAACCTCCGTGTGGAATCTTTGTGATACGTGTGGTCACTCCAGATTAGTGGATTCAGAGGCCAGTGGTCTCCTCAGTGGAGCCCAGAGCCCTAACAGCCATAACACGCGAGCAGGGGGCTGTTGGAGCAGGTGGTGAAGGCTTTGAAGAGGCAGCTTCCTTGGGTAGTCAGATCTATCTCAAAGGCAATACATGGCTGCCTGGGAATTATGTCAAGTGACTGGGGGATGACACACCAAACATTAAAGCAGCTCGCACCAGCATGACAACCACTTTGTAAGAGGGGTTTACTAAGATAGCAGGGTCCTTCTGAGGGTGTTAACAAACAAAATTGTATGAGAAATAGGGGGAAAGTTGACAGAAATAAAAGTGTGATAGCTGCCTGATCCTGCACAGGCGATAGTCAACAAAAGACCTTTCTATAAAGAATCACATGTCTAATTATATTTTTACTAATTCAAAGGAAACCAAAAGCAAAGTCCATAAAGGAAAAAAGAAAATACGTTTTATAAGAAATAGCATAAAAGCATTCCAATTGTATAATAAAAACAACAAAAGTAAGAGAAAATACTTGTGACAATAAGTATAAATAGGTTAAAATAGGGAACGCGCTCAGACTGTTTAAATAGACAAAGCCTAATTGTACACTATAAAATAAACACCTAAAACAGAATGACTCAGTAACCTTAAGAATAACAAGTGGAACAAAGGGAAATAATAGGGAAATGCAAATAAACAGAAAACGGTTGTTACAAAAATAATGTTAACGCATCAAAGTAGAATTTAAACCAAACGAAAAATAGAAACCATTAAGTGGGCTAAAATGGTCATTTTTTTTAAATGCAGGAGTTGATAGATTTAAAAGGAGAAAATGATGGGAAAAAAACCAGTAGTTATACCTTAAATAAAACCCATTTATATTTATTTAACCCATGTTTTAGATTCTAACCAAACAGGGAAAAAAATACATCTATCAAGTATATACATAAGTTAAATAATAATGCAATTACTAAACATGTTAATGAATATGAAGAACGAAATTTCTGTTCAAATGCTCATGCATTATTTACACAAAGATCATATAATAGGCTAATTTCAATAAATTCCTCAAAGAAGAAACTGTATAGGTTTAGGTCTGTACATTTTCTAACCAAATCAGTAAGGATAGAAATTAATGACAAAAGCTTAAAAATCAATTTCTGAATTGAAATATTATGTATTTCTCAAATATATAGTACTTCCTTAATAATTATAATGTCAAAGTATGTTTTGTATGTTAACAAAAGTTTGAAACAAAATCAAAAGTCAAATGGCAAAGTTGAGAACAATATCTGTTAATACCTAGGCCAGCAAAAAGGTAAACAACCTGTTTTGCATATAGAATTCTTGAGACTTAGCAAAATAAATAAACTCTCCAAAAGAAAAATTGGCAAGTGACCTCAGCAGGCAATTCAAAACAGATGAAGTAGGGATGATAATAATCTATGAATGCAATTTTTTTAAATGACTCTAGGGAGATTACGGTAGATGAGCATTTTCTTCTTTATACTTTTCTGGATTTTCCAAGTTCTCTGGAGTAAAAACAAGCTATTTTATATTTACAATAAAAATTAAATGCTTTATAGTGCATCTTCATATCTCCCTTGATATCATCACTACATCATGTACCACTGGATAATTAGAGTCACTACAGCACCTGTCACACCACATTGCAATTGCTTGTTCATGAGTCATATTATTCCCTAAACACTAAACCCACCCATTGGGAATAAAAACAGTGTCTTCGTCCATTCATTCATTCATTCATTCATTCGCTCACTCACTTATTCATCCAGCATTTAAAGAGACCCTCCTCTGTATCAAACTTGAAACACGTGCTAGGGTAATAAAAGTGAAAAAGACAATTAAGGTCCTAGTTCTGATGAACTTCACACTCTAGTGAATGGGAATGGAAATTAAACAAATATGTCAAATTAAACTCATTTTGTGATTGGCATAATGAAGGAAATTAACAGGATGCTGTGATGAAGAGTAGCTAAGAAGAGGGTCTATTTTACTTAGGGTGACCTGGAGAGAACCTTAAGGAGGTGCTCATTAAGATGAGACCAGAAGGATGAAAGTAGCCAGTCAAAGAAGAGGTGGAGGCGAATGCAAAGGCCATGAGGCAGGTAAGAGCTCAGAGACAATCTGGGAACACAAGAAGGAGGCTGGGAAATAGTGAGTGAGCTAGAGAGGCACAGTGCAAGCCTGGGGTGTTGGGGAGTCAGGTGACGTGGGGTCTTACAAAGTATAATAGGGAGCTAGAATTTTCTTCTAAGACCCGGAAAGATTAAAAGCAGGGAAGTGACCTAATCTAATCCTATATCCTGAAAAGGCTATTTTGGCTGTTCCGTGGGAAATGGCTGGGAGGTGGGCAGCTGAGCAAGAATGAAAAACAGACCTAGCAGCTGGCAACGGCAGCCCTCCAATCAAAACACGAGGATGGCTTTGATGATGGTGGTGTCTGTGGAGAATGAAGATGCTGATGGTTTGAGAGATATTTCTAAGGTAGAGATGAAAGGAATTGCTGTTAGATTAATAGGAGAAGAGTAAAGGAAAGAGAAGGCCTGGTGAGGACTCTTCAGCGTGGGTCAAGCTTCTGGGCTGATCCCGGTGTCATTGCTGACACAGGGACTATGACATGGCGAGTGTGTGTGTGTGTGTGTGGGCAGCAGGCCATGTCCAGTTTCCTTCTGGCCATGTCAAGTTTGAGATGGCAATTAAACATCTTAATGGATCTGTTGAGTGGGAAGCTGACATTGTGTTTCTGGAGCTCATGGGTGATTTAGGAACCAGAGTTAAAAACGTGGTAGCTTCGGCATCGAACTGTCATTTAAAGCTGCAGAACTAGATGAGGTCACCTTGGAAGGCAGAATAGATAGTTCAGAGAAGAGGGCTAGGGCCCCAGGCCAAGTGCTAAAAGCCCAATAGAGCTATACAGCTGCTTTTTTTTTATGGTAGAGATTAAAGTATGATTTTAGGTAGAGAGGAATGAATCAGGGAAATAGCATAAAATACAAGGGGTAAGGAGCTGATGAAACAAGACTCTAAAGGGGCCAGGAGACAATTGGGATACCAGTAGAAGGATCAATATTGACCAGAAGGGACACCTCATCAATTAAAACTGAAATGACAATAAAAATAATAAAGAGAAACATGACCACAATAATAAAGGTCTACAATATTGGCCATTTATTATGTGGTCTTGATCTAGCCTCTTACCAGCCCTAAGAGGTGAGACCAGCTGAATTACAAAAAACCCAGGAAGAGCGCTTGCTTTGGCAGCACATACACTAAAATTGGGACAATACAGAAGAGATTAGCATGGCCCCTGCAAAGGATGACATGCCAATTCATGAAGCGTTCT
>NW_017731381.1:2749666-2752049 GCF_001890085.2 Hipposideros armiger
GCCAGATTGCTCAGAGCAGAATGCTCATAAAATGTGCAGGAGCCAAGAGGGTCCTGTCCTTGGCATGCCACTCCAGAATTAGATTTAAAGCTAAAGTCATGCCAGCTGCTGCGAAATAGACCCGCCAATGCCTGATGAAAGGAAGGTTAATCATGAAGATACAAGGCTGGGTCTACCAGAAATAGTGCCAGGGAGTGTACCATTCTTCCCCAGAAAGGAAATAAAAAGAAGGAAGGTCCACGCTGGGTGGGCTTGGCCCTTCAAGGGTCTACCTGAACACTGAACTCACGCGATGGGGTTAGTACTCAGGCCCACATCCAAATTCCTGGGCCAGCTGCCTTTTTCCAAAAACAAGGGCCAATCCTGGGGACCCCAGCACCAGGAACCAGAAAGGGAGCTCTCAAATGGTGGCTAGGATGTGCCACTGAGTTACGAGATGGCAGGCCAGTCATGGAGAAGCAATGGGTACTAGGAGAAAGGAGGCAGGGTCGCCCTCTAGAAATCACATATAGCCCCAAAGCTCCAAACACCCCCTTAGCTATATTCCATACTTAACAATCCTGAACAGGACCCTGGCAATACAAATCATTGCGAGGGTTCATGGTTCAAGCTTCTGGCCATGTGATAGGATCTTCAAATGTAAGCCTGGCCTTGAGAAGCTTTTGTTAGAAGCTTAGGGTAGAGTGGCATGGGACACAATGAGAGAAATCGGGTTTGGTTGCAGCAAGACACTGCAGGGGCAGCTCGCAAAGCAGCAGCAACACCAGAGGTGCTCAGACCTCAAGAGAGATGGGAGGGTCCCCCTGAATGCTCGCCGTTGATGTGAAAGAGGGGAGTCCACACAAACAGAAAAGCACAATAGAGCTCCATCTCATGTGGTTCAGGTTCTTATATGAAATAGCTGCAGCTCAACCCCCTGGGCCAGGTTCTCAGCCAACAAAGTTCTGGGGAATGTGCATCATCGGATCATGTGTTCAGGTCGGAAGGTTCCCCAGAAGACACCTGCAGCCTCAGGTGAAGATGACCACCCCATCAATGTGCTTCTAGCATGGGGTCGCTGGCCAGGAAGACCCGCCCAGGACCTAGCCTGCTCCAGATCCTGAGGACAGATGCCACAAGGGGACAAGGTGATGCCAGGACCCTCTATGATAGAAGGACCTGCCAGGTGTTCTGAGGAGAGGGAGAATGGTCATCTGAAAGCCAAGCGTATTCACAAGGAAACTCAAAACAAGGCACTTGAAGAATCACCAGGAATGGGAGAAGAGTCAGAGGAGCAAATAAAGAATTGCGGAGGCTACTCTAGTGCTGTCTGTTTACAGGGCACAGGGCAGGCAGGAAGTAGGTCTTGCCAACACCCCATGATACCCCATGCCAGTGTGTGGAGGTAGGGGCCCTGGGGTTCAGGGACTGGCTCAGAAGGCCTAGGCTGGGAATCCCAACTTTTGGGCAGGACATTCTTCAACCCCAAGGCTGCCATGTAGATCTATTGCCAACTCTACATGCCCCAGTGCCTGGAACCGAGGGGCATCCTGATGTTGGAGGAATGGGGTTCGCATGGAGAGACACAAACGCCTTCCTGGGCATGAGCTGCTGGGCAAAGCCAGGAAGTAACTTCCCAAGAGCGGCTTGGAGGTGAGTCACCCTCAACCCCTCCAAAAAGCAGGCTGTCTGCATGTTTGAGGGAGGTTGTGAATATGTCAGGATATGGTTTAAGGGACCTGGCATCTTAGCCTCGCCTTTGGCAGTCCTTCAACAGAGAATTGGTAGTGCAAAAATTTCAGGGGACTGCAAACATTTTCACAAAAGATAAGAGATAGAAAAATGTTGGCTCACCAGGACTCCTCTTAGGAAGAGGATCGTATATTTTTGTGAGGGGGTGCTGCTTAGGGTGAAATCAAGAGAGACCCTCTTTCCCACACCAGCCCCGGAGGCCCGCACAAGACAAGACGGAGTGTTTGGTGCTGAGCAGAGAGGGTGGGCGGGTGAGAGAGGAAATGAGGTGGCGTTCGAAGGGTGGTACAATGGCCCTCTCCCTGTCATGCGCCCTCCTGAATTGTGCGTGATGTTACCAACCCTACAGGATGCTGGATGCCCAAGGAATTCCTGAGAAAGGGCTTCAAGTCCAGTTGAATCAAAGTCCTAAATTTCAAATGTCTACAGCACAATTACTACAAGTGCCGAAGAAAAGGTAATTTCACCTAGGCAGGTGATAGAAAACAGAGTGAGCAAGTGGCTGCAAGATTAATTTAAAAATCTCTCTTGGTTTTTGAAAATCTTGGGATGGAAAAGTTCAGAATCATTAAAAACATGAACCAGAATGACCGTCACCTGGAAAGGGGCAGCGCTCTGGAGCATGGTGAAGTGGTGTTTGATAAGCCCTCGC
>NW_017731381.1:2752677-2763549 GCF_001890085.2 Hipposideros armiger
GATGAGGCTGTTTATCACGGGGCCGGCTCAGCGCTCACCGGGGACAGCTCAACCACAGTGGGTACTTCTTTAAAAACAAACAAAAAAAAGCCTCCTTCCTTCCTCTTTTTCTGTTCTTCCCTCTCTTCTTCCTCCTTCCTTCCTTCCAACAACTGCTGAGGCCCACTGACAGCCTGGCATGATGTCATATATGTGCCATCTTGTTGAATCCACAGACACACCCTTCATGGGACCCATTGCCCCCAGCACTTTACAAATGAGAGAACTGTGATTCTAAACGACAAGATGCCCCCAACATTTCACAGGTAGTGAGCAGAAGGTCCTCAAACAACAAGCTATTTTATTTTCCCTGAAGATGGGAAACTGAACTTGGAGTCAGAGGACCTAAGACCTCAATGTACCCATCATGTCCCCTCCTCTGGAACACAGCACCTGTTGAAACCCTGCACAGTGGTTACTATGCAGATAAAAGAGAGGCAATATGCTCACCAAAGATCTGGGACATGGGAATGCCCGAGAAATATCATTTGTCTCCCTCTTCCCCATCAAAGAGTACGGCCAATAGCAGGACTGTCTCTCTCTTGGGTCACTTTTCCTGCTCATTATACATGTATCTATGGTCCCATCCTGTTCCCATTTGCATCAGGCCTTAGGGAGGGGGTTTCTAATTGGAATCCAAGGGCCTTCCTGGAGATATCCATGGTTACAGAGACACTTGGCATATATATACACAGGGGGACAGTCTTGGCACTGAGCCATCTGGGTTCCGGCCCCAGCTTGGCCAGTGACTTGCTGTGTGCTCTTACTTCACTGTCCATCGCTGGACCTCAGCTTGATCACCTACATCAGAGTTCAGCAAACGATGGCCTGGAGGTCAAATCTGGCCCACCACTTGCTTTGTCCGTAAAGTTTTACTGAAACACAGCTACATGCATTCATTTACATATGGTCTGTGGCTGCTTTCATGATGCATCTGACAGGACGATATATACCATGGACGTTGAACTGAAGGGTGTCTAAGGAACTCCCAGCCACCAACCTTGCCACCCTCAGGTCCATCTTCTGCCCCAGACTCCAGAGAAATTTCTCCAAAGTGCAGATCTGACTATGGCACCTTCTTACTTAATGCTTTTCAACAGCGGGCATGGGGATTAACTGCAAAGGGTGATGAAAATGTTCTAGTGCTGGTTTATGGTGATGGTTGCACAAATCAATAGCTTTATTAAAAATCACTAGATTACACACTTAAAATAAGTGGATTCTATGATCTGTAGATTGTACCTTAATAATGCTGTTTAAAAAAAAATTTTTTTTCAACAGCCCCAGGCCAAAAACAGAGCTGTGTCTTCCAAGCACTCAGTGGGCTGGTGCCAGCCTGTGCCTGTAGGGCCTCAGTCCACACTGAGATAAGTAGGGAAAGCGAGAGAGGTGTTTAGGAACTGTTACAGCAATTTGGCATTGCTGTGACACTTTTATTGCCATTTATAAAGGTATCGGTCCACAGTGAGTTGAGGGGGGAGCTGGTCTGTCCCCACATTTTGAGTAGCGCTGCTCTAGACTAGAGACTAAATTGAATCCCTCTAGCCTGGCATTCAAAGCCCCCATCACCCACTTGCCCCTGTAGGCTGAGCTCCTTTTGCAACCTATCTTTAATCAACTTGGAGATTCCAAACTTTGCCAAAATCTCTCCCTCACTCCTCCAGCCTGGCGCGCCACATCCCTGACCACTCAAAAGCTTTTCTCTTCCTTTTCGAATAATTATGTATTCCCCTTTCAAGACTCAGGCTATCTGTCATCTCCTCTGAGAAGCCATCCTGGTTGCCTTCACCCCCAAATTCCCTCTTCAAAGGGGTGATCTTTGACTAGTTATCTCCTCTCTCTGAACCTCAATTTTTTCATCTGTGAAACAGGGAGACTCATAGCATCTTCCTCTTCAGATGACAGTATCTCCCTCATGAATTATTTTATAAAAGGCTTCAATGCCTATGTTCCTCCAGCATCCTGGGGAGCCCACCTGCATCCCGCTATACTGTAATTGTTTATTTCTATATCCATCTCCTCCTCCTGACCATGAGTTACAGGGATGCATGGGCTGTGCTGCATGGCCTCTCACCCACAGGGCCTGGCTAGGAGGCGAAGCTCAGTAAACACGAGCTGAACGAGTGAGTAAATGAAGTCCTTTCTAAACAGCCCTAGGCAGGCAAGAGGTATATAGATCTATTTAAAAAAATAAAATCAAACCATGGTAAAACATCATACCTGGTAGAAATGTGGCCAGAAGGTGCTGATGGCAAGCTCTGCCTTCACCCAGCCCTCGGTGACGACTCCAGACACATTCCAGACGGGGTTCCCTTGGGGCCCACCATTGACCTTCACATAGACATTCAAGGCCCCTGGACTGGACCTGTCACGACTGGAGAAGTAGTAATGGAAATCGATGCAGTGGGTGTCATTCTCCTTCAGGGTGGGCAGGAGAAGGTGGGCCTTCTGGCCAGAGGCCCTCCCGGAGCTGTTCACCATCATGAAAGATCCTGGAGAGCCACAAAGGGGGCGGGAAGTGGACAAGGAGAGAGAAAGAAAAATCCTGTTGAGAATCAGTCACACCCATAAACACGGTGGCAAGAAATCAAGTCACACTGGGGGGGTCTGGGTGATCCCGTAGAAACCACACCTCCTCTCTCCACCTGAGTACCCTCTTCTGCAAGTACGTGGAGAACAGTAGGGGATTAAAAAAACAACAACCCTATTCAACAAGGCGGTTTTACGAAAGAAGAGATGGGAATGTGTACGATGTATTTCTACAAAGTAGACAGTCTATAAACATTTACAGAAGGAACAGTACGTCCAATAGCTCCTAAAAGAAGCATTGGATAAAACCCCAGGAATTTAATTAATGGCAACCTCCATGAGTAAATGAAATGAGAGGTGAACTATAACCTCATGCAAGCTTGGGCTGTCTCAGGGGAAAGAGAACTTCAATAATACAGGAGGTGTCATCATTCCCATATACTCCATCTGGAGCCTTGCATTTGGTACAGGGTATGTAGCAGAGGAGGGCATAGAAAAAGCAGAATAGATTCAAGGGAGCAAGGAAGACCCTGAAAAAATGTGAGAACCAACTGGAAGATATTCAGCCTGGAATGGAGGGAGAGTAATAATACTAAGCACTTAAGGAGTATCAGTGTGAGGCTGGTGTCTTATTTATACATTATTCAATTTGATCTTCAGAATGACCCTGGGAGACAGAGAATTTTCATTTTATTTAAAGATTGAGTGACTCGCCCTGGGCCACTCAGACAGGGAGGGATGATACCCAGGTTCTCTCCAACCTCAAAGTCGATGCTGTTATTGCTCTTTGCAGAAAACGCGACTGCTCTTCTCAAGCCTTGGCACGGCTGTCTCCTAGGAAGGAAGTGAGCCTCCCTGGAGTTGCTTTGACAGGTTAAACGGTTGCTGCTAGTTCTTCACGCCTCCCTGGATCCATGCCATTGGCCTCTGGCTTTGCGGTTCCTCCCACAAGAGGTGGAGGGTATGTCCCCATCCTGTGACTGTGGACTGCAGTTGCTTTGGTCAACAGGATGCTCACAGAATGGTTCAAGCAGTAGCCTGAAGCCTGCGAGCCTCTCTGGGCTTGCCCTCTTGCACTTACTGCTATCTTGCATGAGAAGGACACACTCCAGGTAGCTGCTGCCCCTTTCTATGTGGGGTCCAGGACAGACTCATGTGGAAGAAAGCTGAGCATACCTGATAGTGAAGAGCCAAGCCATGTCACCCACGCAGCTAGATGCACAGCCAGGTGGCCCACAAGCCCAACCTAGATCAGCAGAACCACACTCGATGCTCAGACCATGAACGTGCAAAAAGCGCTTACCGTTATTCGCCACTGAGTTTCCTCCTGGTTTGTTAGGCAGCATTATTGTGGCAATAGCTAATTGACAAAGGTGCCTGACAGGGCAGACTTGTGACAGAAACCACCAGAAGGCACATTTCAGCTCTAAGGACCTTTGACAAGGAGAGCTGAGGCAAAATGGGATTGACTGCTGGAGACAAAGTGAGTCCCCCATCACGGCAGGTGGCTAAACGGAGCCTGGACAAATTGAGACGTCTCGGGCAGCTTCACGATCGGCTGTGAGGGCTGTACTCTGTGACTGAAAGTCCTATGGTTCTATGAAATAAATTGCATTGTAAAACATAGTAGATAAACTCAGATGACTCTGGGAGGAATAGTCCCACCTACAAAACCACTGTTGCTTTGAAATCTAATTTTACCCACTAAAATCGTCAATGCAGAATGAAACCTTAAGACGATTTCCCCTCCACCAAGATGAGCCACGATAGCTGTAAGTAGCCTCATTCTTTCACTCTTGGTACCAAAAAGACTAGCAGCTGCCAGCTAACCCGTGCTGGGAAGTCTGTATCTCACCGGGCTTCGAGAAGGTACCAGGCATTCACAGCCCATCTCCTCTGGGATCTGAATGAATTTAAAAATAGACACAGGAGAGAGGTAGAGTTCAAAAGCTCCGCTCTACTATTCCCAAAGCTGGATTTGAGAAAGTAACTTGGACATGAGGCCAACTTAGGCTTCGTGCATTTTCTTCTCTGAACCAGCACGCAGAGCAGCTGGAAGATCACGAACTCCCTCCTTCTGTCTCTACCCAGACCCCTAGGGCCAGAGCCGTCCTTAAGGGATGACCACTTTGGGTGGGCTCATCCCCAAAATATGCCAATGAGAAGCAAGGTAATAAAGACGACAATCTGAACCCATGGCTATCAGACTTCTGCCAACCCACCAATCAGAGAGGTCACCCACCTCCTAGGAACACTCATATCAGACCTTTAGCAAACAAGGAATAAACTATTATTGGGTTATTAAGCCATTCAAATTCAGAGGTTTTATTTCTGCAGCTGGCGTTGTCATAATTGCTTTGGCACCCCCATAGAGCCCCAACTTCCTACAAGCGCCTTTATTTAGGGGGATGAGTAATGGTAGCGACCAAGCAAAGCTGTAGGATGCTCCAAATAGGATCATCATTAAGAGCAGCGACCCTGGGTAAAAAAAATGCAGAAAAGACAGAAGAGAATGAAAAGAATGGACTCTAAGAATGAATCCTGGAGCAGGAAAGGAACACCTTGGATCTTCCTGAAGACTATCTGTGTCTTAAGAGGGCCAGAGTTGGGATGTGTCAGGGTCATAGACCATGTTCCCCACCACCCCCACCCTGGCCCCTGATGTCAATTTATGTAACTTAATATGCACGCTCTGGCCCCAACTTGCTTTCTGGACTAGACAGAAAGGTATGTGTTTTGGTGCAAGGTTCAGAGAGGTAGACCAGATAACCGAAAAAAAAATTTTTTTTTTTTAATGGATGGCTGCCCACCCAGCCTACCCCCAAAGGAGGGAAGGGTATGGCAGGATGGAGGCCTGCTCATAAATGTCTGGGTGAGGCTGCACAGCAGTGATGCTCTGGGGTCCACATGACAGAGCATAAAAGCATCAGCACGTGGCAAGCCCAGAAAGAGCAGAGGCGTGCTGTGACCCTGGGAAGGGAGCCCACAGCAGCAGCGGTGGTGAGGGACCCTTCTATGGCTTGCAGGCAGCTGGCTTCCACGAGGATTCCAGAAAGGGGCAACGCAAGCAACTGACCTTGTACTCATGCACTCATCAGACACCACCCCACCCTCGTCTGCAGTTCATACCTGACTATTCTTGTATCCCGACAGCATGGGGCTCCATTTTTTTTTCTCTCCCAACACCCCGTTCCCCAGGAATATCTTCAGCCGCCTCAGGTTGGTATACACCAGCAGATATAAATAGATTCTAGGGGGTCCATAGCAGAACCCCACACATCAGAGTGGGTGGGCCTCTCCGCTCTCCCAGTCAGGATCCCCCCCTCCCCTCCATGGAAGTGTGCCTGGTGGTCATTTGGGAGAGCATTTCAAATAGAAGAACAGCATGTATAAAGGCACAGAGGCAGGAAGCCGTAGCATCCAGCAAGTGTAGCATCTTATGGGGGGAGTGGGGTCCAGCCACCTCTAGCCCCCTCCACGTCTAGCCCAGCCCCCAGGGGTCTAGCCCCATCCTCCAGACAGGAAGAAGCCATATCTCTGGGTTGAGCACAGGCCTGCCGTTTCAGAGATTGTTCAGGAGTGAAGCCCTCATGTATTGGCAACTCCGTGGGGCCCTCTTTGATCAACAGGTTGGCTTAATTAATATCATCCTGGGGCTGTCAGCTTCCTGGAGATCAAAAATGAGCCGGTCATTATGCCGAGATCAGTCAGAAACAAGAAAGGGAAAGACTGTAAATATATTTCCCCCCCAACACCCACTGATGTGATAAGGATGATAAAACAGCATTAGTTTCTCATAGTTATTATACATAGCACTGAAAACTGTTGAATTAAACCAGGAAGTACTCTCTGGCTGGCCATAAATTTTGCATTTTTTCCCCCTTCGTGTGTAATAATGCCTTGATAAGCGCCCCGTTATTGATGTGTCTGCAACATAGATCCCCTTTTTGGAGGCAAAACACTTCTCCGTAGCAGATGGCGGCTATTGTGTTTACACATGAGCACCTCACGATCGCACTTCCTCACGTTGGCAGTAAAAAGAAAGCCCAAATTGAGTTTTTAATGGCTTTGCGCATTGTTCATTAAGATTACATGAGTGTGCTCAGGCGCCTGGCAGCTGAGCGCCTGGAGCTCCGAGAGCCCAGAGCCGTCCCTGCAGACAGGTGGCCTCGCCAGCTTCCAGTGCCAGGACCTATGTGAAGGGAGTGGATGGCAGGAGGGACCCAAATGCTGCCTGAAGCCAAGGCAGCTGTGGTGACATGGAATAAGCCTCGGTTTCCAATCAAGAAAACTGGGTTTCAGTCCCACTTCTGTCATTTCTTAGTGGGGTGACTTTGAGCAAGTCAGTAAAACTCCCTGGGCCCTTGATGTCCCCATCTATAAAATGGGCTAATGAAAGCTACATGTCAAAGTTTTTTTGTTGTTTGTCTGTTTTTAGTGAATATTAAATGAAACACCGGACTCGACTCAATAAATGTGAATTTCATAATAAAGAGCCAGCTGCAGATGACAGTGGGCCTGATGCAATGTACAACACGTTTAATGTTAGTAATGTTTATTGAAAGCTTAGTACCATCTTTTAGCGTCCCAGTGAGGTGGTACCACGCTATTCCTGTTTTAAAGCAAGGAGCTCTGAAAAAGAGAGAGGTAACGTCTTTTGCTTACACAGCCCTCATCCACTCCATGGTAAGCAGAATAACGGCTTGAAGATGTCCCCATCCTAATCTGTGGAACCTGTGACTATGTCACCTACATGGCAAAGAGGGATTAAGGTTGCAGATGGAATTGTGGTTGATAATCAGATGACTCAAGATGGGGAGATTGTTCTGGACAAAAGAGGCAGAAGAGGCAGAATCAGAGAGGAATTTGAAGATACTATGCTAGCTTTGGAGATAGACAGGAGACATGAACCAAGAAATTCAGGAGGCCTCTAAAAGCTAGAAAAGGCAAGAATGCAGATTCTCCTCTAGAGCTGCCAGAAAGGACCACAGTCTCCTGACACCTTGACTTTAGCCAGGTGCAACCTATTTAGGACTTCTGCCCTCCAGAACTGTGAGACTAAAAAAAAATGTGTGCTATTGGGTTGTCAGAAAAGTCATGACATATTTTTTCTATGTTTTTCCTTGCAAAAATGTGTCATAACTTTTCCGGCAACCCAATATTTTTAGTCACTAAGTCTGTGATAATATGTTCCAGCATCAATAGGAAACCAGTACAACATTCCACAATTCCTCACTTTTGGGTTTTCTCAGGTGATGCTATTCCTGAAATCCATGCTGCCCAGTCCAGGTGTGGTCCTGCACCAGACTATTTAAACACCAGTTACTCTTGGTGACTTTCCCTAATGCCCACAGAACAGTTATTTCTGCATTGCTGACCACACACATACCTCTATTACAGATATTCTGGATAAGGCCTAATTTAAAAGTCCAGAAAGATAAGTGTTTAGCTGTCCAGTCACAATAAAAGGGCAGGGGGCATACAAATGTCAAAAGGCACAATGCACCATAAAGTAAGAAAATACATGTGCAAGAGAAGCACCGAGTTTTACCAGTAGTATCATGAAAACTAATAATCATTCAGTTAATCATGAACATCACAATTTACCAATAGCCAGACTAACAAACATATCATTCAACATTATCCATATTATCAATAAAAGCGATCTAATTATCATGTGTCAAGAAAAAGCAAAGAAATTTGCTCCTTTTCTAATACAGCAGGAAATAGAGAGGGAGGGAGGGATTAGTTACAGTTTAATGGATACGTAATAGCTATTTAAAACAAGGAAAATACATCCTGAAGTTTCAAAGGAACTGAACACAGTGAACAGTTCTGTCAGAGTCAGTCTGTGTGAATAAAAAGTAACTATTTCTGTAATCATTCATTCAGACCAATAAGCTGGGGTTGGAGTATTCCATATGCAAATTTGTTAAGGTGAGTCTCCAAGAAACGGCTATCGGATAATCCCTGTGGGTGCAGATAACGTAGTTTTAAAAGTAGAATTAAACCCAGGTAATTAGATTGGAAGGTGTTGATGGAAGGGGCTGTATGCGTGGGCGTTTTCCCCCTGGGCTGGCCAAAACTCTTTCCCCATCCCTGAAAAGACGAAAAGAAAAAGGAAGAGGGAAAGAAGGAGAGAGAAAAGAGAAGGAAAGGAGGAAGAAGTCAGGAAAGAAAGAGAATGCAAAAGAATAGACATAAAGGAAGATGAGGAGAGAAGGGACAAAGGGAGAGAAGATAGAAGGAGGGGAAGAAGGAAGAAGGGAAAAGGGAAGTGATGAAGACAGAGAAATGAAATACAGGTGAGGAAAGGAATACCGAGCAAAATCAAAAAATTTCACAGGACGGTCTCCTTTTCAACCTCACAATAATCTCGAGATACAAACAGACCCCGGTCAAACGTTGTAGGGCACAGTGGGACCTGTGTTCTCCTCATTTATACCTTCATAACCCGCCTTCCCCAGCATCTCCGTGTAATATCTCAACATCCCGGAAGGAAAAATAAATGCTGTTGAAGGAAAACAATGGAACCCAACACACAACGCAATGAGAACTCAACTACATAAGTGGTGAGATGTAAGGCTTTGCTCCAATTGCTCTTTGATGTGGGAAATATCAAAACAATTTTGGCAAGGTCAAGACAGAATGGAAGGGCAGGTCATGTGCACCCCTGGTAGTCACGTGGTGCTTCTGGGGGTAAGGAATTCTTTCTGTTTCTTTACCTGTTAAAATCGCTGGACAGGGTGAGTTTCTAAAGTTCCTCCAGCTAAAGAAGTCTATGGTTGCAAGACTTCACAGTCACAGTTAGTGGTGAGTTAGAAGCCAGGCTTGGCTTGGATTTTCTACCCAGGCTCCTTATGGAGCAGGGCTGAGGGAGAGACCTTTTTCTTGGGATCTTGCTCCTGAAGAAACACAGTAATTTTTGTGTGTCTACAAAGTTCTTTACCCTCACCAGTCACATCTGCTCATTCATAATAGCCACACAGCAGACACATACTATCCCATCTGACCACTATT
Organism: Hipposideros armiger; assembly: GCF_001890085.2. Lineage (NCBI taxonomy): Eukaryota > Metazoa > Chordata > Mammalia > Chiroptera > Hipposideridae > Hipposideros > Hipposideros armiger. The sequence goes on from NW_017731381.1 coordinate 2,762,266, forward strand.
CATTCATTGAATTCTAATTTTAGCCCTGTGTGATAGTCACCATTATCATCCTTCTCTTACAACTGAGAAAACTGAGGCACAGAGAGGTTAGGTAACTGTCCCAAGGCCACACAGCTAGCAGCAGGGCCAAAATTCAAACCCAGGAGATCCTCATCATCATTTGGCTCTTAGGCTCCACATCACAAGGAGGCACGTTATATGTGACGGCAGGGAGTGATCACACGCTCCCTGGGGTGAGCTGGCCTTGCCCTGGCGAACTGGTGCAGTTCGGAAGAGAGACAAAGAGTGGGAGGAAAGGACAAAAATGAAATCGATTGTCAAGCTGCTGCCATATTAAGAGTAAAGAGAATAACAGGCTTGCCAGCAACATTTTCAGAACCCCCCAAATTGCTCTTGACATTCATTGGGCTGAGCCCTATGCTTCTGCAGCTCTAAATCTCTAAATTGAAACGACATGGAACTAAAATATATACACATAGATACATTTTTTTTTAATCTCCAAACTCTTCACACATCCGTTGGCATGATAATATTTTGATTAGTTACATTTATGCTCCAATTATACTCACAGAATGTTCAACTGTGTCTTATATATAGCATGGTTGCCCTGCTCCATGAAAAACACTGGATTATTCCCTCGTATATTTGCAATGGGAAAAGACACACTTGGAATTGGGGTGGGGAAAGGCAAAACAAAGAGATGACTAAGCCTGTTAAAATAGTGCTATCTTGCCTTCGCATGACTAAATTGGGTCATTGCTATTATTTCCCAAGCTTTAAAGTACCTGGGCTTGGAGAGACAACGTGTTCAAGCCTACTTTCCCTTCACCTGACACCGTTATCTCCCCCGTAGCAACTGGGTCTAACTCTGAAAGCTAGTCTGACCTGATCATGTACCTACTGAGTGAAAAGGTCAACAGGGGGGATGCTTTGTGTTGTTGTGCTTTTTTTCTGGAGAGGGTGTCTATCTATTCCTCAAAGAGGTCTTTAGCCCTGTCCATAGTAAATGAATACATTATATATATTATACACACACACACACACACACACACACACACACAGAGGATGCCAACAAAATGTATACACATTTTTAAGAAAGGAAAAACTCTATTCAAATTACACTGATGGTAACCACTTTGAACACCTCTTGTAATTGCAGAAGTCAAACGTGACTTGTATTCATCTTTTGTTATCGGTATAGATTGAGTATTACAATTTTACTAGTTTTTTCCTTTCTTAAAATGTGTATAAATTTTATGGCACCCTCTGTGTGTGTGTGTGTGT